>NW_025727443.1:600000-900000 GCF_021461385.2 Schistocerca piceifrons | reverse complement strand
AGTGAAGCATCGGACTCTATAACTAGTGTCACAGAAATGGTTCAAAACATAGACAGTAGAAGAGTCAGTCTTCCTGTACTTAAGTCGGCATTGTGCCTTTTGTATTTAATTCCGATGCAATTTCTGTGTTTCATCGTCAATAAGAATGTCCAAGGGAAACAGAAATCCTGAAGTGAAGCATCGGAACCTATTACTAGTGTCACAGGAATGGTTCAAAACATAGTCAGTAAGAATAGTCAGTCATCTTGTCCTTCAGTCGGCAGTGTGCCTTTTGTATTTCATTCCGATGCAATTTCTGTGTTTCATCGGCAATAAGGTCAGAGGGATACAGTAAACCTGAAGTGAAGCATCGGAATCCAAAACTAGTGTCACAGGAATGGTTCAAATCATAGACAGTAGGAATTGTCAGTCCTCTTGTATTTAAGTCGGCATTGTGCCTTTTGTATTTAATTCCGATGCAATTTCTGTGTTTCATCGTCAATACGAAAGGTCCAAGGTATACAGTATACCTGAAGTGAAGCATCGGAATCTATAACTAGTGTCACAGGAATGGTTCCAAACATAGTCAGTAAGATGAGTCAGTCTTCTTGTACTTAAGTCGGCATTGTGCATTTTCTATTTAATTCCGATGCAATTTCTGTGTTTCATCGTCAATAAGAAGGTCCAAGGGATACAGTAAACCTGGAGTGAAGCATCGGAATCTATAACTAGTGTCACAGGAATGGTTCAAATCATAGACAGTAGTAAGAGTCAGTCTTCTTGTATTTAAGTCGACATTGTGTCTTTTCTATTTAATTCCGATGCAATTACTGTGTTTCATCGTCAATAAGAAGGTCAGTGGGATACAATAAACCTGAAGTGAAGCATCAGAATCTATAACTAGTGTCACAGGAATGGTTCAAAACATAGTCAGTAAGAAAAGTCAGTCTTCTTGTCCTTAAGTCGGGATTGTGCCTTTTGTATTTAATTCCGATGCAATTTCTGTGTTTCATCGTCAATATGAAGGTCCAAGGGATACAGTAAACCTGGAGTGTAGCATCGGAATCTATAACTAGTGTCACAGGAATGGTTCAAAACATAGACAGTAAGAAGAGTCAGTCTTCGTGTACTTAAGTCGGCATTTTGCCTTTCGTATGTAATTCCGATGCAATTTCTGTGTTTCATCGTCAATAAGAAGGTCCAAGGGATGCAGTAAACCTGGCGTGAAGCATCGGAATCTATAACTAGTGTCACAGTAATGGTTCAAATCATAGACAGTAAGAAGTGTCAGACGTCTTTTACTTAAGTCGGCATTGTGCTTTTTGTATTTACTTCCGATGCAATTTCTGAGTTTCATAGTCAATGACAAGGTCCAAGGGATACAGTAAACCTGAAGAGAAGCATCGGAATCTATAACTAGTGTCACTGGAAAAGTTCAAAGTATAGACAGTAAGAAGAATCAGTCTTCTTGTACTTAAGTCGGCATTGTGCCTTTTCTATTTAATTCCGATGCAATTTCTGTGTGTCATCGTCAATAAGTATGTCCAATGGAAACAGAAATCCTGAAGTGAAGCATCGGAACCTATTACTAGTGTCACAGGAATGGTTCAAAACATAGTCAGTAAGAAGACTCAGTCTTCTTGTCCTTCAGTCGGCATTGTGCCTTTTGTTTTTCATTCCGATGCAATTTCTGTGTTTCATCGGCAATAAGGTCAGAGGCATACAGTAAACCTGAAGAGAAGCATCGGAATCCAAAACTAGTGTCACTGGAATGGTTCAAATCATAGACAGTAGGAAGAGTCAGTCTCCTTGTACTTAAGTCGGCATTGTGCCTTTTGTATTTAATTCCGATGCTATTTCTGTGTTTCATCGTCATTAAGAAGGTCCAAGGGATACAGAAAACCTTAAATGAAGCATCGGAATCTATAACTAGTGTCACAAGAATGGTTCAAAACAAAGTCAGTAGCAAGAGTCAGTCTTCTTGTACTTAAGTCGGCATTGTGCCATTTCTATTTAATTCCGATGCAATTTCTGTGTTTCATCGTCTATAAGAATTTCCAAGAGATACAGTAAACCTGGAGTGAAGCATCGGAATCTATAACTAGTGTCTCAGGAATGGTTCAAACCTTGGTCAGTAAGAAGAGTCAGTCTTCTTGTACTTAAGTCGACATTGTGCCTATTCAATTTAATTCCGATGCAATTTCTGTGTTTCATCGTCAATAAGAGGGTCAGAGGGATACAATGAACCTGGAGTGTAGCATCGGAATCTATAACTAGTGTCACAGGAATGGTTCAAATCTTAGACAGTAAGAAGAGACAGTCCTCGTGTACTTAAGTCGGCATTTTGCCTTTTGTATTTAATTCCGATGCAATTTCTGTGTTTCATCGTCAATACGAATGTCAGAGGGATACAGTAATCCTGACGTGAAGCATCGGAATCTATAACTAGTGTCACAGGAATGGTTCAAAACATGGGCAGTAGAAGAGTCAGTCTTCTTGAACTTAAGTCGGCATTGTGCCTTTTGTATTTAATTCCGATACAATTTCTGAGTTTCATCGTCAATAAGAATGTCCAAGGCAAACAGTAAACCTGAAGTGAAGCATCGGAATCTATTACTAGTGTCACGGGAATGATTCAAAACATAGTCAGTAAGAAGAGTCAGTCTTCTTGTCTTTAAGTCGGCATTGTGCCTTTTGTATTTAGTTCCGATGCAATTTCTGTGTTTCATCGGCAATAAGGTCAGAGGGATACAGTAAACCTGAAGTGAAGCATCGGAATCCAGAACTAGTGTCACAGGAATGGTTCAAATCATAGACAGTAGGAAGAGTCAGTCTTCTTGTACTTAAGTCGGCATTGTGCCTTTTGTATTTAATTCCGATGCAATTTCTGTGTTTCATCGTCAATAAGAAGGTGCAAGGGATACAGTAAACCTGAAGTGAAGCATCGGAATCTACAACTAGTGTCACAGGGATGGTTCAAAACATAGACAGTAAGAAGAGTCAGTCTTCATGTACTTAAGTCGGCATTGTGCCTTTTCTATTTACTTCCGATGCTATTTCTGTGTTTCATCGTCAATAAGAAGGTCAGAGGGATACAGTAAACCTGAAGTGAAGCATCGGAATCTATAACTTGTTTCACAGGAATGGTTCAAAGCATAGTAAGTAAGAAGAGTCAGTCTTCTTGTACTTCAGTTGGCATTGTGCCTTTCGTATGTAATTCCGATGCAATTTCTGTGTTTCATCGTCAATAAGAAGCTCCAAGGGATACAGTAAACCTTTCGTGAAGCATCGGAATCTATAACTAGTGTCACAGTAATGTTTCAAATCATAGACAGTAAGAAGAGTCAGACGTCTTTTACTTAAGTCGGCATTGTGCCTTTTGTATTTACTTCCGATGCAATTTCTGTGTTTCATCGTCAATAAGAAGGACAGAGGGATACAATAAACCTGAAGTGAAGCATCGGAATCTATAACTAGTGTCACCGGAATGGTTCAAAACATAGTCAGTAAGGACAGTCAGTCTTCATGTCCTTAAGTCGGCATTGTGCCTTTTGTATTTAATTCCGATGCAATTTCTGTGTTTCATCGTCAATACGAAAGGTCCAAGGTATACAGTATACCTGAAGTGAAGCATCGGAATCTATAACTAGTGTCACAGGAATGGTTCAAAACATAGTCAGTAAGGAGAGTCAGTCTTCTTGTACTTAAGTCGGCATTGTGCTTTTTCTATTTATTTCCGATGCAATTTCTGTGTTTCATCGCCAATAAGAAGGTCCAAGGGATACAGTAAATCTGGAATGAAGCATCGAAATCTATAACTAGTGACACAGGAATGGATCAAAACATAGACAGTAAGAAGAGTCAGTTTTCTACTACTTAAGTCGACATTGTGTCTATTCTATTTAATTCCGATGCAATTACTGTGTTTCATCGTCAATAAGAAGGTCAGAGGGATACAATAAACCTGAAGTGAAGCATCGGAATCTATAACTAGTGTCACAGGAATGGTTCAATACATAGTCAGTAAGAACAGTCAGTCTTCTTGTCCTTAAGTCGGCATTGTGCCTTTTGTATTTAATTCCTATGCTATTTCTGTGTTTCATCGTCAATAAGAAGGTCCAAGGGATACAGAAAACCTGGAGTGAAGCATCGGAATCTATAACTAGTGTCACAGGAATGGATCAAAGCTTAGACAGTAAGAAGAGTCAGTCTTCTTGTACTTAAGTCGACATTGTGTCTATTCTATTTAATTCCGATGCAATTACTGTGTTTCATCGTCAATAAGAAGGTCAGAGGGATACAATAAACCTGAAGTGAAGAATCGGAATCTATAACTAGTGTAACAATAATGGTTCAAAACATAGTAAGTAACAACAGTCAGTCTTCTTGTCCTTAAGTCGGCATTGTGCATTTTGTATTTAATTCCGTTGCAATTTCTGTGATTCATCGTCAATAAGAAGGTCCAAGGTATACAGTAAACCTTAAATGAAGCATCGGAATCTATAACTAGTGTCACAGGAATGGTTCAAAACATAGTCAGTAGCAAGAGTTAGTCTTCTCGTACTTAAGTCGGCATTGTGCCATTTCTATTTAATTCCGATGCAATTTCTGCGTTTCATCGTCTATAAGAACTTCCAAGAGATACAGTAAACCTGGAGTGAAGCATCGGAATCTATAACTAGTGTCTCAGGAATGGTTCAAAACATAGTCAGTAAGAAGAGTCAGTCTTCTTGTACTTAAGTTGGGATTGTGCCTTTCGAATGTAATTCCGATGCAATTTCTGTGTTTCATCGTCAATAAAAAGGTCCAACGGATACAGTAAACCTGCCGTGAAGCATCGGAATCTATAACTAGTGTCACAGTAATGGTTCAAAACATAGACAGTAAGAAGAGTCAGACGTCTTGTACTTAAGTCGGCATTGTGCCTTTTGTATTTACTTCCGATGCAATTTCTGTGTTTCATCGGCTATAAGGTCAGAGGCATACAGTAAACCTGAAGTGAAGCATCGGCATCCAAAACTAGTGTCACAGGAATGGTTCAAATCATAGACAGTAGGAAGAGTCAGTCTTCTTGTACTTAAGTCGGCATTGTGCCTTTTGTATTTAATTCCGATGCAATTTCTGTGTTTCATCGTCACTAAGAAGGTGCAAGGGATACAGTAAACCTGAAGTGAAGCATCGGAATCTACAACTAGTGTCACAGGAATGGTTCAAAACATAGACAGTAAGAAGAGTCGGTCTTCATGTACTTAAGTCAGCATTGTGCATTTTGTATTTAATTCCGATGCTATTTCTGTGTTTCATCGTCAATAAGAAGGTCAGAGGGATACAGTAAACCTCAAGTGAAGCATCGGAATCTATAACTTGTTTCACAGGAATGGTTCAAATCATAGTCAGTAAGAAGAGTCAGTCTTCTTGTACTTAAGTTGGCATTGTGCCTTTCGTATGTAATTCCGATGCAATTTATGTGTTTCATCGTCAATAAGAAGGTCCAAGGGATGCAGTAAACCTGGCGTGAAGCATCGGAATCTATAACTAGTGTCACAGTAATGGTTCAAAACATAGACAGTAAGAAGAGTCGGTCTTCATGTACTGAAGTCGGCATTGTGCATTTTGTATTTAATTCCGATGCAATTTCTGTGATTCATCGTCAATAAGAAGGTCCAAGGTATACAGTAAACCTTAAATGAAGCATCGGAATCTATAACTAGTGTCACAGGAATGGTTCAAAACATAGACTGTAAGAAGAGTCAGACGTCTTGTGCTTAAGTCGGCATTGTGCCTTTTGTATTTAGTTCCGATGCAATTTCTGTGTTTCATCGGCAATAAGGTCAGAGGGATACAGTAAACCTGAAGTGAAGCATCGGAATCTATAACTTGTTTCACAGGAATGGTTCAAAGCATAGTAAGTAAGAAGAGTCAGTCTTCTTGTACTTAAGTTGGGATTGTGCCTTTCGTATGTAATTCCGATGCAATTTCTGTGTTTCATCGTCAATAAGAAGCTCCAAGGGATACAGTAAACCTGGCGTGAAGCATCGGAATCCATAACTAGTGTCACAGTAATGGTTCAAATCATAGACAGTAAGAAGAGTCAGACGTCTTTTACTTAAGTCGGCATTGAGCCTTTTGTATTTACTTCCGATGCAATTTCTGTGTTTCATAGTCAATGACAAGGTCCACGGGATACAGTAAACCTGAAGAGAAGCATCGAAACCTATAACTAGAAGCACTGGAAAGGTTCAAAGTATAGACAGTAAGAAGAGTCAGTCTTCTTGTACTTAAGTCGGCATTGTGAATTTTGTATATAATTCCGATGCAATTTCTGTGATTCATCGTAAATAAGAAGGACGAAGGGATACAGTAAACCTGAAGTGAAGCATCGGACTCTATAACTAGTGTCACAGAAATGGTTCAAAACATAGACAGTAGAAGAGTCAGTCTTCCTGTACTTAAGTCGGCATTGTGCCTTTTGTATTTAATTCCGATGCAATTTCTGTGTTTCATCGTCAATAAGAATGTCCAAGGGAAACAGAAATCCTGAAGTGAAGCATCGGAACCTATTACTAGTGTCACAGGAATGGTTCAAAACATAGTCAGTAAGAATAGTCAGTCATCTTGTCCTTCAGTCGGCAGTGTGCCTTTTGTATTTCATTCCGATGCAATTTCTGTGTTTCATCGGCAATAAGGTCAGAGGGATACAGTAAACCTGAAGTGAAGCATCGGAATCCAAAACTAGTGTCACAGGAATGGTTCAAATCATAGACAGTAGGAATTGTCAGTCCTCTTGTATTTAAGTCGGCATTGTGCCTTTTGTATTTAATTCCGATGCAATTTCTGTGTTTCATCGTCAATACGAAAGGTCCAAGGTATACAGTATACCTGAAGTGAAGCATCGGAATCTATAACTAGTGTCACAGGAATGGTTCCAAACATAGTCAGTAAGATGAGTCAGTCTTCTTGTACTTAAGTCGGCATTGTGCATTTTCTATTTAATTCCGATGCAATTTCTGTGTTTCATCGTCAATAAGAAGGTCCAAGGGATACAGTAAACCTGGAGTGAAGCATCGGAATCTATAACTAGTGTCACAGGAATGGTTCAAATCATAGACAGTAGTAAGAGTCAGTCTTCTTGTATTTAAGTCGACATTGTGTCTTTTCTATTTAATTCCGATGCAATTACTGTGTATCATCGTCAATAAGAAGGTCAGAGGGTTACAATAAACCTGAAGTGAAGCATCAGAATCTATAACTAGTGTCACAGGAATGGTTCAAAACATAGTCAGTAAGAAAAGTCAGTCTTCTTGTCCTTAAGTCGGGATTGTGCCTTTTGTATTTAATTCCGATGCAATTTCTGTGTTTCATCGTCAATATGAAGGTCCAAGGGATACAGTAAACCTGGAGTGTAGCATCGGAATCTATAACTAGTGTCACAGGAATGGTTCAAAACATAGACAGTAAGAAGAGTCAGTCTTCGTGTACTTAAGTCGGCATTTTGCCTTTCGTATGTAATTCCGATGCAATTTCTGTGTTTCATCGTCAATAAGAAGGTCCAAGGGATGCAGTAAACCTGGCGTGAAGCATCGGAATCTATAACTAGTGTCACAGTAATGGTTCAAATCATAGACAGTAAGAAGTGTCAGACGTCTTTTACTTAAGTCGGCATTGTGCTTTTTGTATTTACTTCCGATGCAATTTCTGAGTTTCATAGTCAATGACAAGGTCCAAGGGATACAGTAAACCTGAAGAGAAGCATCGGAATCTATAACTAGTGTCACTGGAAAAGTTCAAAGTATAGACAGTAAGAAGAATCAGTCTTCTTGTACTTAAGTCGGCATTGTGCCTTTTCTATTTCATTCCGATGCAATTTCTGTGTGTCATCGTCAATAAGTATGTCCAATGGAAACAGAAATCCTGAAGTGAAGCATCGGAACCTATTACTAGTGTCACAGGAATGGTTCAAAACATAGTCAGTAAGAAGACTCAGTCTTCTTGTCCTTCAGTCGGCATTGTGCCTTTTGTTTTTCATTCCGATGCAATTTCTGTGTTTCATCGGCAATAAGGTCAGAGGCATACAGTAAACCTGAAGAGAAGCATCGGAATCCAAAACTAGTGTCACTGGAATGGTTCAAATCATAGACAGTAGGAAGAGTCAGTCTCCTTGTACTTAAGTCGGCATTGTGCCTTTTGTATTTAATTCCGATGCTATTTCTGTGTTTCATCGTCATTAAGAAGGTCCAAGGGATACAGAAAACCTTAAATGAAGCATCGGAATCTATAACTAGTGTCACAGGAATGGTTCAAAACAAAGTCAGTAGCAAGAGTCAGTCTTCTTGTACTTAAGTCGGCATTGTGCCATTTCTATTTAATTCCGATGCAATTTCTGTGTTTCATCGTCTATAAGAATTTCCAAGAGATACAGTAAACCTGGAGTGAAGCATCGGAATCTATAACTAGTGTCTCAGGAATGGTTCAAACCTTGGTCAGTAAGAAGAGTCAGTCTTCTTGTACTTAAGTCGACATTGTGCCTATTCAATTTAATTCCGATGCAATTTCTGTGTTTCATCGTCAATAAGAGGGTCAGAGGGATACAATGAACCTGGAGTGTAGCATCGGAATCTATAACTAGTGTCACAGGAATGGTTCAAATCTTAGACAGTAAGAAGAGACAGTCCTCGTGTACTTAAGTCGGCATTTTGCCTTTTGTATTTAATTCCGATGCAATTTCTGTGTTTCAACGTCAATACGAATGTCAGAGGGATACAGTAATCCTGACGTGAAGCATCGGAATCTATAACTAGTGTCACAGGAATGGTTCAAAACATGGGCAGTAGAAGAGTCAGTCTTCTTGAACTTAAGTCGGCATTGTGCCTTTTGTATTTAATTCCGATACAATTTCTGAGTTTCATCGTCAATAAGAATGTCCAAGGCAAACAGTAAACCTGAAGTGAAGCATCGGAATCTATTACTAGTGTCACAGGAATGATTCAAAACATAGTCAGTAAGAAGAGTCAGTCTTCTTGTCTTTAAGTCGGCATTGTGCCTTTTGTATTTAGTTCCGATGCAATTTCTGTGTTTCATCGGCAATAAGGTCAGAGGGATACAGTAAACCTGAAGTGAAGCATCGGAATCCAGAACTAGTGTCACAGGAATGGTTCAAATCATAGACAGTAGGAAGAGTCAGTCTTCTTGTACTTAAGTCGGCATTGTGCCTTTTGTATTTAATTCCGATGCAATTTCTGTGTTTCATCGTCAATAAGAAGGTGCAAGGGATACAGTAAACCTGAAGTGAAGCATCGGAATCTACAACTAGTGTCACAGGGATGGTTCAAAACATAGACAGTAAGAAGAGTCAGTCTTCATGTACTTAAGTCGGCATTGTGCCTTTTCTATTTACTTCCGATGCTATTTCTGTGTTTCATCGTCAATAAGAAGGTCAGAGGGATACAGTAAACCTGAAGTGAAGCATCGGAATCTATAACTTGTTTCACAGGAATGGATCAAAGCATAGTAAGTAAGAAGAGTCAGTCTTCTTGTACTTCAGTTGGCATTGTGCCTTTCGTATGTAATTCCGATGCAATTTCTGTGTTTCATCGTCAATAAGAAGCTCCAAGGGATACAGTAAACCTTTCGTGAAGCATCGGAATCTATAACTAGTGTCACAGTAATGTTTCAAATCATAGACAGTAAGAAGAGTCAGACGTCTTTTACTTAAGTCGGCATTGTGCCTTTTGTATTTACTTCCGATGCAATTTCTGTGTTTCATCGTCAATAAGAAGGACAGAGGGATACAATAAACCTGAAGTGAATCATCGGAATCTATAACTAGTGTCACCGGAATGGTTCAAAACATAGTCAGTAAGGACAGTCAGTCTTCATGTCCTTAAGTCAGCATTGTGCCTTTTGTATTTAATTCCGATGCAATTTCTGTGTTTCATCGTCAATACGAAAGGTCCAAGGTATACAGTATACCTGAAGTGAAGCATCGGAATCTATAACTAGTGTCACAGGAATGGTTCAAAACATAGTCAGTAAGGAGAGTCAGTCTTCTTGTACTTAAGTCGGCATTGTGCTTTTTCTATTTATTTCCGATGCAATTTCTGTGTTTCATCGCCAATAAGAAGGTCCAAGGGATACAGTAAATCTGGAATGAAGCATCGAAATCTATAACTAGTGACACAGGAATGGATCAAAACATAGACAGTAAGAAGAGTCAGTTTTCTACTACTTAAGTCGACATTGTGTCTATTCTATTTAATTCCGATGCAATTACTGTGTTTCATCGTCAATAAGAAGGTCAGAGGGATACAATAAACCTGAAGTGAAGCATCGGAATCTATAACTAGTGTCACAGGAATGGTTCAATACATAGTCAGTAAGAACAGTCAGTCTTCTTGTCCTTAAGTCGGCATTGTGCCTTTTGTATTTAATTCCTATGCTATTTCTGTGTTTCATCGTCAATAAGAAGGTCCAAGGGATACAGAAAACCTGGAGTGAAGCATCGGAATCTATAACTAGTGTCACAGGAATGGATCAAAGCTTAGACAGTAAGAAGAGTCAGTCTTCTTGTACTTAAGTCGACATTGTGTCTATTCTATTTAATTCCGATGCAATTACTGTGTTTCATCGTCAATAAGAAGGTCAGAGGGATACAATAAACCTAAAGTGAAGAATCGGAATCTATAACTAGTGTAACAATAATGGTTCAAAACATAGTAAGTAACAACAGTCAGTCTTCTTGTCCTTAAGTCGGCATTGTGCATTTTGTATTTAATTCCGTTGCAATTTCTGTGATTCATCGTCAATAAGAAGGTCCAAGGTATACAGTAAACCTTAAATGAAGCATCGGAATCTATAACTAGTGTCACAGGAATGGTTCAAAACATAGTCAGTAGCAAGAGTTAGTCTTCTTGTACTTAAGTCGGCATTGTGCCATTTCTATTTAATTCCGATGCAATTTCTGCGTTTCATCGTCTATAAGAACTTCCAAGAGATACAGTAAACCTGGAGTGAAGCATCGGAATCTATAACTAGTGTCTCAGGAATGGTTCAAAACATAGTCAGTAAGAAGAGTCAGTCTTCTTGTACTTAAGTTGGGATTGTGCCTTTCGAATGTAATTCCGATGCAATTTCTGTGTTTCATCGTCAATAAAAAGGTCCAACGGATACAGTAAACCTGCCGTGAAGCATCGGAATCTATAACTAGTGTCACAGTAATGGTTCAAAACATAGACAGTAAGAAGAGTCAGACGTCTTGTACTTAAGTCGGCATTGTGCCTTTTGTATTTACTTCCGATGCAATTTCTGTGTTTCATCGGCTATAAGGTCAGAGGCATACAGTAAACCTGAAGTGAAGCATCGGCATCCAAAACTAGTGTCACAGGAATGGTTCAAATCATAGACAGTAGGAAGAGTCAGTCTTCTTGTACTTAAGTCGGCATTGTGCCTTTTGTATTTAATTCCGATGCAATTTCTGTGTTTCATCGTCACTAAGAAGGTGCAAGGGATACAGTAAACCTGAAGTGAAGCATCGGAATCTACAACTAGTGTCACAGGAATGGTTCAAAACATAGACAGTAAGAAGAGTCGGTCTTCATGTACTTAAGTCGGCATTGTGCATTTTGTATTTAATTCCGATGCTATTTCTGTGTTTCATCGTCAATAAGAAGGTCAGAGGGATACAGTAAACCTCAAGTGAAGCATCGGAATCTATAACTTGTTTCACAGGAATGGTTCAAATCATAGTCAGTAAGAAGAGTCAGTCTTCTTGTACTTAAGTTGGCATTGTGCCTTTCGTATGTAATTCCGATGCAATTTATGTGTTTCATCGTCAATAAGAAGGTCCAAGGGATGCAGTAAACCTGGCGTGAAGCATCGGAATCTATAACTAGTGTCACAGTAATGGTTCAAAACATAGACAGTAAGAAGAGTCGGTCTTCATGTACTGAAGTCGGCATTGTGCATTTTGTATTTAATTCCGATGCAATTTCTGTGATTCATCGTCAATAAGAAGGTCCAAGGTATACAGTAAACCTTAAATGAAGCATCGGAATCTATAACTAGTGTCACAGGAATGGTTCAAAACATAGACTGTAAGAAGAGTCAGACGTCTTGTGCTTAAGTCGGCATTGTGCCTTTTGTATTTACTTCCGATGCAATTTCTGTGTTTCATCGGCAATAAGGTCAGAGGCATACAGTAAACCTGAAGTGAAGCATCGGCATCCAAAACTAGTGTCACAGGAATGGTTCAAATCATAGACAGTAGGAAGAGTCAGTCTTCTTGTACTTAAGTCGGCATTGTGCCTTTTGTATTTAATTCCGATGCAATTTCTGTGTTTCATCGTCAATAAGAAGGTGCAAGGGATACTGTAAACCTGAAGTGAAGCATCGGAATCTACAACTAGTGTCACAGGAATGGTTCAAAACATAGACAGTAAGAAGAGTCGGTCTTCATGTACTGAAGTCGGCATTGTGCATTTTCTATTTAATTCCGATGCTATTTCTGTGTTTCATCGTCAATAAGAAGGTCAGAGGGATACAGTAAACCTGAAGTGAAGCATCGGAATCTATAACTTGTTTCACAGGAATGGTTCAAAGCATAGTCTGTAAGAAGAGTCAGTCTTCTTGTACTTAAGTTGGGATTGTGCCTTTCGTATGTAATTCCGATGCAATTACTGTGTTTCATCGTCAATAAAAAGGTCCAACGGATACAGTAAACCTGCCGTGAAGCATCGGAATCTATAACTAGTGTCACAGTAATGGTTCAAAACATAGACAGTAAGAAGAGTCAGACGCCTTGTACTTAAGTCGGCATTGTGCCTTTTGTATTTACTTCCGATGCAATTTCTGCGTTTCATCGGCAATAAGGTCAGAGGCACACAGTAAACCTGAAGTGAAGCATCGGCATCCAAAACTAGTGTCACAGGAATGGTTCAAATCATAGACAGTAGGAAGAGTCAGTCTTCTTGTACTTAAGTCGGCATTGTGCCTTTTGTATTTAATTCCGATGCAATTTCTGTGTTTCATTGTCAATAAGAAGGTGCAAGGGATACAGTAAACCTGAAGCGAAGCATCGGAATCTACAACTAGTGTCACAGGAATGGTTCAAGTCATAGACAGTAAGAAGAATCAGACTTCTCTTCCTTAAGTCGGCATTGTGCCCTTTATATTTAATTCCGATGCAATTTCTGTGTTTCATCTTCAATAAGAAGGTCCAAGGGATACAGCAAACCTGGAGTGAAGCATCGGAGTCTATAACTAGTGTCACAGGACTGGTTCAAAAATTCACAGTAAGAAGGGTCAGTCTTCTTGTACTTAATTATGCATTGTGCCTTTTGTATTTAATTCCGATGCCATTTCTGTGTTTCATCGTCAATAAGAAGGTCAGAGGGATACAGTAAACCTGAAGTGAAACATCGGAATCCATAACTAGTGCCACAGGAATGGTTCAAAACATAGTCAGTAAGAAGAGTCAGTCTTCTTGTACTTAAGTCGGCATTGTGCTTTTGTATTTAATTCCGATGCAATTTCTGTGTTTCATCGTCAATAAGGAGGTCCAAGGGATACAGTAAACCTGAAGTAAACCATCGGAATGTACAACAAGTGTCACAGGAATGGTTCAAAGCATAGTCAGTAAGAAGAGTCAGTCTTCTTGTACTTAAGTTGGCATTGTGCCTTTCGTATGTAATTCCGATGCAATTTATGTGTTTCATCGTCAATAAGAAGGTCCAAGGGATGCAGTATACCTGGCGTGAAGCATCGGAATCTATAACTAGTGTCACAGTAATGGTTCAAATCATAGACAGTAAGAAGAGTCAGACGTCTTTTACTTAAGTCGGCATTGTGTTTTTTGTATTTACTTCCGATGCAATTTCTGAGTTTCATAGTCAATGACAAGGTCCAAGGGATACAGTAAACCTGAAGTGAAGCATCAGAATCTATAACTAGTGTCACTGGAAAGGTTCAAAACATAGTCAGTAAGGAGAGTCAGTCTTCTTGTACTTATGTCGGCATTGTGCCTTTTCTATTTATTTCCGATGCAATTTCTGTGTTTCATCGCCAATAAGAAGGTCCAAGGGATACAGTAAATCTGGAGTGAAGCATCGGAATCTATAACTAGAGTCACAGGAATGGTTCAAAACATAGTCAGTAAGAACAGTCAGTCTTCTTGTCCTTAAGTCGGCATTGTGCCATTTGTATTTAATTCCGATGCAATTTCTGTGATTCATCGTCAATAAGAAGGTCCAAGGTATACAGTAAACCTTAAATGAAGCATCGGAATCTATAACTAGTGTCACAGGAATGGTTCAAAGGATAGTCAGTAACAAGAGTCAGTCTTCTTGTACTTAAGTCGGCATTGTGCCATTTCTATTTAATTCCGATGCAATTTCTGTGTTTCATCGTCTATAAGAATTTCCAAGAGATACAGTAAACCTGGAGTGAAGCATCGGAATCTATAACTAGTGTGTCAGGAATGGTTCAAAACATAGTCAGTAAGAAGAGTCAGTCTTCTTGTACTTAAGTCGGCATTGTGAATTTTGTATTTAATTCCGATGCGATTCCTGTTTTTTATCGTCAATAAGAAGGTCCAAGGGATACATAAACCTGGAGTGAAGCATCGGAATCTATAACTTGTGTCACAGGAATGGTTCAAAGCATAGACAGTAAGAAGAGTCAGTCATCTTGTACTTAATTCTGCATTGTGCCTTTTGTATTTAATTCCGATGCAATTTCTGTGTTTCATCGTCAATCAGAAGGTCTAAGGGATACAGTAAACCTGAAGTGAAGCATCGGAATTTGTAACTAGTGTCACAGGAATGGTTCAAATCATAGTCAGTAAGAAGAGTCAGTCTTCTTGTACTTAAGTCGGCATTGTGCCTTTTGTATTTTATTCGGATGATATTTCTGTGTTTTATCGTCAATAAGAAGGACCAAGGGATACAGTAAACCTGGAGTGAAGCATCGGAATCTATAACTAGTGTCACAGGGATGGCTCAAAACATAGACAGTAAGAAGAGTCAGTCTTCTTGTACATAAGTTGGCATTGTGCCTTTTGTTTTTAATTCCGATGCAATTTCTGCGTTTCATCGTCAATACGAAGGTCAGAGGGATTCAGTAATCCTGAAGTGAAGCATCGGAATCTATAACTAGTGTCACAGGAATGGTTCAAAACATAGACAGTAGAAGAGTCAGTCTTCTTGTACTTAAGTCGGCCTTGTGCCTTTTGTATTTAATTCAGATGCAATTTCTGTGTTCCATCGTCAATAAGAATGTCCAAGGGAAACAGTAAACCTGAAGTGAAGCATCGGAATCTATTACTAGTGTCACAGGAATGATTCAAAACATAGTCAGTAAGAAGAGTCAGTCTTCTTGTCTTTAAGTCGGCATTGTGCCTTTTGTATTTAGTTCCGATGCAATTTCTGTGTTTCATCGGCAATAAGGTCAGAGGGATACAGTAAACCTGAAGTGAAGCATCGGAATCTATAACTTGTTTCACAGGAATGGTTCAAAGCATAGTAAGTAAGAAGAGTCAGTCTTCTTGTACTTAAGTTGGCATTGTGCCTTTCGTATGTAATTCCGATGCAATTTCTGTGTTTCATCGTCAATAAGAAGCTCCAAGGGATACAGTAAACCTGGCGTGAAGCATCGGAATCCATAACTAGTGTCACAGTAATGGTTCAAATCATAGACAGTAAGAAGAGACAGACGTCTTTTACTTAAGTCGGCATTGTGCCTTTTGTATTTACTTCCGATGCAATTTCTGTGTTTCATAGTCGATGACAAGGTCCACGGGATACAGTAAACCTGAAGTGAAGCATCGAAACCTATACCTAGAAGCACTGGAAAGGTTCAAAATATAGACAGTGAGAAGAGTCAGTCTTCTTGTACTTAAGTCGGCATTGTGAATTTTGTATATAATTCCGATGCAATTTCTGTGATTCATCGTAAATAAGAAGGACGAAGGGATACAGTAAACCTGAAGTGAAGCATCGGACTCTATAACTAGTGTCACAGAAATGGTTCAAAACATAGACAGTAGAAGAGTCAGTCTTCCTGTACTTAAGTCGGCATTGTGCCTTTTGTATTTAATTCCGATGCAATTTCTGTGTTTCATCGTCAATAAGAATGTCCAAGGGAAACAGAAATCCTGAAGTGAAGCATCGGAACCAATTACTAGTGTCACAGGAATGGTTCAAAACATAGTCAGTAAGAAGAGTCAGTCATCTTGTCCTTCAGTCAGCATTGTGCCTTTTGTATTTCATTCCGATGCAATTTCTGTGTTTCATCGGCAATAAGGTCAGAGGGATACAGTAAACCTGAAGTGAAGCATCGGAATCCAAAACTAGTGTCACAGGAATGGTTCAAATCATAGACAGTAGGAATTGTCAGTCCTCTTGCATTTAAGTCGGCATTGTGCCTTTTGTATTTAATTCCGATGCAATTTCTGTGTTTCATCGTCAATACGAAAGGTCCAAGGTATACAGTATACCTGAAGTGAAGCATCGGAATCTATAACTAGTGTCACAGGAATGGTTCCAAACATAGTCCGTAAGATGAGTCAGTCTTCTTGTACTTAAGTCGGCATTGTGCCTTTTCTATTTAATTCCGATGCAATTTCTGTGTTTCATCGTCAATAAGAAGGTCCAAGGGATACAGTAAACCTGGAGTGTAGCATCGGAATCTATAACTAGTGTCACAGGAATGGTTCAAAACATAGACAGTAAGAAGAGTCAGTCTTCGTGTACTTAAGTCGGCATTTTGCCTTTCGTATGTAATTCCGATGCAATTTCTGTGTTTCATCGTCAATAAGAAGGTCCAAGGGATGCAGTAAACCTGGCGTGAAGCATCGGAATCTATAACTAGTGTCACAGTAATGGTTCAAATCATAGACAGTAAGAAGAGTCAGACGTCTTTTACTTAAGTCGGCATTGTGCCTTTTGTATTTACTTCCGATGCAATTTCTGAGTTTCATAGTCAATGACAAGGTCCAAGGGATACAGTAAACCTGAAGAGAAGCATCGGAATCTATAACTAGTGTCACTGGAAAGGTTCAAAATATAGACAGTAAGAAGACTCAGTCTTCTTGTCCTTCAGTCGGCATTGTGCCTTTTGTTTTTCATTCCGATGCAATTTCTGTGTTTCATCGGCAATAAGGTCAGAGGCATACAGTAAACCTGAAGAGAAGCATCGGAATCCAAAACTAGTGTCAAAGGAATGGTTCAAATCATAGACAGTAGGAAGAGTCAGTCTCCTTGTACTTAAGTCGGCATTGTGCCTTTTGTATTTAATTCCGATGCAATTTCTGTGTTTCATCGTCAATACGAAAGGTCCAAGGTATACAGTATACCTGAAGTGAAGCATCGGAATCTATAACTAGTGTCACAGGAATGGTTCAAAACATAGTCAGTAAGGAAAGTCAGTCTTCTTGTACTTAAGTCGGCATTGTGCTTTTTCTATTTATTTCCGATGCAATTTCTGTGTTTCATCGCCAATAAGAAGGTCCAAGGGATACAGTAAATCTGGAGTGAAGCATCGGAAACTGTAACTAGTGACACAGGAATGGATCAAAACATAGACAGTAAGAAGAGTCAGTCTTCTACTACTTAAGTCGACATTGTGTCTATTCTATTTAATTCCGATGCAATCACTGTGTTTCATCGTCAATAAGAAGTTCAGAGGGATACAATAAACCTGAAGTGAAGCATCGGAATCTATAACTAGTGTCACAGGAATGGTTCAAAGCATAGTCAGTAAGAACAGTCAGTCTTCTTGTCCTTAAGTCGGCATTGTGCCTTTTGTATTTAATTCCTATGCTATTTCTGTGTTTCATCGTCAATAAGAAGGTCCAAGGGATACAGAAAACCTGGAGTGAAGCATCGGAATCTATAACTAGTGTCACAGGAATGGATCAAAGCATAGACAGTAAGAAGAGTCAGTCTTCTTGTACTTAAGTCGACATTGTGTCTATTCTATTTAATTCCGATGCAATTACTGTGTTTCATCGTCAATAAGAAGGTCAGAGGGATACAATAAACCTGAAGTGAAGCATCGGAATCTATAACTAGTGTAACAGGAATGGTTCAAAACATAATCAGTAACAACAGTCAGTCTTCTTGTCCTTAAGTCGGCATTGTGCATTTTGTATTTAATTCCGTTGCAATTTCTGTGATTCATCGTCAATAAGAAGGTCCAAGGTATACAGTAAACCTTAAATGAAGCATCGGAATCTATAACTAGTGTCACAGGAATGGTTCAAAACATAGTCAGTAGCAAGAGTCAGTCTTCTTGTACTTAAGTCGGCATTGTGCCATTTCTATTTAATTCCGATGCAATTTCTGTGTTTCATCGTCTATAAGAATTTCCAAGAGATACAGTAAACCTGGAGTGAAGCATCGGAATCTATAACTAGTGTCTCAGGAATGGTTCAAACATAGTCAGTAAGAAGAGTCAGTCTTCTTGTACTTAAGTCGACATTGTGCCTATTCAATTTAATTCCGATGCAATTTCTGTGTTTCATCGTCAATAAGAGGGTCAGAGGGATACAATGAACCTGGAGTGTAGCATCGGAATCTATAACTAGTGTCACAGGAATGGTTCAAAACATGGACAGTAGAAGAGTCAGTCTTCTTGAACTTAAGTCGGCATTGTGCCTTTTGTATTTAATTCCGATACAATTTCTGAGTTTCATCGTCAATAAGAATGTCCAAGGCAAACAGTAAACCTGAAGTGAAGCATCGGAATCTATTACTAGTGTCACAGGAATGATTCAAAACATAGTCAGTAAGAAGAGTCAGTCTTCTTGTCTTTAAGTCGGCATTGTGCCTTTTGTATTTAGTTCCGATGCAATTTCTGTGTTTCATCGGCAATAAGGACAGAAGGATACAGTAAACCTGAAGTGAAGCATCGGAATCCAGAACTAGTGTCACAGGAATGGTTCAAATCATAGACAGTAGGAAGAGTCAGTCTTCTTGTACTTAAGTCGGCGTTGTGCCTTTTGTATTTAATTCCGATGCAATTTCTGTGTTTCATCGTCAAGAAGAAGGTGCAAGGGATACAGTAAACCTGAAGTGAGGCATCGGAATCTACAACTAGTGTCACAGGGATGGTTCAAAACATAGACAGTAAGAAGAGTCAGTCTTCATGTACTTAAGTCGGCATTGTGCCTTTTCTATTTACTTCCGATGCTATTTCTGTGTTTCATCGTCAATAAGAAGGTCAGAGGGATACAGTAAACCTGAAGTGAAGCATCGGAATCTATAACTTGTTTCTCAGGAATGGTTCAAAGCATAGTAAGTAAGAAGAGTCAGTCTTCTTGTACTTAAGTTGGCATTGTGCCTTTCGTATGTAATTCCGATGCAATTTCTGTGTTTCATCGTCAATAGGAAGCTCCAAGGGATACAGTAAACCTTTCGTGAAGCATCGGAATCTATAACTAGTGTCACAGTAATGGTTCAAATCATAGACAGTAAGAAGAGTCAGACGTCTTTTACTTAAGTCGGCATTGTGCCTTTTGTATTTACTTCCGATGCAATTTCTGTGTTTCATAGTCAATGACAAGGTCCAAGGGATACAGTAAACCTGAAGTAAAGCATCGAAATCTATAACTAGAGTCACTGGAAAGGTTCAAAATATAGACAGTAGGAAGAGTCAGTCTTCTTGTACTTAAGTCGGCATTGTGAATTTTGTATATAATTTCGATGCAATTTCTGTGATTCATCGTAAATAAGAAGGACGAAGGGATACAGTAAACCTGAAGTGAAGCACCGGACTCTATAACTAGTGTCACAGAAATGGTTCAAAACATAGACAGTAGAAGAGTCAGTCTTCTTGTACTTAAGTCGGCATTGTGCCTTTTGTATTTAATTCCGATGCAATTTCTGTGTTTCATCGTCAATAAGAATGTCCAAGGGAAACAGAAATCCTGAAGTGAAGCATCGGACTCTATAACTAGTGTCACAGAAATGGTTCAAAACATAGACAGTAGAAGAGTCAGTCTTCTTGTACTTAAGTCGGCATTGTGCCTTTTGTATTTAATTCCGATGATATTTCTGTGTTTTATCGTCAATAAGAAGGACCAAGGGATACAGTAAACCTGAAGTGAAGCATCGGAATCCAAAACTAGTGTCACAGTAATGGTTCAAATCATAGACAGTAGGAATTGTCAGTCCTCTTGTACTTAAGTCGGCATTGTGCCTTTTGTATTTAATTCCGATGCAATTTCTGTGTTTCATCGTCAATACGAAAGGTCCAAGGTATACAGTATACCTGAAGTGAAGCATCGGAATCTATAACTAGTGTCACAGGAATGGTTCCAAACATAGTCAGTAAGAAGAGTCAGTCTTCTTGTACTTAAGTCGGCATTGTGCCTTTTCTATTTAATTCCGATGCAGTTTCTGTGTTTCATCGTCAATAAGAAGGTCCAAGGGATACAGTAAACCTGGAGTGAAGCATCAGAATCTATAACTAGTGTCACCGGAATGGTGCAAAACATAGTCAGTAAGAAGTGTCAGTCTTCTTGTACTCAAGTCTTCATTGTGCCTTTTCTATTTGATTCCGATGCAATTCCTGTGTTTCATCGTCAATAAGAAGGTCCAAGCGATACAGTAAACCTGGAATGAAGCATCGGAATCTATAAATAGTGTCACAGGAATGTTTCATAGCATAGTCAGTAAGAAGAGTCTGTCTTCTTGTACTTAAGTCGGCATTGTGCCTTTTCTATTTAATTTCGAAGCAATTTCTGTGTTTCATCGTCAACAAGAAGGTCCAAGGGATACAGTAAACCTGAAGTGAAGCATCGGAATTTATATCTAGTGTAACAGGAATGGTTCAAAACATAGACAGTAGGAAGAGTCAGTCTTCTTGTACTTAAGTCGGCATTGTACCTTTTGTATTTAATTGAGATGCAATTTCTGTGTTTCATCGCCAATACGAAATGTCCATGGTATACAGTAAACCTGAAGTGAAGCATCGGAATCTATAACTAGTGTCGCAGGAATGGTACAAATCCTAGTCAGTAAGAAGAGTCAGTCTTCTTGTACTTAAGTCGGCATTGTGCCTTTCTATTTAATTCCGACGCAATTTCTGTGTTTCATCGTCAATAAGAAGGACAGAGGGATACAATAAACCTGGAGTGAAGCATCGGAATCTATAACTAGTGTCACAGGAATGGTTCAAAGCATAGACAGTAAGAAGAGTCAGTCTGCTTGTACTTAAGTCGACATTGTGCCTTTTCTATTTAATTCCGATGCAATTTCTGTGTTTCATCGTCAATAAGAAGGACAGAGGGATACAATAAACCTGAAGTGAAGCATCGGAATCTATAACTAGTGTCACAGGAATGGTTCAAAACATATTCAGTAAGAACAGTCAGTCTTCATGTCCTTAAGTCGGCATTGTGCCTTTTGTATTTAATTCCTATGCATTTTCTGTGTTTCATCGTCAATAAGAAGGTCCAAGGGATACAGTAAACCTGGAGTGTAGCATCGGAATCTATAACTAGTGTCACAGGAATGGTTCAAAACATAGACAGTAAGAAGAGTGAGTCTTCGTGTACTTAAGTCGGCATTTTGCCTTTTGTATTTAATTCCGATGCAATTTCTGTGTTTCATCGTCAATAAGAGGGGCCAAGGGATACAGTCAACCTGAAGTGAAGCATCGGAATCTATAACTAGTGTCACAGGAATGGTTCAAAACATATTCAGTAAGAAGAGTCAGTCTTCTTTTACTTAAGTCTTCATTGTGCCTTTTCTATTTAATTCCCATGCAATTTCTGTGTTTCATCGTCAACAAGAAGGTCCAAGGGATACAGTAAAGCAGGAGTGAAGCATCGGAATCTATAACTAGTGTCACAGAAATGGTTCAAAACATAGTCAGTAAGAAGAGTCAGTCTTCTTGTATTTAAGGCGGCATTGTGCTTTTTCTATTTAATTCCTATGCAATTTCTGTGTTTCATCGACAATAAGAAGGTCCAAGGGATACAGTAAACCTGAATTGAACCATCGGAATCTATAACTAGTGTCACAGGAATGGTTCAAAGCATATTCAGTAAGAAAAGTCAGTCTTCTTCTACTTAAGTCTTCATTGTGCCTTTGCTATTTAATTGCGATGCAATTTCTGTGTTTCATCGTCAACAAGAAGGTCCAAGGGATACAGTAAACCTGGAGTGAAGCATCGGAATCTATGACTAGTGTCACAGGAATGGTTCAAAACATAGACAGTAAGAAGAGTCAGTCTTCGTGTACCTAAGTCGGCATTTTGCCTTTTGTATTTAATTCCGATGAAATTTCTGTGTTTCATCGTCAATTAGAAAGTCCAAGGGATACATTGAACCTGAAGTGATGCATCGGAATCTATAACTAGTGTCACAGGAATGGTTCAAAACTTATTCAGTAAGAAGAGTCAGTCTTCTTTCACTTAAGTCTTCATTGTGCCCTGTCTATTTAATTGCGATGCAATTTCTGTGTTTCATCGTCAATAAGAAGGTCCAAGGGATACAGTAAAGCTGGAGTGAAGCATCGGAATCTATGACTAGTGTCAATGGAATGTTTCAAAACATAGACAGTAAGAGGAGTCAGTCTTCTTGCACTTAAGTCGGCATTGCGCCTTTTGTATTTAATTCCGATGCAATTTCTGTGTTTCATCGTCAATAAGAATGTCCAAGGGAAACAGAAATCCTGAAGGTAAGCATCGCAACCTATTACTAGTGTCACAGGAATGGTTCAAAACATAGTCAGTAAGAAGAGTCAGTCTTCTTGTACTTAAGTCGGCATTGTGCCTTTTCTATTTAATTCCGATGCAATTTCTGTGTTTCATCGTCAATAAGAAGGTCCAAAGGAAACAGTAAACCTGGAGTGAAGCATCGGAATCTATAACTAGTGTCACAGGAATGGTTAATATCATAGACAGTAGGAAGAGTGAGTCTCCTTGTACTTAAGTCGACATTGTGTCTTTTCTATTTAATTCCGATGCAATTACTGTGTTTCATCGTCAATAAGAAGGTCCAAGGGATACAGTAAACCTGGAGTGAAGCATCGGAATCTATAACTCGTGTCACAGGAATGTTTCATGGCATAGTCAGTAACAAGAGTCAGTCTTCCTGTATTTAAGTCGGCATTGTGCCTTTTCTATTTAATTCCGAAGCAATTTCTGTGTTTCATCGTCAATAAGAAGGTCCAAGGGATACAGTAAACCTGAAGTGAAGCATCGGAATTTATATCTAGTGTCACAGGAATGGTTCAAAACATAGACAGTAGAAAGAGTCAGTCTTCTTGTACTTAAGTCGGCATTGACCTTTTGTATTAAATTCCGATGCAATTTCTGTGTTTCATCGTCAATAAGAATTACCAAGGGATACAGTAAACCTGAAGTGAAGCATCGGAATCTATAACTAGTGTCACAGGGATGGTTCAAAACATAGACAGTAAGAAGAGTCAGTCTTTTTGTACTTAAGTCGGCATTGTGCATTTTGTATTTAATTCCGATGCGATTCTGTGTTTCATCGTCAATAAGAAGGTCAGAGGGATACAGTAATCCTGAAGTGAAGCATCGGAATCTATAACTAGTGTCACAGGATTGGTTAAAAACATAGTCAGTAATAACAGTCAGTCTTGTTGTCCTTAAGTCGGCATTGTGCCTTTTGTATTTCATTCCGATGCAATTTCTGTGTTTCATCGTCAATAAGAATGTCCAAGGGAAACAGTAAACCTGAAGTGAAGCATCGGAATCCAAAACTAGTGTCACACGAATGGTTCAAATCATAGAAAGTAAGTAGAGTCAGTCTTCTTGTACTTAAGTCGGCATTGTGCATTTTGTATTTAATTGAGATGCAATTTCTGTGTTTCATCGTCAATACGAAAGTTCCGTGGTATACAGTAAACCTGAGGTGAAGCACCGGAATCTATAACTAGTGTCACAGGAATGGATCAAAACCTATTCAGTAAGAAGAGTCAGTCTTCTTGTACGTAAGTCGGCATTGTGCCTTTTCTATTTAATTCCGACGCAATTTCTGTGTTTCATCGTCAAAAAGAAGGACAGAGGGATACAATAAACCTGAAGTGAAGCATCGGAATCTATAACTAGTGTCACAGGAATGGTTCAAAACATAGTCAGTAAGAACAGTCAGTCTTCATGTCCTTAAGTCGGCATTGTGCCTTTTGTATTTAATTCCGATGCAATTTCTGTGTTTCATCGTCAATAAGAAGGGCCAAGGGATAAAGTGAACCTGAAGTGAAGCATCGGAGTCTATAACTAGTGTCACAGGAATGGTTCAAAACATATTCAGTAAGATGAGTCAGTCTTCTTTTACTTAAGTCTTCATTGTGCCTTTTCTATTTAGTTCCGATGCAATTTCTGTGTTTCATCGTCAATAAGAAGGTCCAAGGGATACAGTAAAAGTGGAGTAAAGCATCGGAATCTATGACTAGTGTCACAGGAATGGTTCAAAACATAGACAGTAAGATGAGTCAGTCTTCGTGTACTTAAGTCGGCATTTTGACTTTTGTATTTAATTCCGATGAAATTTCTGTGTTTCATCGTCAATTAGAAGGACCAAGGGATACAGTGAACCTGAAGTGAAGCATCGGAATCTATAACTAGTGTCACAGGAATGGTTCAAATCTTATTCAGTACGAAGAGTCAGTCTTCTTTCACTTAAGTCTTGATTGTGCCTTTTCTGTTTAATTCCGATGCAATTTCTGTGTATCATCGTCAATAAGAAGGTCCAAGGGATACAGTGAAGCTGGAGTGAAGCATCGGAATGTATGACTAGTGTGAATGGAATGGTTCAAAACATAGACAGTAAGAGGAGTCAGTCTTCTTGTACTTAAATCGGCATTTTGCCTTTTGTATTTAATTCCGATGCAATTTCTGTGTTTTATCGTCAATAAGTAGCTCCAAGGGATACAGTAAACCTGGCGTGAAGCATCGGAATCTATAACTAGTGTCACAGTAATGGTTCAAATCATAGACAGTAAGAAGTGTCAGACGTCTTTTACTTATGTCGGCATTGTGCCTTTTGTATTTACTTCCGATGCAATTTCTGTGTTTCATAGTCAATGACAAGGTCCAAGGGATACAGTAAACCTGAAGTGAAGCATCGAAATCTATAACTAGTGTCACTGGAAAGGTTCAAAATATAGACAGTAAGAAGAGTCAGTCTTCTTGTACTTAAGTCGGCATTGTGAATTTGTATATAATTCCGATGCAATTTTTGTGATTCATCGTAAATAAGAAGGACCAAGGGATACAGTAAACCTGAAGTGAAGCATCGGACTCTATAACTAGTGTCACAGAAATGGTTCAAAACATAGACAGTAGAAGAGTCAGTCTTCTTGTACTTAAGTCGGCATTGTGCCTTTTGTATTCAATTCCGATGAAATTTCTGTGTTTCATCGTCAACAAGAAGGTCCAAGGGATACAGTAAACCTGGAGTGAAGCATCGGAATCTATAACTAGTGTCACAGGAATGGTTAATATCATAGACAGTAGGAAGAGTCAGTCTGCTTGTACTTAAGTCGACATTGTGTCTTTTCTATTTAATTCCGATGCAATTACTGTGTTTCATCGTCAATAAGAAGGTCCAAGGGATACAGTAAAGCTGGAGTGAAGCTTCGGAATCTATAACTAGTGTCACAGGAATGGTTCAAAACATAGTCAGTAAGAAGTGTCAGTCTTCTTGTACTTCAGTATTCATTGTTCCTTTTCTATTTGATTCCGATGCAATTCCTGTGTTTCATCGTCAATAAGAAGGTCCAAGGGATACAGTAAACCTGGAGTGAAGCATCGGAATCTATAACTCGTGTCACAGGAATATTTCATGGCACAGTCAGTAACAAGAGTCAGTCTTCTTGTACTTAAGTCGGCATTGTGCCTTTTCTATTTAATTCCGAAGCTATTTCTGTGTTTCATCGTCAATAAGAAGGTCCAAGGGATACAGTAAACCTGAAGTGAAGCATCGGAATTTATATCTAGTGTCACAGGAATGGTTCAAAACATAGACGGTAGGAAGAGTCAGTCTTCTTGTACTTAAGTCGGCATTCTACCTTTTGTATTAAATTCCGATGCAATTTCTGTGTTTCATCGTCAATAAGAATGACCAAGGGATACAGTAAACCTGGAGTGAAGCATCGGAATCTATAACTAGTGTCACAGGGATGGTTCAAAACATAGACAGTAAGAAGAGTCAGTCTTTTTGTTCTTAAATCGGCATTGTGCATTTTGTATTTAATTCCGATGCGATTCTGTGTTTCATCGTCAATAAGAAGGTCAGACGGATACAGTAATCCTGAAGTGAAGCATCGGAATCTATAACTAGTGTCACAGGATTGGTTAAAAACATAGTCAGTAATAACAGTCAGTCTTGTTGTCCTTAAGTCGGCATTGTGCATTTTGTATTTCATTCCGATGCAATTTCTGTGTTTCATCGTCAATAAGAATGTCCAAGGGAAACAGTAAGCCTGAAGTGAAGCAACGGAATCCAAAACTAGTGTCACAGGAATGGTTCAAATCATAGAAAGTAAGTAGAGTCAGTCTTCTTGTACTTAAGTCGGCATTGTGCATTTTGTATTTAATTGAGATTCAATTTCTGTGTTTCATCGTCAATACGAAAGTTCCATGGTATACAGTAAACCTGAGGTGAAGCATCGGAACCTATAACTATTGTCACAGGAATGGATCAAAACCTAGTCAGTAAGAAGAGTCATTCATCTTGTACGTAAGTCGGCATTGTGCCTTTTCTATTTAATTCCGACGCAATTTCTGTGATTCATCGTCAATAAGAAGGACAGAGGGATACAATAAACCTGGCGTGAAGCATCGGAATCTATAACTGGTGTCACAGTAATGGTTCAAATCATAGACAGTAAGAAGAGTCAGATGTCTTTTACTTAAGTCGGCATTGTGCCTTTTGTATTTACTTCCGACGCAATTTCTGTGTTTCATAGTCAATGACAAGGTCCAAGGGATACAGTAAACCTGAAGTGAAGAATCGACATCTATAACTAGTGTCACTGGAAAGGTTCAAAATATAGACAGTAAGAAGAGACAGTCTTCTTGTACTTAAGTCGGCATTGTGAATTTGTATATAATTCCGATGCAATTTCTGTGATTCATCGTAAATAAGAAGGACCAAGGGATACAGTAAACCTGAAGTGAAGCATCGGACTCTATAACTAGTGTCACAGAAATGGTTCAAAACATAGACAGTAGAAGAGTCAGTCTTCTTGTACTTAAATCGGCATTGTGCCTTTTGTATTTAATTCCGATGGAATTTCTGTGTTTCATCGTCATTAAGAATGTCCAAGGGAAACAGAAATCCTGAAGGTAAGCATCGCAACCTATTACTAGTGTCACAGGAATGGTTCAAAACATAGTCAGTAAGAAGAGTCAGTCTTCTTGTACTTAAGTCGGCATTGTGCCTTTTCTATTTAATTCCGATGCAATTTCTGTGTTTCATCGTCAATAAGAAGGTCCAAAGGAAACAGTAAACCTGGAGTGAAGCATCGGAATCTATAACTAGTGTCACAGGAATGGTTAATATCATAGACAGTAGGAAGAGTCAGTCTCCTTGTACTTAAGTCGACATTGTGTCTTTTCTATTTAATTCCGATGCAATTACTGTGTTTCATCGTCAATAAGAAGGTCCAAGGGATACAGTAAACCTGGAGTGAAGCATCGGAATCTATAACTCGTGTCACAGGAATGTTTCATGGCATAGTCAGTAACAAGAGTCAGTCTTCTTGTACTTAAGTCGGCATTGTGCCTTTTCTATTTAATTCCGAAGCAATTTCTGTGTTTCATCGTCAATAAGAAGGTCCAAGGGATACAGTAAACCTGAAGTGAAGCATCGGAATTTATATCTAGTGTCACAGGAATGGTTCAAAACATAGACAGTAGAAGAGTCAGTCTTCTTGTACTTAAGTCGGCATTGTGCCTTTTGTATTTAATTCCTATGCAAATTCTGTGTTTCATCGTCAATAAGAAGGTCCAAGGGATACAGTAAACCTGGAGTGTAGCATCGGAATCTATAACTTGTCTCACAGGAATGGTTCAAAACATAGACAGTAAGAAGAGTGAGTCTTCGTGTACTTAAGTCGGCATTTTGCCTTTTGTATTTAATTCCGATGCAATTTCTGTGTTTCATCGTCAATAAGAAGGTCCAAGGGATACAGTAAACCTGGAGTGTAGCATCGGAATCTATAACTTGTCTCACAGGAATGGTTCAAAACATAGACAGTAAGAAGAGTGAGTCTTCGTGTACTTTAGTCGGCATTTTGCCTTTTGTATTTAATTCCGATGCAATTTCTGTGTTTCATCGTCAATAAGAAGGGCCAAGGGATACAGTGAACCTGAAGTGAAGCATCGGAATCTATAACTAGTGTCACAGGAATGGTTCAAAACATATTCAGTAAGAAGAGTCAGTCTTCTTTTACTTAAGTCTTCATTGTGCCTTTTCTATTTAATTTCGATGCAATTTCTGTGTTTCATTGTCAATAAGAAGGTCCAAGGGATACAGTAAAAGTGGAGTAAAGCATCGGAATCTATGACTAGTGTCACAGGAATGGTTCAAAGCATAGACAGTAAGAAGAGTCAGTCTTCGTGTACTTAAGTCGGCATTTTGCCTTTTGTATTTAATTCCGATGAAATTTCTGTGTTTCATCGTCAATTAGAAGGTCCAAGGGATACAGTGAACCTGAAGTGAAGCATCGGAATCTATAACTAGTGTCACAGGAATGGTTCAAATCTTATTCAGTAAGAAGAGTCAGTCTTCTTTCACTTAAGTCTTCATTGTGCCTTTTCTATTTAATTCCGATGCAATTTCTGTGTTTCATCGTCAATAAGAAGGTCCAAGGGATACAGTAAAGCTGGAGTGAAGCATCGGAATCTATGACTAGTGTCAATGGAATGGTTCAAAACATAGACAGTAAGAGGAGTCAGTCTTCTTGTACTTAAGTCGGCATTTTGCCTTTTGTATTTAATTCCGATGCAATTTCTGTGTTTTATCGTCAATAAGAAGCTCCAAGGGATACAGTAAACCTGGCGTGAAGCATCGGAATCTATAACTAGTGTCACAGTAATGGTTCAAATCATAGACAGTAAGAAGTGTCAGACGTCTTTTACTTAAGTCGGCATTGTGCCTTTTATATTTACTTCCGACGCAATTTCTGTGTTTCGTAGTCAATGCCAAGGTCCAAGGGATACAGTAAACCTGAAGTGAAGCATCGAAATCTATAACTAGTGTCACTGGAAAGGTTCAAAATATAGACAGTAAGAAGAGTCAGTCTTCTTGTACTTAAGTCGGCATTGTGAATTTGTAAATAATTCCGATGCAATTTTTGTGTTTCATCGTAAATAAGAAGGACCAAGGGATACAGTAAACCTGAAGTGAAGCATCGGACTCTATAACTAGTGTCACAGAAATGGTTCAAAACATAGACAGTAGAAGAGTCAGTCTTCTTGTACTTAAGTCGGCATTGTGCCTTTTGTATTTAATTCCGATGCAATTTCTGTGTTTCATCGTCAATAAGAATGTCCAAGGGAAACAGAAATCAAGAAGTGTAGCATCGGAACCTATTACTAGTGTCTCAGGAATGGTTCAAAACATAGTCAGTAAGAAGAGTCAGTCTTCTTGTCCTTCAGTCGGCATTGTGCCTTTTGTATTTCATTCCGATGCAATTTCTGTGTTTCATCGGCAATAAGGTCAGAGGGATACAGTAAACCTGAAGTGAAGCATCGGAATCCAAACCTAGTGTCACAGGAATGGTTCAAATCATAGACAGCAGGAATTGTCAGTCTTCTTGTACTTAAGTCGGCATTGTGCCTTTAGTATTTAATTCCGATGCAATTTCTGTGTTTCATCGTCAATACGAAAGGTCCAAGGTATACAGTATACCTGAACTGAAGCATCGGAATCTATAACTAGTGTCACAGGAATGGTTCAAATCATAGACAGTAAGAAGAGTTAGTCTTCTTGTACTTAAGTCTTCATTGTGCCATTTCTATTTGATTCCGATGCAATTCCTGTGTTTCATCGCCTATAAGAAGGTCCAAGGGATACAGTAAACCTGGAGTGAAGCATCGGAATCTATAACTAGTGTCACAGGAGTGTTTCATAGCATAGTCAGTAAGAAGAGTCAGTCTTCTTGTACTTAAGTCGGCATTGTGCCTTTTCTATTTAATTCCGAAGCGATTTCTGTGTTTCATCGTCAATAAGAAGGTCCAAGGGATACAGTAAACCTGAAGTGAAGCATCGGAATTTATATCTAGTGTCACAGGAATGGTTCAAAACATAGACAGTAGGAAGAGTCAGTCTTCTTGACCTTAAGTCGGCATTGTACCTTTTGTAATAAATTCCGATGCAATTTCTGTGTTTCATCGTCAATAAGAATGACCAAGGGATACAGTAAACCTGGAGTGAAGCATCGGAATCTATAACTAGTGTCACAGGGATGGTTCAAAACATAGACAGTAAGAAGAGTCAGTCTTTTTGTACTTAAGTCGGCATTGTGCATTTTGAATTTAATTCCGATGCAATTTCTGTGTTTCATCGTCAATAAAAAGGTCAGAGGGAAACAGTAATCCTGAAGTGAAGCATCGGAATCTATAACTAGTGTCACAGGATTGGTTAAAAACATAGTCAGTAAGAACAGTCAGTCTTGTTGTCCTTAAGTCGGCATTGTGCCTTTTGCATTTCATTCCGATGCAATTTCTGTGTTTCATCGTCAATAAGAATGTCCAAGGGAAACAATAAACCTGAAGTGAAGCATCGGAATCCAAAACTAGTGTCACAGGAATGGTTCAAATCATAGAGAGTAAGTAGAGTCTGTCTTGTTGTACTTAAGTCGGCATTGTGCATTTTGTATTTAATTGAGATGCAATTTCTGTGTTTCATCGTCAATACGAAAGTTCCATGGTATACAGTAAACCTGAGGTGAAGCATCGGAATCTATAACTAGTGTCACAGGAATGGATGAAAACCTAGTCAGTAAGAAGAGTCAGTCTTCTTGAACTTAAGTCGGCATTGTGCTTTTTCTATTTAATTCCGACGCAATTTCTGTGTTTCATCGTCAATAAGAAGGACAGAGGGATACAATAAACCTGAAGTGAAGCATAGGAATCTATAACTAGTGTCACAGGAATGGTTCAAAACATAGTCAGTAAGAACAGTCAGTCTTCATGTCCTTAAGTCGGCATTGTGCTTTTGTATTTAATTCCTATGCAAATTATGTGTTTCATCGTCAATAATAAGCCCAAGGGATACAGTAAACCTGGAGTGTAGCATCGGAATCTATAACTTGTGTCACAGGAATGGTTCAAAACATAGACACTAAGAAGAGTGAGTCTTCGTGTACTTAAGTCGGCATTTTGCCTTTTGTATTTAATTCCGATGCAATTTCTGTGTTTCATCGTCAATAAGGAGGGCCAAGGGATACAGTGAACCTGAAGTGAAGCAACGGAATCTATAACTAGTGTCACAGGAATGGTTCAAAACATATTCAGTAAGAAGAGTCAGTCTTCTTTTACTTAAGTCTTCATTGTGCCTTTTCTATTTAATTCCGATGCAATTTCTGTGTTTCTTCGTCAATAAGAAGGTCCAAGGGATACAGTAAACCTGGAGTAAAGCATCGGAATCTATGACTAGTGTCACAGGAATGGTTCAAAACATAGACAGTAAGAAGAGTCAGTCTTCGTGTACTTAAGTCGGCATTTTGCCTTTTGTATTTAATTCCGATGAAATTTCTGTGTTTCATCGTCAATTAGAAGGTCCAAGGGATACAGTGAACCTGAAGTGAAGCATCGGAATCTATAACTAGTGTCACAGGAATGGTTCAAATCTTATTCAGTAAGAAGAGTCAGTCTTCTTGTACTTAAGTCGGCATTTTGCCTTTTGTATTTAATTCCGATGCAATTTCTGTGTTTTATCGTCAATAAGAAGCTCCAAGGGATACAGTAAACCTGGCGTGAAGCATCGGAATCTATAACTAGTGTCACAGTAATTGTTCAAATCATAGACAGTAAGAAGTGTCAGACGTCTTGTACTTAAGTCGGCATTGTGCCTTTTATATTTACTTCCGATGCAATTTCGGTGTTTCTTAGTCAATGACAAGGTCCAAGGGATACAGTAAACCTGATGTGAAGCATCGAAATCTATAACTAGTGTCACTGGAAAGGTTCAAAATATAGACAGTAAGAAGAGTCAGTCTTCTTGTACTTAAGTCGGCATTGTGAATTTGTATATAATTCCGATGCAATTTCTGTGATTCGTCGTAAATAAGAAGGTCCAAGGGATACAGTAAGCCTGAAGTGAAGCATCGGACTCTATAACTAGTGTCACAGAAATGGTTCAAAACATAGGCAGTAGAAGAGTCAGTCTTCTTGTACTTAAGTCCGCATTGTGCCTTTTGTATTTAATTCCGATGCAATTTCTGTGTTTCATCGTCAATAAGAATCTCCAAGGGAAACAGAAATCCTGAAGTGTAGCATCGGAACCTACTACTAGTGTCACAGGAATGGTTCAAAACATAGTCAGTAAGAAGAGTCAGTCTTCTTGTCCTTCAGTCGGCATTGTGCCTTTTGTATTTCATTCCGATGCAATTTCTGTGTTTCATCGGCAATAAGGTCAGAGGGATACAGTAAACCTGAAGTGAAGCATCGGAATCCAAAACAAGTGTCACAGGAATGGTTCAATTCATAGACTGTAGGAATTGTCAGACTTCTTGTACTTAAGTCGGCATTGTGCCTTTTGTATTTAATTCCGATGCAATTTCTGTGTTTCATCGTCAATACGAAAGGCCAAGGTATACAGTATACCTGAAGTGAAGCTTCGGAATCTATAACTAGTGTCACAGGAATGGTTCCAAACATAGTCAGTAAGAAGAGTCAGTCCTCTTGTACTTAAGTCGGCATTGTGCCTTTTCTATTTAATTCCGATGCAATTTCTGTGTTTCATCGTCGATAAGAAGGTCCAAGGGATACAGTAACCCTGGAGTGAAGCATCGGAATCTATAACTAGTGTCACAGGAATGGTTCAAATCATAGACAGTAAGAAGAGTCAGTCTTCTTGTACTTATGTCGACATTGTGCCTTTTCTATTTAATTCCGATGCAATTTCTGTGTTTCATCGTCAATAAGAAGGACAGAGGGATACATTAAACCTGAAGTGAAGCATCGGAATCTATAACTAGTGTCACCGGAATGGTAAAAAACATAGTCAGTAAGGACAGTCAGTCTTCATGTCCTTAAGTCGGCATTGTGCCTTTTGTATTTAATTCCTATGCAATTTGTGTGTTTCATCGTCAATAAGAAGGTCCAAGGGATACAGTAAACCTGGAGTGTAGCATCGGAATCTATAACTAGTGTCACAGGAATGGTTCAAAACATAGACAGTAAGAAGAGTGAGTCTTCGTGTACTTAAGTCGGCATTTTGCCTTTTGTATTTAATTCCGATGCAATTTCTGTGTTTCATCGTCAATAAGAAGGGCCAATGGATACAGTGAACCTGAAGTGAAGCATCGGAATATAAAACTAGTGTCACAGGAATGGTTCAAAACATATTCAGTAAGAAGAGTCAGTCTTCTTTTACTTAAGACTTCATTGTGCCTTTTCTATTTAATTCCGATGCAATTTCTGTGTTTCATCGTCAACAAGAAGGTCCAAGGGATACAGTAAAGCTGGAGTGAAGCATCGGAATCTATAACTAGTGTCACAGAGATGGTTCAATGCATAGTCAGTTTAAGAGTCAGTCTTCTTGTATTTAAGTCGGCATTGTGCCTTTTCTATTTAATTCCTATGCAATTTCTGTGTTTCATCGTCAATAAGAAGGTCCAAGGGATACAGTAAACCTGAATTGAACCATCGGAATCTATAACTAGTGTCACAGGAACGGTTCAAAACATAGACAGTAAGAAGAGTCAGTCTTCGTGTACTTAAGTCGGCATTTTGCCTTTTGTATTTAATTCCGATGAAATTTCTGTGTTTCATCGTCAATTAGAAGGTCCAAGGGATACAGTGAACCTGAAGTGAAGCATCGGAATCTATAACTAGTGTCACAGGAATGGTTCAAAACATATTCAGTAAGAAGAGTCAGTCTTCTTTTACTTAAGTCTTCATTGTGCCTTTTCTATTTAATTCCGATGCAATTTCTGTGTTTCATCGTCAACAAGAAGGTCCAAGGGATACAGCAAAGCTGGGGTGAAGCATCGGAATCTATAACTAGTGTCACAGAAATGGTTCAAAGCATAGTCAGTAAGAAGAGTCAGTCTTCTTGTATTTAAGTCAGCATTGTGCCTTTTCTATTTAATTCCTATGCAATTTCTGTGTTTCATCGTCAATAAGAAGGTCCAAGGGATACAGTAAACCTGAATTGAACCATCGGAATCTATAACTAGTGTCACAGGAATGGTTCAAACATATTCAGTAAGAAAAGTCAGTCTTCTTTTACTTAAGTCTTCATTGTGCCTATTCTATTTAATTCCGATGCAATTTCTGAGTTTCATCGTCAACAAGAAGGTCCAAGGGATACAGTAAAGCTGGAGTGAATCATCGGAATCTATAACTAGTGTCACCGGAATGGTTCAAAACATAGACAGTAAGAAGAGTCAGTCTTCGTGTACTTAAGTCGGCATTGTGCCTTTTCTATTTAATTCCGAAGCAATTTCTGTGTTTCATCGTCAATAAGAAGGTCCAAGGGATACAGTAAACCTGAAGTGAAGCATCGGAATTTATATCTAGTGTCACAGGAATGGTTCAAAGCATAGACAGTAGGAAGAGTCAGTCTTCTTGAACTTAAGTCGGCATTGTACCTTTTGTATTAAATTCCGATGCAATTTCTGTGTTTCATCGTCAATAAGAATGACCAAGGGATACAGTAAACCTGGAGTGAAGCATCGGAATCTATAACTAGTGTCACAGGATTGGTTAAAAACATAGTCAGCAAAAACAGTCAGTCTTCTTGTCCTTAAGTCGGCATTGTGCCTTTTGTATTTCATTCCGATGCAATTTCTGTGTTTCATCGTCAATAAGAATGTCCAAGGGAAACAGTAAACCTGAAGTGAAGCATCGGAATCCAAAACTAGTGTCAGAGGAATGGTTCAAATCATAGTAAGTAAGTAGAGTCAGTCTTCTGGTACTTAAGTCGGCATTGTGCCTTTTGTATTTAATTGAGATGCAATTTCTGTGTTTCATCGTCAATACGAAAGGTCCATGGTATACAGTAAACCTGAAGTGAAGCATCGGAATCTATAACTAGAGTCACAGGAATGGTTCAAAACCTAGTCAGTAAGAAGAGTCAGTCTTCTTGTACTTAAGTCGGCATTGTGCCTTTTCTTTTTAATTCCGACGCAATTTCTGTGTTTCATCGTCAATAAGAAGGACAGAGGGATACAATAAACCTGGAGAGAAGCATCGGAATCTTTAACTAGTGTCACAGGCATGGTTCAAAGCATAGACAGTAAGAAGAGTGAGTCTTCGTGTACTTAAGTCGGCATTTTGCCTTTTGTATTTAATTCCGATGCAATTTCTGTGTTTCATCGTCAACAAGAAGGTCCAAGGGATACAGTAAAGCTGGAGTGAGCATCGGAATCTATAACTAGTGTCACAGAGATGGTTCAAAGCATAGTCAGTAAGAAGAGTCAGTCTTCTTGTATTTAAGTCGGCATTGTGCCTTTTCTATTTAATTCCTATGCAATTTCTGTGTTTCATCGTCAATAAGAATGTCCAAGGGATACAGTAAACCTAGAGTGAAGCATCGGAATCTATGACTAGTGTCACAGGAATGGTTTAAAACATAGACAGTAAGAAGAGTCAGTCTTCGTGTACTTAAGTCGGCATTTTGCTTTTTGTATTTAATTCCGATCACATTTCTGTGTTTCATCGTCAATAAGAATGTCCAAGGGATACAGTAAACCTGAATTGAACCATCGGAATCTATAACTAGTGTCACAGGAATGGTTCAAACATATTCAGTAAGCAAAGTCAGTATTCTTTTACTTAGGTCTTCATTGTGCCTATTCTATTTCATTCCGATGCAATTTCTGTGTTTCATCGTCAACAAGAAGGTCCAAGGGATACAGTAAAGCTGGAGTGAAGCATCGGAATCTATAACTAGTGTCACAGGAATGGTTCAAAGCATAGACAGTAGGAAGAGTCAGTTTTATTGTACTTAAGTCGGCATTGTACCTTTTTTATTAAATTCCGATGCAATTTCTGTGTTTCATCGTCAACAAGAAGGTCCAAGGGATACAGTAAACCTGGAGTGAAGCATCGGAATCTATGACTAGTGTCACAGGAATGGTTCAAAACATAGACAGTAAGAAGAGTCAGTCTTCGTTTACTTAAGTCGGCATTTTGCCTTTTGTATTTAATTCCGATGAAATTTCTGTGTTTCATCGTCAGTAAGAATGTCCAAGGGATACAGTAAACCTGAATTGAACCATCGGAATCTATAACTAGTGTCACAGGAATGGTTCAAACATATTCAGTAAGCAAAGTCAGTCTTCTTTTACTTAGGTCTTCATTGTGCCTATTCTATTTCATTCCGATGCAATTTCTGTGTTTCATCGTCAACAAGAAGGTCCAAGGGATACAGTAAAGCTGGAGTGAAGCATCGGAATCTATAACTAGTGTCACAGGAATGGTTCAAAGCATAGACAGTAGGAAGAGTCAGTCTTATTGTACTTAAGTCGGCATTGTACCTTTTTTATTAAATTCCGATGCAATTTCTGTGTTTCATCGTCAATAAGAAGGTCCAAGGGATACAGTAAACCTGGAGTGAAGCATCGGAATCTATGACTAGTGTCACAGGAATGGTTCAAAACATAGACAGTAAGAAGAGTCAGTCTTCGTTTACTTAAGTCGGCATTTTGCCTTTTGTATTTAATTCCGATGAAATTTCTGTGTTTCATCGTCAATAAGAATGTCCAAGGGAACAGAAATCCTGAAGTGAAGCATCGGAACCTATTACTAGTGTCACAGGAATGGTTCAAAACATAGTCAGTAAGAAGAGTCAGTCTTCTTGTCCTTCTGTCGGCATTGTGCCTTTTGTATTTCATTCCGATGCAATTTCTGTGTTTCATCGGCAATAAGGTCAGAGGGATACAGTAAACCTGAAGCGAAGCATCGGAATCCAAAACAAGTGTCACAGGAATGGTTCAAATCATAGACAGTAGGAATTGTCAGTCTTCTTGTACTTAAGTCGGCATTGTGCCTTTTGTATTTAATTCCGATGCAGTTTCTGTGTTTCATCGTCAATACGAAAGGTCCAAGGTATACAGTATACCTGAAGTGAAGCATCGGAATCTATAACTAGTGTCACAGGAATGGTTCCAAACATAGTCAGTAAGAAGAGTCAGTCTTCTTGTACTTAAGTCGGCATTGTGCCTTTTCTATTTAATTCCGAAGCAATTTCTGTGTTTCATCGTCAATAAGAAGGTCCAAGGGACACAGTAAACCTGGAGTGAAGCATCGGAATCTATAACTAGTGTCACAGGAATGGTTCAAATCATAGTCAGTAAGAACAGTCAGTCTTCATGTCCTTAAGTCGGCATTGTGCCTTTTATATTTAATTCCTATGCGATTTCTGTGTTTCATCGTCAATTAGAAGGTCCAAGGGATACAGTAAACCTGGAGTGTAGCATCGGAATCTATAACTAGTGTCACAGGAATGGTTCAAAACATAGACAGTAAGAAGAGTGAGTCTTCGTGTACTTAAGTCGGCATTTTGCCTTTTGTATTTAATTCCGATGCAATTTCTGTGTTTCATCGTCAATAAGATGGGCCAAGGGATACAGTGAACCTGAAGTGAAGCATCGGAATCTATAACTAGTGTCACAGGAATGGTTCAAAACATATTCAGTAAGAAGAGTCAGTCTTCTTTTACTTAAGTCTTCATTGTGACTTTTCTATTTAATTCCGATGCAATTTCTGTGTTTCATCGTCAACAAGAAGGTCCAAGGGATACAGTAAAGCTGGAGTGAAGCATCGGAATCTATAACTAGTGTCACAGAAATGGTTCAAAGCATAGTCAGTAAGAAGAGTCAGTCTTCTTGTATTTAAGTCGGCATTGTGACTTTTCTATTTAATTCCTATGCAATTTCTGTGTTTCATCGTCAATAAGAAGGTCCAAGGGATACAGTAAACCTGAATTGAACCATCGGAATCTGTAACTAGCGTCACAGGAATGGTTCAAAACATATTCAGTAAGAAAAGTCAGTCTTCTTTTACTTAAGTCTTTATTGTGCCTTTTGTATTTAATTCCGATGCAATTTCTGTGTTTCATCGTCAACAAGAAGGTCCAAGGGATACAGTAAAGCTGGAGTGAAGCATCGGAATCTATAACTAGTGTCACAGGAATGGTTCAAACATAGACAGTAGGAAGAGTCAGTCTTGTTGTACTTAAGTCGGCATTGTACCTTTTTTATTAAATTCCGATGCAATTTCTGTGTTTCATCGTCAATAAGAAGGTCCAAGGGATACAGTAAACCTGGAGTGAAGCATCGGAATCTATGACTAGTATCACAGGAATGGTTCAAAACATCGACAGTAATAAGAGACAGTCTTCGTGTACTTAAGTCGGCATTTTGCCTTTTGTATTTAATTCCGATTAATTTTCTGTGTTTCATCGTCAATTAGAAGGGCCAAGGGATACAGTGAACCTGAAGTGAAGCATCGGAATCTATAACTAGTGTCACAGGAATGATTCAAAACATATTCAGTAAGAAGAGTCAGTCTTCTTTTACTTAAGTCTTCATTGTGCCTTTTCTATTTAATTCCGATGCAATTTCTGTGTTTCATCGTCAACAAGAAGGTCCAAGGGATACAGTAAAGCTGGAGTGAAGCATCAGAATCTATAACTAGTGTCACAGAAATGGTTCAAAGCATAGTCAGTAAGAAGAGTCAGTCTTCTTGTATTTAAGTCGGCATTGTGACTTTTCTATTTAATTCCTATGCAATTTCTGTGTTTCATCGTCAATACGAAAGGTCCAAGGTATACAGTAAACCTGAATTGAACCATCGGAATCTGTAACTAGCGTCACAGGAATGGTTCAAAACATATATAGTAAGAAGAGTCAGTCTTCTTTTACTTAAGTCTTCATTGTGCCTTTTCTATTTAATTCGGATGCAATTTCTGTGTTTCATCGTCAACAAGAAGGTCCAAGGGATACAGTAAACCTGAAGTGAAGAATCGGAATCTATAACTAGTGGCACAGTAATGGTTCAAATCATGAACAGTAAGAAGAGTCAGACGTCTTTTACTTAAGTCGGCATTGTGCCTTTTGTATTTACTACCGATGCAATTTCTGTGTTTCATAGTCAATGACATGGTCCAAGGGATACAGTAAACATGAAGTGAAGCATCGAAATCTATAACTAGTGTCACTGGAAAGGTTCAAAATATAGACAGTAAGAAGAGTCAGTCTTCTTGTACTTAAGTCGGCATTGTGAATTTTGTATATAATTCCGATGCAATTTCTGTGATTCATCATAAATAAGAAGGACCAAGGGATACAGTAAACCTGAAGTGAAGCATCAGACTCTATAACTAGTGTCACAGAAATGGTTCAAAACATAGACAGTAGAAGAGTCAGTCTTCTTGTACTTAAGTCGGCATTGTGCCTTTTGTATTTAATTCCGATGCAATTTCTGTATTTCATCGTCAATAAGAATGTCCAAGGGAAACAGATATCCTGAAGTGAAGCATCGGAACCTATTACTAGTGTCAGAGGAATGGTTCAAAACATGGTCAGTAAGAAGAGTCAGTCTTCTTGTCCTTCAGTCGGCATTGTGCCTTTTGTATTTCATTCCGATGCAATTTCTGTGTTTCATCGGCAATAAGGTCAGAGGGATACAGTAAACCTGAAGTGAAGCATCGGAATAGATAACTAGTGTCACAGGAATGGTTCAAATCATAGACAGTAGGAATTGTCAGTCTTCTTGTACTTAAGTCGGCATTGTGCCTTTTCTATTTAATTCCGATGCAATTTCTGTGTTTCATCGTCAATACGAAAGGTCCAAGGTATACAGTATACCTGAAGTGAAGCACCGGAATCTATAACTAGTGTCACAGGAATGGTTCCAAACATAGTCAGTAAGAAGAGTCAGTCTTCTTGTACTTAAGTCGGCATTGTGCCTTTTCTATTTAATTCCGATGCAATTTCTGTGCTTCATCGTCAATAAGAAGGTCCAAGGGACACAGTAAACCTGGAGTGAAGCATCGGAATCTATAACTATTGTCACAGGAATGGTTCAAATCACAGACAGTAAGAAGAGTCAGTCTTCTTCTACTTAAGTCGACATTGTGTCTTTTCTATTTAATTCCGATGCAATTACTGTGTTTCATCGTCAATAAGAAGGTCAGAGGAATACAATAAACCTGATGTGAAGCATCAGATTCTATAACTAGTGTCACAGGAATGGTTCAAAACATATTCAGTAAGAAAAGTCAGTCTTCTTTTACTTAAGTCTTCATTGTGCCTTTTCTATTTAATTCCGATGCAATTTCTGTGTTTCATCGTCAACAAGAAGGTCCAAGGGATACAGTAAAGCTGGAGTGAAGCATTGGAATCTATAACTAGTGTCACAGGAATGATTCAAAGCATAGACAGTAGGAAGAGTCAGTCTTATTGTACTTAAGTCGGCATTGTACCTTTTTTATTAAATTCCGATGCAATTTCTGTGTTTCATCGTCAATAAGAAGGTCCAAGGGATACAGTAAACCTGGAGTGAAGCTTCGGAATCTATGACTAGTGTCACAGGAATGGTTCAAAACATAGACAGTAAGAAGAGTCAGTCTTCGTGTACTTAAGTCGGCATTTTGCCTTTTGTATTTAATTCCGATGAAATTTCTGTGTTTCATCGTCAAGTAGAAGGTCCAAGGGATACAGTGATCCTGAAGTGAAGCATCGGAATCTATAACTAGTGTCACAGTAATGGTTCAAAACTTATTCAGTAAGAACAGTCAGTCTTCTTTCACTTAAGTCTTCATTGTGCCTTTTGTATTTAATTCCGATGCAATTTCTGTGTTTCATCGTCAATAAGAAGGTCAGAGGGATACAGTAATCCTGATGTGAAGCATCGAAATCTATAACTAGTGTCACCGGTATGGTTCAAAACATAGTCAGTAAGAATAGTCAGTCTTCTTGTCCTTAAGTCATCATTGTGCATTTTCTATTTAATTCTGATGCAATTTCTGGGTTTCATCGTCAATAAGAAGGTGCAGGGGATACAGTAAACCTGGCGTGAAGCATCGGAATCTATAACTAGTGTCACAGGAATGGGTCAAATCATAGACAGTAACAAGAGTCAGACTTCTTTTACTTAAGTCGGCATTGTGCCATTTGTATTTAATTCCAATGCAATTTCTGTGTTTCAACGTCAATAAGAAGGTCCAAAGGCTACAGTGAACCTGGAGTGAAGCATCGGAGCCTATAACTAGTGTCACAGGACTGGTTCAAAAATAGACAGTAAGAAGAGTCAGTCTTCTTGTACTTAGTTCGGCATTGTGCCTTTTGTATTTAATTTCGATGCACTTTCTGTGTTTCATCGTCAATAAGAAGGTCAGAGGGATACAGTCAACCTGAAGTGAAGCATCGGAATCCATAACTAGTGTCACAGGAATGGTTCAAAACATAGTCAGTAAGAAGAGTCAGTCTTCTTGTACTTAAGTAAGCATTGTGCCTTTTGTATTTAATTCCGATGCAATTTCTGTGTTTCATCGTCAATAAAAAGGTACAAGGGATACAGTAAACCTGGAGTGAAGCATCGGAATCTATAACTAGAGTCACAGTAATGGTTCAAAACATAGAGAGTATGAAGAGTCAGTCTTCTTGTACTTAAGTCGGCATTGTGCCTTTTGTATTTAATTCGGATGCAATTTCTGTGTTTCATAAACAATAAGAAGGTCCTGGGAATACAGTAAACCTGAAGTGAAGCATCGGAATCTACAACTAGTGTCACTGGAATGGTTCAAAATATAGACAGTAAGAAGAGTCAGTCTTCTTGTACTGAAGTCGGCATTGTGCCTTTTGTATTTAATTCCGATGCAATTTCTGTGTTACATCGTCAATAAGATTATCCAACTGAAACAGAAAACCTGAATTGAAGCATCGGAATCTATCACTAGTGTCACAGGAATGGTTCAAAACATAGTCAGTAAGAAGAGTCAGTCTTCTTGTCCTTAAGTCGGCATTGTGCCTTTTGTATTTAATTCCGATGCAATTTCTGTGTTCATCGGCAATAAGTTCAGAGGGATACAGTAAACCTGAAGTGAAGCGTCGGAATCCAAAACTAGTGTCACAGGAATGGTTCAAACATAGACAGTAGAAGAGTCAGTCATCTTGTACTTAAGTCGGCATTGTACCTAATGTATTTAATTCCGATGCAATATCTGTGTTTCATCGCCAATAAGAAGGTCCAAGATATACAGTAAACCTGAAGTGAAGCATCGGAATCTATAACTAGTGTCACAGGAATGGATCAAAGCATAGTCAGTAAGAAGAGTCAGTCTTCTTTTACTTAAGTCGGCATTGTGCCTTTTCTATTTAATTCCGATGCAATTTCTGTGTTTCATCGTCAATAAGAAGGTCCAAGGGATACAGTAAACCTGGAGTGAAGCATCGGAATCTATAACTAGAGACACAGGAATGGTTCAAACATAGACAGTGAAAAGAGTCAGTCTTCTTGAACTTAAGTCGACATTGTGCCTTTTCTATTTAATTCCGAGGCAATTTCTGTGTTTCTTCGTCAATAAGAAGGTCAGAGGGATACAGTAAACCTGAAGTGAAGCTTCGGAATCAAAACTAGTGTCACAGGAATGGTTCAATCTATAACTAGTGTCACAGGAATGGTTCAAAACATAGTCATTAAGAAGTGTCAGTCTTCTTGTACTTAAGTCGGCATTGTGCCTTTTCAATTTAATTCCGATGCAATTTCTGTGTTTCATTGTCACTAAGGAGGTCCAAGGGATACAGTAAACCTAGAGTGAAGCATCGGAATCTATAACTAGTGTCACAGGAATGGTTCAAACATAGACAGTAAAAATAGACAGTCCTCTTGAACATAAGTCGACATTGTGCCTTTTCTATTTAATTCCGATTCAATTTCTGTGTTTCATCGTCAATAAGAAGGTCAGAGGGATACAATAAACCTGAACTGAAGCATCGGAATCTATAACTAGTGTCACAGGAATGGTTCAAAACTTAGTCAGTAAGAACAGTCAGTCTTCTTCTCCTTAAGTCGGCATTGTGCCTTTTGTATTTAATTCCGATGCAATTTCTGTGTTTCAACGTCAATAAGAAGGTCAGAGTGATACAGTAACCCTGAAGTGGAGCATCGGAATCTTTAGCTAGTGTCACAGGAATGGTTCAAAGGCATAGTCAGTAAGAAGAGTCAGTCTTCTTGTCCTTAAGTCGGAATTGTGTTTTTTATATTTAATTCCGATGCAATTTCTGTGTTTGATCGTCAATAAGAAGGTTCAAGGGATACAGTAAACCTGGAGTGAAGCATCGGAATCTATAACTAGTGTCACAGGAATGGTTCAAATCATAGAGAGTAAGAAGAGTCAGTCTTCTTGTACTTAAGTCGACATTTTGCCTTTTGTATTTAATTCCGATGCAATTTCTGTGTCTCATCGTCAATAAGAAAGTCCAAGGGATACAGTAAACCTGGAGTGAAGCATCGGAATCAATAACTAGTGTCACAGGAATGGTTCAAAACATAGAAAGTAAGAAGAGTCAGTCTTCTTGAACTTAAGTCGGCATTGTGCCTTTTGTATTTAATTCCGATGCAATTTCTGTGTTTCATCGTCAATAAGAAGGTCCAAGGGATACAGTTAACATGAAGTGAAGCATCGGAATCTACAACTAGTGTCACTGGAATGGTTCAAAACATAGACAGTAAGAAGAGTCAGTCTTCATGTACTTAAGTCGGCATTGTGCCTTTTCTATTTGATTCCGAAGCAATTTCTGTGTTTCATCGTCAATAAGGTCAGAGGGATACAGTAAACCTGAAGTGAAGCATCGGAATCTATAACTAGTGTTACAGGAATGGTTCATTCATAGTCAGTAAGAAGAGTCAGTCTTCTTGTACTTAAGTTGGCATTGTGCCTTTCAAATTTAATTCCGATGCAATTTCTGTGTTTCACCGGCAATAAGAAGGTCAGAGGGATACAGTAAACCTGAAGTGAAGCATCGGAATCTATAACTAGTGTCACAGGAATGTTTCAAACATAGACAGTAAGAAGAGTCAGTCTTCTTGTACTTAAGTCGGCATTGTGCCTTTTGTATTTAATTCGGACGGAATTTCTGTGTTTCATCGTCAATAAGATGGTCAGAGGGATACAGTAGTCCTGAAGTGAAGCATCGGAATCTATAACTAGTGTCACAGGAATGGTTCAAAACATAGTCATTGAGAAGAGTCAGTCTCCTTGTCCTTAAGCTGGCATTGTGCCTCTTGTATTTAATTCCGATGCAATTTCTGTGTTTCATCGTCAATAAGAAGGTCCAAGGGATACAGTAAACCTGTAGTGAAGCATCGGAATCAATAAGTAGTGTCACAGTAATGGTTCAAATCATAGACAGTAAGAAGAGTCAGACGTCTTGTACTTAAGTCGGCATTGTGCCTTTTGTATTTAATTCCGATGCAATTTCTGTGTTTCATCGTCAATAAGAAGGTCCAAAGTGTACATTAAACCTGAAGTGAAACATCGGAATCTATAACTAGTGTCACAGGAATGGTTCAAAACATAGTCAGTAAAAAGAGTCGGTCTTCTAGTACTTAAGTCGGCATTGTGCCTTTTCTATTTAATTCCGATGCAATTTCTGTGTTTCATCGTCACTAAGAAGGTCCAAGGTATACAGTAAACCTGGAGTGAAGCATTGGAATCTATAACTAGTGTCAATGGAATGGTTCAAAACATAGACAGTAAGAAGAGTCAGTCTTCTTGTCCATAAGGCGGCATTGTGCCTTTTGTATTTAATTCCGATGCAATATCTGTGTTTCATCGTCAATAATAAGGTCCAAGGGATACAGTAATCCTGGAGTGAAGCATCGTAATCTATAACTAGTGTCACAGGAATGGTTCAAAGCATAGAAAGTAAGAAGAGTCAGTCTTCTGTACTTAAGTTGGCATTTTGCCTTTTGTATTTAATTCAGATGCATTTTCAGTGTTTCATCGTCAATAAGAAGGTCCAAGGGATACAGTAAACCTGGAGTGTACCATCGGAATCTATAACTAGTCTCACAGGAATGGTTCAAAAGATAGTAAGATGAGTCAGTCTTTGTGTAATTAAGTCGGCATTTTGCATTTTGTATTATTTCCGATGCAATTTCTGTGTTTCATCGTCAATAAGAAGGTCAGAGGGATACAATAAACCTGAACTGAAGCATCGGAATCTATAACTAGTGTCACAGGAATGGTTCAAAACATAGTCATTGAGAGGAGTCAGTCTCCTTGTCCTTAAGCTGGCATTGTTCCTCTTGTATTTAATTCCGATGCAATTTCTGTGTTTCATCGTCAATAAGAAGGTCCAAGGGATACAGTAAACCTGGAGTGAAGCATCGGAATCAATAAGTAGTGTCACAGTAATGGTTCAAATCATAGACAGTAAGAAGAGTCAGACGTCTTGTACTTAAGTCGGCATTGTGCCTTTTGTATTTAATTCCGATGCAATTTCTGTGTTTCATCGTCAATAAGAAGGTCCAAAGTGTACAGTAAACCTGAAGTGAAACATCGGAATCTATAACTAGTGTCACAGGAATGGTTCAAAACATAGTCAGTAAAAAGAGTCAGTCTTCTAGTACTTAAGTCGGCATTGTGCCTTTTCTATTTAATTCCGATGCAATTTCTGTGTTTCATCGTCAATAAGAAGGTCCAAGGTATACAGTAAACCTGGAGTGAAGCATCGGAATCTATAACTAGTGTCAATGGAATGGTTCAAAACATAGACAGTAAGAAGAGTCAGTCTTCTTGTCCATAAGGCGGCATTGTGCCTTTTGTATTTAATTCCGATGCAATATCTGTGTTTCATCGTCAATAATAAGGTCCAAGGGATACAGTAAAACTCAAGTGAAGCATCAGAATCTATAACTAGTATCACAGGGATGGTTCAAAACATAGACAGTAAGAAGAGTCAGTCTTCTTGTACTTAAGTCGGCATTGTGCCTTTTGAATTTAATTCCGATGCAATTTCTGTGTTTCATTGTCAATAAGAAGGTCAGAGGGATACAGTAATCCTGAAGTGAAGCATCGGAATCTATAACTAGTGTCACAGGAATGGTTCAAAACATAGTCAGTAAGAAGAGTCAGTCTTCTTGTACTTAAGTCGGCATTGTGCCTTTTCTATTTAATTCCGATGCAATTTCTGTGTTTCATCGTCAATAAGAAGGTCCAAGGTATACAGTAAACCTGGAGTGAAGCATCGGAATCTAAAACTAGTGTCAATGGAATGGTTCAAAACATAGACAGTAAGAAGAGTCAGTCGTCATGTCCTTAAGTCGGCATTGTGCCTTTTGTATTTCATTCCGATGCAATTTCTGTGTTTCATCGTCAATAAGAATGTCCAAGGGGTACAGGAAACCTGGAGTGAAGCATCGGAATCTATAACTAGTGTCACAGGAATGGTTCAAATCATAGAGAGTAAGAAGAGTCAGTCTTCTTGTACTTAAGTCGGCATTTTGCGTTTTGTATTTAATTCCGATGCAATTTCTGTGTTTCATCGTCAATAAGAAGGTCCAAGGGATACAGTAAACCTGGAGTGAAACATCGGAATCAATAACTAGTGTCACAGGAATGGTTCAAAACATTGAAAGTAAGTAGAGTCAGTCTTCTTGAACTTAAGTCGGCATTGTGCCTTTTGTATTTAATTCCGATGCAATTTCTGTGTTTCATCGTCAATAAGGTCAGAGGGATAGTGTAAACCTGAAGTGAAGCATCGGAATCCGTAAGTAGTGTCACAGGAATGGCTCAAAACGTAGTCAGTAAGAAGAGTCATTTTTCTAGTACTTAAGTCGGCATTGTGCCTTTTCTATTTAATTCCGATGCAATTTCTGTGTTTCATCGTCAATAAACCGGTCAGAGGGATACAGTAATCCTGAAGTGAAGCATCGGAATCTATAACTAGTGTCACAGGAATGGTTCAAAACATAGTCAGTAAGAAGAGACAGTCTTCTTGTACTTAAGTCATCATTGTGCATTTTCTATTTAATTCTGTTGCAATTTCTGTGTTTCATCGTTAATAGGATGGTCCAAGGGATACAGTAAACCAGGAGTGAAGCATCGGAATCTATAACTAGTGTCACAGGAATGGTTCAAAACATAGTCAGTAAAAAGAGTCAGTCTTCTAGTACTTAAGTCGGCATTGTGCCTTTTCTATTTAATTCCGATGCAATTTCTGTGTTTCATCGTCACTAAGAAGGTCCAAGGTATACAGTAAACCTGGAGTGAAGCATTGGAATCTATAACTAGTGTCAATGGAATGGTTCAAATCATAGACAGTAAGATGAGTCAGTCTTCTCTTACTTAAGTCGGCATTGTGCCCTTTGCATTTTATTCCGATGTAATTTCTGTGTTTCATCGTCAATAAGAAGGTCCATGGGATACAGTAAACCTGGAGTGAAGCATCGGAGTCTATAACTAGTGTCACAGGACTGGTTCAAAAATAGACAAAAGAAGAGTCATTCTTCTTGTACTTAATTCGGCATTGTGCTTGTTGTATTTAAGTCCGATGCAATTTCTGTGTTTCATCGTCAATAAGAAGGTCAGAGGGATACAGTAAACCAGAAGTGAAGCACGGAATCTATAACTAGTGTCACAGGAGTGGTTCAAAACATAGTCAGTGAGAAGAGTCAATCTTCTTGTACTTAAGTCGGCATTGTGCCTTTTGTATTTAATTCCGATGCAACTTCTGTGTTTCATCGTCAATACGAACGTCAGAGAGAAACAGTAAACCTGAAGTGACGCATCGGAATCTATAGCTAGTGTCACAGGAATGGTTCAAAGGCATAGTCAGTAAGAAGAGTCAGTCTTCTTGTCCTTAAGTCGGCATTCTGCCTTTTGTATTTAATTCCGATGCCATTTCAGTGTTTTTATCGTAAATAAGAAGGTCCAAGGGATACAGTAAACCTGGAGTGAAGCATCGGAATCTATACCTAGTGTCACAGGAATGGTTCAGATCATAGAGAGTAAGGAGAGTCAGTCGTCTTGTACTTAAGTCGGCATTTTGCGTTTTGTATTTGATTCCGATGCAATTTCTGTGTTTCATCGTCAATAAGAAGGTCCAAGGGATACAGTAAACCTGGAGTGAAGCATCGGAATCAATAACTAGTGTCACAGGAATGGTTCAAAACATTGAAATTAAGAAGAGTCAGTCTTCTTGAACTTAAGTCGGCACTGTGCCTTTTGTATTTAATTCCGATGCAATTTCTGTGTTTCATCGTCAATAAGGTCAGAGGGATAGTGTAAACCAGAAGTGAAGCATCGGAATCCTTAAGTAGTGTCACAGGAATGGTTCAAAAATAGACAGTAAGAAGAGTCAGTCTTCTTGTACTTAATTCGGCATTGTGATTTTTGTATTTAATTCCGATGCAATTTCTGTGTTTCATTGTCAATAAGAAGGTCAGAGGGATACAGTTAACTTGAAGTGAAGCTTCGGAATCCATAACTAGTGTTACAGGAATGGTTCATTCATAGTCAGTAAGAAGAGTCAGTCGTCTAGAACTTAAGTCGGCATTGTGCATTTTCTATTTCATTCCGATGCAAATTCTGTGTTTCATCGTCAATAAGACGGTCAGAGGGATACAGTAAACCTAAAGTGAAGCATCGGAATCCATAAGTAGTGTCACAGGAATGGTTCAAAACATTAGTCAGTAAGAAGAGTCATTTTTCTAGTACTTAAGTCGGCATTGTGCCTTTTCTATTTAATTCCGATGCTATTTCTGTGTTTCATCGTCAATAAGAAGGTCAGAGGGATACAGTAAACCTGGAGTGAAGCATCGGAGTCTATAACTAGTGTCACAGGACTGGTTCAAAAATAGACAGTAAGAAGAGTCAGTCTTCTTGTACTTAATTCGGCATTGTGCCTGTTGTATTCAAGTCCGATGCAATTTCTGTGTTTCATCGTCAATAAGAAGGTCAGAGGGATACAGTTAACCTGAAGTGAAGCTTCGGAATCCATAACTAGTGTCACAGGAATGGTCAAAACATAGTCAGTAAGAAGAGTCAGTCTTCTAGAACTTATGTGGGCATTGTGCATTTTCTATTTAATTCCGATGCAAATTCTGTGTTTCGCCGTCAATAAGTCGGTCAGAGGGATACAGTAAACCTGAAGTGAAGCATCGGAATCTATAACTAAGTGTCACAGGAATGGTTCAAACATAGACAGTTGGAAGAGGCAGTCTTCTTGTACTTAAGTCGGCATTGTGTCTTTTGTATTTAATTCCCATGCAATTTCTGTGTTTCATCGTCAATAAGAAGGTCCAAGGGATACAGTAAACCTGAAGTGAAGCATCGGAAACTACAACTAGTGTCACAGGAATGGTTCAAACCATAGACAGTAAGAAGAGTCAGTCTTCTTGTACTTAAGACGGCATTGTGCCTTTTCTATTTAATTCCGATGCCATTTCTGTGTTTCATCGTCAATACGAAGGTCAGAGGGATACAGTAAACCTGAAGTGAAGCATCGGAATCTATAACGTGTGTCACAGGAATGGATCAATTCATAGTCAGTAAGAAGAGTCAGTCTTCTTGTACTTAAGTTGGCATTGTGCCTTTCGTATTTAATTCCGATGCAATTTCTGTGTTTCACCGGCAATGAGAAGGTCAGAGGGATACAGTAAACCTGAAGTGAAGCATCGGAATCTATAACTAGTGTCACAGGAATGTTTCAAACATTGACAGTAAGAAGAGTCAGTCTTCTTGTACTTAAGTCGGCATTGTGCCTTTTGTATTTAATTCCGATGCAATTTCTGTGTTTCATCGTCAATAAGAAGGTCAGAGGGATACAGTAAACCTGAAGTGAAGCATCGGAATCTATAACTAGTGTCACAGGAATGGTTCAAAACATAGTCAGTGAGAAGAGTCAATCTTCTTGTACTTAAGTCGGCATTGTGTCTTTTGTATTTAATTCCGATGCAACTTCTGTGTTTCATCGTCAATACGAACGTCAGAGAGAAACAGTAAACCTGAAGTGACGCATCGGAATCTATAGCTAGTGTCACAGGAATGGTTCAAAGGCATAGTCTGTAAGAAGAGTCAGTCTTCTTGTCCTTAAGTCGGCATTGTGCCTTTTGTATTTAATTCCGATGCAATTTCAGTGTTTCATCGTCAATAAGAAGGTCCAAGGGATACAGTAAACCTGGAGTGAAGCATCGGAATCTATAACTAGTGTCACAGGAATGGTTCAAATCATAGAGAGTAAGAAGAGTCAGTCTTCTTGTACTTAAGTCGGCATTTTGCGTTTTGTATTTAATTCCGATGCAATTTCTGTGTTTCATCGTCAATAAGAAGGTCCAAGGGATACAGTAAACCTGGAGTGAAGCATCGGAATCAATAACTAGTGTCACAGGAATGGTTCAAAGTATTGAAAGTAAGAAGAGTCAGTCTTCTTGAACTTAAGTCGGCATTGTGCCTTTTGTATTTAATTCCGATGCAATTTCTGTGTTTCATCGTCAATAAGGTCAGAGGGATAGTGTAAACCAGAAGTGAAGCATCGGAATCCATAAGTAGTGTGACAGGAATGGTTCAAAACATAGTCAGTAAGAAGAGTCATTTTTCTAGTACTTAAGTCGGTATTGTGCCTTTTCTATTTAATTCCGATGCAATTTCTGTGTTTCATTGTCACTAAGAAGGTCAGAGGGATACAGTAATCCTGAAGTTAAGCATCGGAATCTATAACTAGAGTCACAGGAATGGTTCAAAGCATAGTCAGTAAGAAGAGTCAGTTTTCTTGTAGTTAAATTGGCATTGTGCCTTTTGTATTGAATTCCGATGCAATATCTTTGTTTCATCGTCAGTAAGACGGTACAAGGGATACAGTAAACCTGAAGTGAAGCATCGGAATCTATAACTAGTGTCTCAGGAATGGTTCAAAACATAGACAGTAGGAAGAGTCAGTCTTCTAGTACTTAAGTCGGCATTGTGCCTTTTGTATTGATTTCCGATGCAATATCTTTGTTTCATCGTCAATAAGACGGTTCAAGGGATACAGTAAACCTGAAGTGAAGCATCGGAATCTATAACTAGTGTTTCGGGAATGGTTCAAAACATAGACAGTAGGAAGAGTCAGTTGTCCTGTCCATAAGGCGGCATTGTGCTTTTTGTATTTAATTCCGATGCAATTTCTGTGTTTCATCGTCAATAAGAAGGTCCAAGGGATACAGTAAACCTCAAGTGAAGCATCGGAATCTATAACTAGTATCACAGGGATGGTTCAAACATAGACAGTAAGAAGAGTCAGTCTTCTTGTACTTAAGTCGGCATTGTGCCTTTTGTATTTAATTCCGATGCAATTTCTGTGTTTCATTGTCAATAAGAAGGTCCGATGGGTACAGTAATCCTGAAGTGAAGCATCGGAATCTATAACTAGTGTCACAGGAATGGTTCAAACATAGTCAGTAAGAGGAGTCAGTCTTCTTGTACTTAAGTCATCATTGTGCATTTTCTATTTAATTCTGTTGCAATTTCTGTGTTTCATCGTTAATAGGATGGTCCAAGGGATACTGTAAACCTGGAGTGAAGCATCGGAATTTATAACTAATGTCACAGGAATGGTTCAAATCATAGACAGTAAGAAGAGTCAGTCTTCTCTTACTTAAGTCGGCATTGTGCCCTTTGCATTTTATTCCGATGCAATTTCTGTGTTTCATCGTCAATAAGAAGGTCCATGGGATACAGCAAACCTGGAGTGAAGCATCGGAGTCTATAACTAGTGTCACAGGACTGGTTCAAATATAGACAGTAAGAAGAGTCAGTCTTCTTGTACATAATTCGGCTTTGTGAATTTTGTATTTAATTCCGATGCAATTTCTGTGTTTCATTGTCAATAAGAAGGTCAGAGGGATACAGTAAACCTGAAGTGAAGCATCGGAATCCATAAGTAGTGTCACAGGAATGGTTCAAAGCATAGTCAGTAAGAAGAGTCATTTTTCTAGCACTTAAGTCGGCATTGTGCCTTTTCTATTTAATTCCGATGATATTTCTGTGTTTCATCGTCAATAAGAAGGTCAGAGGGATACAGTAAACCTGAAGTGAAGCATCGGAATCTATAACTTGTGTCACAGGAATGGGTCAAATCATAGTCAGTAAGAAGAGTCAGTCTTCTTGTACTTAAGTTGGCATTGTGCTTTTCGTATTTAATTCCGATGCAATTTATGTGTTTCACCGGCAATGAGAAGGCAGAGGGATACAGTAAACCTGAAGTAAAGCATCGGAATCTATAACTAGTGTCACAGGAATGTTTCAAACATAGACAGTAAGAAGAGTTAGTCTTGTTGTACTTAAGTCCGCATTGTGCCTTTTGTATTTAATTCCGATGCAATTTCTGTGTATCATCGTCAATAAGAAGGTCCGAGGGATACAGTAAACCTGAAGTGAAGCATCGGAATCTATAACTAGTGCCACAGGAATGGTTGAAAACATAGTCAGTGAGAAGAGTTAGTCTCCTTGTCCATAGGTCGAAATTGTGCCTCTTGTATTTAATTCCAATGCAATTTCTGTGTTTCATCGTCAATTAGAAGGTCCAAGGGATACAGTAAACCTGAAGTTAAGCATCGGATCTACAACTAGTGTCACAGGAATGGTTCAAAACATAGACAGTAAGAAGAGTCAGTCTTCATGTACTTAAGTCGGCATTGTGTTTCTTATTTATTTCCGATGCAATTTCTGTGTTTCATTGTCACTAAGAAGGTCAGAGGGATACAGTAATCCTGAAGTTAAGCATCGGAATCTATAACTAGTGTCACATGAATGGTTCAAAGCATAGTCAGTAAAAAGAGTCAGTTTTCTTGTAGTTAAGTCGGCATTGTGCCTTATGTATTGAATTCCGATGCAATATCTTTGTTTCATCGTCAATAAGACGGTCCAAGGGATACAGTAAATCTGAAGTGAAGCATCGGAATCTATAACTAGTGTCTCAGGAATGGTTCAAAACATAGACAGTAGGAAGAGTCAGTCTTCTAGTACTTAAGTCGGCATTGTGCCTTTTGTATTTAATTCCGATGCAATTTCTGTGTTTCATCGTCCATAAGAAGGTCAGAGGGATACAGTAGTCCTGAAGTGAAGCATCCGAATCTATAACTAGTGTCACAGGAATGGTTCAAAGCATAGTCAGTGAGAAGAGTCAGTCTCCTTGACCTTAAGTCGGCATTGTGCCTCTTGTATTTAATTCCAATGCAATTTCTGTATTTCATCGTCATTAAGAAGGTCCAAGGGATACAGTAAACCTGGAGTGAAGCATCGGAATCTATAAGTAGTGTCACAGTAATGGTTCAAATCATAGACAGTAAGAAGAGTCAGACGACTTGTACTTAAGTCGGCATTGTGCCCTTTGTATTTAATTCCGATGCGATTTCTGTGTTTCATGGTCAATAAGAAGGTCCAAAGTATACAGTAAACCTGAAGTGAAACGTCGGAATCCATAACTAGTGTCACAGGAATGGTTCAAAACATAGTTAGTAAGAAGAGTCAGTCTTCTTGTACATAAGTCGGCATTGTGCCTTTTCTATTTAATTCCGATGCAATTTCTGTGTTTCACCGCCAATAAGAAGGTCCAAGGTATACAGTAAACCTGGAGTGAAGCATCGGAATCTATAACTAGTGTCACAGGAATGGTTCAAACGTAGTAAGTAAGAACAGTCAGTCTTCTTGTCCTTAAGTCGGCATTGTGGCTTTTGTATTTAATTCCGATGCAATTTCTGTGTTTCATCGTCAATAAGAAGGTCAGAGGGATACAGTAAACCTGAAGTGAAGCATCGGAATCCATAGCTAGTGTCACAGAAATGGTTCAAAACATAGTCAGTAAGAAGTGTCAGTCTTCTTGTACTTAAGTTGGCTTTGTGCCTTTCGTATTTAGTTCCGATGCAATTTCTGTGTTTCACCATCCATATGAAGGTCAGAGGGATACAGTAAACCTGAAGTGAAGCATCGGAATCTATAACTAGTGTCACAGGAATGGTTCAAAAGCATAGACTGTAAGAAGAGTCAGTCTTCTTATACTTAAGTTGGCATTGTGCCTTTCGTATTTAATTCCGATGCAATTTCTGTGTTTCACCGTTAATAAGAAGGTCCAAGGTATACAGTAAACCTGAAGTGGAGCATCGGAATCCAAAACTAGTGTCACAGGAATTTTTCAAAACATAGACAGTAGGAAGAGTCGCTCTTCTTGTACTTAAGTCCCCATTGTGCCTTTTGTATTTAATTCCAATGCAATTTCTGTGTTTCATCGTCAATAAGAAGGTCCAAGGTATACAGTAAACCTAAAGTGAAGCATCGGAATATATAACTAGTGTCACAGGAATGGTTCAAAACATAGTCAGTAAGAAGAGTCAGTCTTCTTGTACTTAAGTCGGCATTGTGCCTTTTCTATTTAATTCCGATGCAATTTCTGTGTTTCATCGTCAATAAGAAGGTCCAAGGGATATAGTAAACCTGGAGTGAAGCATCGGAATCTATAACTAGTGTCACAGGAATGGTTCAAAACATAGACAGTAAGAAGAGTCAGTCTTCTTGTACTTAACTGGACAACGTGCCTTTTCTATTTAATTCCGATGCAATTTCAGTGTTTCATCGTCAATACGAAGGTCAGAGGGATACAATAAACCCAAAGTGAAGCATCGGAATCTATAACTAGTGTCACAGGAAATGTTCAAAAGATAGTCAGTTAGAAGAGTCAGTCTTCTTGTACTTATGTCGGCGATGTGCCTTTTCTATTTAATTCCGATGCAATTTCTGTGTTTCATCGTCAATAAGAAGGTCCAAGGGATATAGTGAACCTGGAGTGAAGCATCGGAATCTATAACTAGTGTCACAGGAATGGTTCAAAACATAGACAGTAAGAAGAGTCAGTCTTCGTGTACTTAAGTCGGCATTGTGCCTTTTGTATTGAATTCCGATGCAATTTCTGTGTTTCGTCGTCAATAAGAAGGTACAAGGGATACAGTAATCCTGAAGTGAAGCATCGGAATCTATAACTAGTGTCACAGGAATGGTTCAAAACATAGTCAGTAAGAAGAGTCAGTCTTCTTGTATTTAAGTCTTCATAGTGCCTTTTCTATTTAATTCCGACGCAATTTCTGTGTTTCATCGTCAATAAGAAGGTCCAAGGGATACAGTAAACCTGGAGTGAAGCATCGGAATCTGTAATTAGTGTCAATGGAACGGATCAAAACATAGACAGTAAGAAGAGTGAGTCTTCTTGTACTTAAGTCGGCATTGTGCCTTTTGTATTTAATTCCGATGCAATTTCTGTGTTTCATTGTCAATAAGAAGGTCCGATGGATACAGTAATCCTGAAGTGAAGCATCGGAATCTATAACTAGTGGCACAGGAATGGTTCAAAACATAGTCAGTAAGAGGAGTCAGTCTTCTTGTACTTAAGTCATCATTGTGCATTTTCTATTTAATTCTGTTGCAATTTCTGTGTTTCATCGTTAATAGGATGGTCCAAGGGATACTGTAAACCTGGAGTGAAGCATCGGAATTTATAACTAATGTCACAGGAATGGTTCAAATCATAGACAGTAAGAAGAGTCAGTCTTCTCGTACTTAAGTCGGCATTGTGCCCTTTGCATTTTATTCCGATGCAATTTCTGTGTTTCATCGTCAATAAGAAGGTCCATGGGATACAGCAAACCTGGAGTGAAGGATCGGAGTCTATAACTAGTGTCACAGGACTGGTTCAAATATAGACAGTAAGATGAGTCAGTCTTCTTGTACTTAATTCGGCTTTGTGATTTTTGTATTTAATTCCGATGCAATTTCTGTGTTTCATTGTCAATAAGAAGGTCAGAGGGATACAGTAAACCTGAAGTGAAGCATCGGAATCCATAAGTAGTGTCACAGGAATGGTTCAAAACATAGTCAGTAAGAAGAGTCATTTTTCTAGTACTTAAGTCGGCATTGTGCCTTTTCTATTTAATTCCGATGCTATTTCTGTGTTTCATCGTCAATAAGAAGGTCAGAGGGATACAGTAAACCTGAAGTGAAGCATCGGAATCTATAACTTGTGTCACAGGAATGGGTCAATTCATAGTCAATAAGAAGAGTCAGTCTTCTTGTACTTAATTTGGCATTGTGCTTTTCGTATTTAATTCCGATGCAATTTCTGTGTTTCACCGAGAAATGAGAAGGCAGAGGGATACAGTAAACCTGAAGTAAAGCATCGGAATCTATAACTAGTGTCACAGGAATGTTTCAAACATAGACAGTAAGAAGAGTTAGTCTTGTTGTACTTAAGTCGGCATTGTGCCTTTTGTATTTAATTCCGATGCAATTTCTGTGTTTCATCGTCAATAAGAAGGTCCGAGGGATACAGTAAACCTGAAGTGAAGCATCGGAATCTATAACTAGTGTCACAGCAATGGTTCAAAGCATAGTCAGTGAGAAGAGTCAGCCTCCTTGACCTTAAGTCGGCATTGTGCCTCTTGTATTTAATTCCAATGCAATATCTTTGTTTCATTGTCAATAAGACGGTCCAAGGGATACAGTAAATCTGAAGTGAAGCATCGGAATCTATAACTAGTGTCTCAGGAATGGTTCAAAACATAGACAGTAGGAAGAGTCAGTCTTCTAGTACTTAAGTCGGCTTTGTGCCTTTTGTATTTAATTCCGATGCAATTTCTGTGTTTCATCGTCAATTAGAAGGTCCAAGGGATACAGTACACCTGAAGTTAAGCATCGGAATCTACAACTAGTGTCACAGGAATGGTTCAAAACATAGACAGTAAGAAGAGTCAGTCTTCATGTACTTAAGTCGGCATTGTGTTTCTTATTTAATTCCGATGCAATTTCTGTGTTTCATCGTCAAAAAGAAGGTCCAAGGGATACAGTAAACCTGGAGTGAAGCATCGGAATCTATAACTAGAGACACAGGAATGGTTCAAAACATAGACAGTGAGAAGAGTCAGTCTTCTTGAACTTAAGTCGACATTGTGCCTTTTCTATTTAATTCCGAAGCAATTTCTGTGTTTCATCGTCAATAAGAAGGTCAGAGGGATACAATAAACCTGAAGTGAAGCATCGGAATCTATAACTAGTGTCACAGGAAAGGTTCATAACATAGTCAGTTACAAGAGTCAGTCTTCTTGTACATAAGTCTTCATTGTGCTTTTTCTATTTAATTCCGATGCAATTTCAGTGTTTCATCTTCAATAAGAAGGTCCAAGGGATACAGTAAACCTGGAGTGAAGTATCGGAATCTATAACTAGTGTCACAGGAATGGTTCAAAACATAGTCAGTAAGAACAGTCAGTCTTCTTGTCCTTAAGTCAGCATTGTGCCTTTTGTATTTAATTCCGATGCAATTTCTGTGTTTCATCGTCAATAAGAAGGTCCAAGGGATACAGTAAACCTGGAGTGTACCATCGGAATCTATAACTAGTCTCACAGGAATGGTTCAAAAGATAGACAGTAAGATGAGTCAGTCTTTGTGTAATTAAGTCGGCATTTTGCATTTTGTGTTTAATTCCAATGCAATTTCTGTGTTGCATCGTCAATAAGAAGGTCCAAGGGATACAGTAAACCTGAAGTGAAGCATCGGAATCTATGACTAGTGTCACAGGAATGGTTCAAAACATAGACAGTAAGAAGAGTCAGTCTTCTTGTACTTAAGTCGCCATTGTGCTTTTTCTATTTAATTCCGAGGCAATTTCTGTGTTTCTTCGTCAATAAGAAGGTCAGAGGGATACAGTAAACCTGAAGTGAAGCTTCGGAATCCAAAACTAGTGTCACAGGAATGGTTCAATCTATAACTAGTGTCACAGGAATGGTTCAAAACATAGACATTAAGAAGTGTCAGTCTTCTTGTACTTAAGTCGGCATTGTGCCTTTTCAATTTAATTCCGATGCAATTTCTGTGTTTCATCGTCAATAAGAAGGTCAGAGGGATACAATAAACCTGAACTGAAGCATCGGAATCTATAACTAGTGTCACAGGAATGGTTCAAAACTTAGTCAGTAGGAACAGTCAGTCTTCTTCTCCTTAAGTCGGCATTGTGCCTTTTGTATTTAATTCCGATGCAATTTCTGTGTTTCAACGTCAATAAGAAGGTCAGAGTGATACAGTAATCCTGAAGTGGAGCATCGGAATCTTTAGCTAGTGTCACAGGAATGGTTCAAAGGCCTAGTCAGTAAGAAGAGTCAGTCTTCTTGTACTTAAGTCGGAATTGTGTTTTTTATATTTAATTCCGATGCAATTTCTGTGTTTGATCGTCAATAAGAAGGTTCAAGGGATACAGTAAACCTGGAGTGAAGCATCGGAATCCAAAACTAGTGTCACAGGAATTTTTCAAAACATAGACAGTAGGAAGAGTCGCTCTTCTTGTACTTAAGTCCCCATTGTGCCTTTTGTATTTAATTCCAATGCAATTTCTGTGTTTCATCGTCAATAAGAAGGTCCAAGGTATACAGTAAACCTAAAGTGAAGCATCGGAATATATAACTAGTGTCACAGGAATGGTTCAAAACATAGTCAGTAAGAAGAGTCAGTCTTCTTGTACTTAAGTCGGCATTGTGCCTTTTCTATTTAATTCCGATGCAATTTCTGTGTTTCATCGTCAATAAGAAGGTCCAAGGGATATAGTAAACCTGGAGTGAAGCATCGGAATCTATAACTAGTGTCACAGGAATGGTTCAAAACATAGACAGTAAGAAGAGTCAGTCTTCTTGTACTTAACTGGACAACGTGCCTTTTCTATTTAATTCCGATGCAATTTCAGTGTTTCATCGTCAATACGAAGGTCAGAGGGATACAATAAACCCAAAGTGAAGCATCGGAATCTATAACTAGTGTCACAGGAAATGTTCAAAAGATAGTCAGTTAGAAGAGTCAGTCTTCTTGTACTTATGTCGGCGATGTGCCTTTTCTATTTAATTCCGATGCAATTTCTGTGTTTCATCGTCAATAAGAAGGTCCAAGGGATATAGTGAACCTGGAGTGAAGCATCGGAATCTATAACTAGTGTCACAGGAATGGTTCAAAACATAGACAGTAAGAAGAGTCAGTCTTCGTGTACTTAAGTCGGCATTGTGCCTTTTGTATTGAATTCCGATGCAATTTCTGTGTTTCGTCGTCAATAAGAAGGTACAAGGGATACAGTAATCCTGAAGTGAAGCATCGGAATCTATAACTAGTGTCACAGGAATGGTTCAAAACATAGTCAGTAAGAAGAGTCAGTCTTCTTGTATTTAAGTCTTCATAGTGCCTTTTCTATTTAATTCCGACGCAATTTCTGTGTTTCATCGTCAATAAGAAGGTCCAAGGGATACAGTAAACCTGGAGTGAAGCATCGGAATCTGTAATTAGTGTCAATGGAACGGATCAAAACATAGACAGTAAGAAGAGTGAGTCTTCTTGTACTTAAGTCGGCATTGTGCCTTTTGTATTTAATTCCGATGCAATTTCTGTGTTTCATTGTCAATAAGAAGGTCCGATGGATACAGTAATCCTGAAGTGAAGCATCGGAATCTATAACTAGTGGCACAGGAATGGTTCAAAACATAGTCAGTAAGAGGAGTCAGTCTTCTTGTACTTAAGTCATCATTGTGCATTTTCTATTTAATTCTGTTGCAATTTCTGTGTTTCATCGTTAATAGGATGGTCCAAGGGATACTGTAAACCTGGAGTGAAGCATCGGAATTTATAACTAATGTCACAGGAATGGTTCAAATCATAGACAGTAAGAAGAGTCAGTCTTCTCGTACTTAAGTCGGCATTGTGCCCTTTGCATTTTATTCCGATGCAATTTCTGTGTTTCATCGTCAATAAGAAGGTCCATGGGATACAGCAAACCTGGAGTGAAGGATCGGAGTCTATAACTAGTGTCACAGGACTGGTTCAAATATAGACAGTAAGATGAGTCAGTCTTCTTGTACTTAATTCGGCTTTGTGATTTTTGTATTTAATTCCGATGCAATTTCTGTGTTTCATTGTCAATAAGAAGGTCAGAGGGATACAGTAAACCTGAAGTGAAGCATCGGAATCCATAAGTAGTGTCACAGGAATGGTTCAAAACATAGTCAGTAAGAAGAGTCATTTTTCTAGTACTTAAGTCGGCATTGTGCCTTTTCTATTTAATTCCGATGCTATTTCTGTGTTTCATCGTCAATAAGAAGGTCAGAGGGATACAGTAAACCTGAAGTGAAGCATCGGAATCTATAACTTGTGTCACAGGAATGGGTCAATTCATAGTCAATAAGAAGAGTCAGTCTTCTTGTACTTAATTTGGCATTGTGCTTTTCGTATTTAATTCCGATGCAATTTCTGTGTTTCACCGAGAAATGAGAAGGCAGAGGGATACAGTAAACCTGAAGTAAAGCATCGGAATCTATAACTAGTGTCACAGGAATGTTTCAAACATAGACAGTAAGAAGAGTTAGTCTTGTTGTACTTAAGTCGGCATTGTGCCTTTTGTATTTAATTCCGATGCAATTTCTGTGTTTCATCGTCAATAAGAAGGTCCGAGGGATACAGTAAACCTGAAGTGAAGCATCGGAATCTATAACTAGTGTCACAGCAATGGTTCAAAGCATAGTCAGTGAGAAGAGTCAGCCTCCTTGACCTTAAGTCGGCATTGTGCCTCTTGTATTTAATTCCAATGCAATATCTTTGTTTCATTGTCAATAAGACGGTCCAAGGGATACAGTAAATCTGAAGTGAAGCATCGGAATCTATAACTAGTGTCTCAGGAATGGTTCAAAACATAGACAGTAGGAAGAGTCAGTCTTCTAGTACTTAAGTCGGCTTTGTGCCTTTTGTATTTAATTCCGATGCAATTTCTGTGTTTCATCGTCAATTAGAAGGTCCAAGGGATACAGTACACCTGAAGTTAAGCATCGGAATCTACAACTAGTGTCACAGGAATGGTTCAAAACATAGACAGTAAGAAGAGTCAGTCTTCATGTACTTAAGTCGGCATTGTGTTTCTTATTTAATTCCGATGCAATTTCTGTGTTTCATCGTCAAAAAGAAGGTCCAAGGGATACAGTAAACCTGGAGTGAAGCATCGGAATCTATAACTAGAGACACAGGAATGGTTCAAAACATAGACAGTGAGAAGAGTCAGTCTTCTTGAACTTAAGTCGACATTGTGCCTTTTCTATTTAATTCCGAAGCAATTTCTGTGTTTCATCGTCAATAAGAAGGTCAGAGGGATACAATAAACCTGAAGTGAAGCATCGGAATCTATAACTAGTGTCACAGGAAAGATTCATAACATAGTCAGTTACAAGAGTCAGTCTTCTTGTACATAAGTCTTCATTGTGCTTTTTCTATTTAATTCCGATGCAATTTCAGTGTTTCATCTTCAATAAGAAGGTCCAAGGGATACAGTAAACCTGGAGTGAAGTATCGGAATCTATAACTAGTGTCACAGGAATGGTTCAAAACATAGTCAGTAAGAACAGTCAGTCTTCTTGTCCTTAAGTCAGCATTGTGCCTTTTGTATTTAATTCCGATGCAATTTCTGTGTTTCATCGTCAATAAGAAGGTCCAAGGGATACAGTAAACCTGGAGTGTACCATCGGAATCTATAACTAGTCTCACAGGAATGGTTCAAAAGATAGACAGTAAGATGAGTCAGTCTTTGTGTAATTAAGTCGGCATTTTGCATTTTGTGTTTAATTCCAATGCAATTTCTGTGTTGCATCGTCAATAAGAAGGTCCAAGGGATACAGTAAACCTGAAGTGAAGCATCGGAATCTATGACTAGTGTCACAGGAATGGTTCAAAACATAGACAGTAAGAAGAGTCAGTCTTCTTGTACTTAAGTCGCCATTGTGCCTTTTCTATTTAATTCCGAGGCAATTTCTGTGTTTCTTCGTCAATAAGAAGGTCAGAGGGATACAGTAAACCTGAAGTGAAGCTTCGGAATCCAAAACTAGTGTCACAGGAATGGTTCAATCTATAACTAGTGTCACAGGAATGGTTCAAAACATAGTCATTAAGAAGTGTCAGTCTTCTTGTACTTAAGTCGGCATTGTGCCTTTTCAATTTAATTCCGATGCAATTTCTGTGTTTCATCGTCAATAAGAAGGTCAGAGGGATACAATAAACCTGAACTGAAGCATCGGAATCTATAACTAGTGTCACAGGAATGGTTCAAAACTTAGTCAGTAGGAACAGTCAGTCTTCTTCTCCTTAAGTCGGCATTGTGCCTTTTGTATTTAATTCCGATGCAATTTCTGTGTTTCATCGTCAATAAGATGGTCAGAGTGATACAGTAATCCTGAAGTGGAGCATCGGAATCTTTAGCTAGTGTCACAGGAATGGTTCAAAGGCATAGTCAGTAAGAAGAGTCAGTCTTCTTGTCCTTAAGTCGGAATTGTGTATTTTATATTTAATTCCGATGCAATTTCTGTGTTTCATCGTCAATAAGAAGGTTCAAGGGATACAGTAAACCTGGAGTGAAGCATCGGAATCTATAACTAGTGTCACAGGAATGGTTCAAATCATAGAGAGTAAGAAGAGTCAGTCTTCTTGTACTTAAGTCGACATTTTGCCTTTTGTATTTAATTCCGATGCAATTTCTGTGTCTCATCGTCAATAAGAAAGTCCAAGGGATACAGTAAACCTGGAGTGAAGCATCGGAATCAATAACTAGTGTCACAGGAATGGTTCAAAACATAGAAAGTAAGAAGAGTCAGTCTTCTTGAACTTAAGTCGGCATTGTGCCTTTTGTATTTAATTCCGATGCAATTTCTGTGTTTCATCGTCAATAAGGTCAGAGGGATACAGTAAACCTGAAGTGAAGCATCGGAATCTATAGCTAGTGTCACAGGACTGGTTCAAAAATAGACAGTAAGAAGGGTCAGTCTTCTTGTACTTAATTCGGCATTGTGCCTTTTGTATTTAATTCCGATGCAATTTCTGTGTTTCATCGTCAACAAGACGGTCAGAGGGGTACAGTAAACCTGAAGTGAAGCTTCGGAATCTATTACCAGTGTCACAGGAATGGTTCAAAACATAGACAGTTGGAAGAGTCAGTCTTCTTGTACTTAAGTCGGCATTGTGTCTTTTGTGTTTAATTCCGTGCAATTTCTGTGTTTCATCGTCAATAAGAAGGTCCAAGGGATACAGTTAACATGAAGTGAAGCATCGGAATCTACAACTAGAGTCACTGGAATGGTTCAAAACATAGACAGTAAGAAGAGTCAGTCTTCATGTACTTAAGTCGGCATTGTGCCTTTTCTATTTGATTCCGAGGCAATTTCTGTGTTTCATCGTCAATAAGGTCAGAGGGATACAGTAAACCTGAAGTGAAGCATCGGAATCTATAACTAGTGTTACAGGAATGGTTCAAATCATAGTCAGTAAGAAGAGTCAGTCTTCTTGTACTTAAGTTGGCATTGTGCCTTTCGTATTTAATTCCGATGCAATTTCTGTGTTTCACCGGCAATAAGAAGGTCAGAGGGATACAGTAAACCTGAAGTGAAGCATCGGAATCTATAACTAGTGTCACAGGAATGTTTCAAACATAGACAGTAAGAAGAGTCAGTCTTCTTGTACTTAAGTCGGCATTGTGCCTTTTGTATTTAATTCGGATGGAATTTCTGTGTTTCATCGTCAATAAGATGGTCAGAGGGATACAGTAGTCCTGAAGTGAAGCATCGGAATCTATAACTAGTGTCACAGGAATGGTTCAAAACATAGTCATTGAGAAGAGTCAGTCTCCTTGTCCTTAAGCTGGCATTGTGCCTCTTGTATTTAATTCCGATGCAATTTCTGTGTTTCATCGTCAATAAGAAGGTCCAAGGGATACAGTAAACCTGGAGTGAAGCATCGGAATCAATAAGTAGTGTCACAGTAATGGTTCAAATCATAGACAGTAAGAAGAGTCAGACGTCTTGTACTTAAGTCGGCATTGTGCCTTTTGTATTTAATTCCGATGCAATTTCTGTGTTTCATCGTCAATAAGAAGGTCCAAAGTGTACATTAAACCTGAAGTGAAACATCGGAATCTATAACTAGTGTCACAGGAATGGTTCAAAACTTAGTCAGTAAGAACAGTCAGTCTTCTTCTCCTTAAGTCGGCATTGTGCCTTTTGTATTTAATTCCGATGCAATTTCTGTGTTTCATCGTCAATAAGAAGGTCAGAGTGATACAGTAATCCTGAAGTGGAGCATCGGAATCTTTAGCTAGTGTCACAGGAATGGTTCAAAGGCATAGTCAGTAAGAAGAGTCAGTCTTCTTGTCCTTAAGTCGGAATTGTGTTTTTTATATTTAATTCCGATGCAATTTCTGTGTTTCATCGTCACTAAGAAGGTTCAAGGGATACAGTAAACCTGGAGTGAAGCATCGGAATCTATAACTAGTGTCACAGGAATGGTTCAAATAATAGAGAGTAAGAAGAGTCAGTCTTCTTGTACTTAAGTCGACATTTTGCCTTTTGTATTTAATTCCGATGCAATTTCTGTGTCTCATCGTCAATAAGAAAGTCCAAGGGATACAGTAAACCTGGAGTGAAGCATCGGAATCAATAACTAGTGTCATAGGAATGGTTCAAAACATAGAAAGTAAGAAGAGTCAGTCTTCTTGAACTTAAGTCGGCATTGTGCCTTTTGTATTTAATTCCGATGCAATTTCTGTGTTTCATCGTCAATAAGGTCAGAGGGATACAGTAAACCTGAAGTGAAGCATCGGAATCTATAGCTAGTGTCACAGGAATGGTTCAATCTATAACTAGTGTCACAGGAATGGTTCAAAACATAGTCATTAAGAAGTGTCAGTCTTCTTGTACTTAAGTCGGCATTGTGCCTTTTCAATTTAATTCCGATGCAATTTCTGTGTTTCATCGTCAATAAGAAGGTCAGAGGGATACAATAAACCTGAACTGAAGCATCGGAATCTATAACTAGTGTCACAGGAATGGTTCAAAACTTAGTCAGTAGGAACAGTCAGTCTTCTTCTCCTTAAGTCGGCATTGTGCCTTTTGTATTTAATTCCGATGCAATTTCTGTGTTTCAACGTCAATAAGAAGGTCAGAGTGATACAGTAATCCTGAAGTGGAGCATCGGAATCTTTAGCTAGTGTCACAGGAATGGTTCAAAGGCATAGTCAGTAAGAAGAGTCAGTCTTCTTGTCCTTAAGTCGGAATTGTGTTTTTTATATTTAATTCCGATGCAATTTCTGTGTTTGATCGTCAATAAGAAGGTTCAAGGGATACAGTAAACCTGGAGTGAAGCATCGGAAACTATAACTAGTGTCACAGGAATGGTTCAAATCATAGAGAGTAAGAAGAGTCAGTCTTCTTGTACTTAAGTCGACATTTTGCCTTTTGTATTTAATTCCGATGCAATTTCTGTGTCTCATCGTCAATAAGAAAGTCCAAGGGATACAGTAAACCTGGAGTGAAGCATCGGAATCAATAACTAGTGTCATAGGAATGGTTCAAAACATAGAAAGTAAGAAGAGTCAGTCTTCTTGAACTTAAGTCGGCATTGTGCCTTTTGTATTTAATTCCGATGCAATTTCTGTGTTTCATCGTCAATAAGGTCAGAGGGATACAGTAAACCTGAAGTGAAGCATCGGAATCTATAGCTAGTGTCACAGGACTGGTTCAAAAATAGACAGTAAGAAGGGTCAGTCTTCTTGTACTTAATTCGGCATTGTGCCTTTTGTATTTAATTCCGATGCAATTTCTGTGTTTCATCGTCAACAAGACGGTCAGAGGGGTACAGTAAACCTGAAGTGAAGCTTCGGAATCTATTACCAGTGTCACAGGAATGGTTCAAAACATAGACAGTTGGAAGAGTCAGTCTTCTTGTACTTAAGTCGGCATTGTGTCTTTTGTGTTTAATTCCGAGCAATTTCTGTGTTTCATCGTCAATAAGAAGGTCCAAGGGATACAGTTAACATGAAGTGAAGCATCGGAATCTACAACTAGAGTCACTGGAATGGTTCAAAACATAGACAGTAAGAAGAGTCAGTCTTCATGTACTTAAGTCGGCATTGTGCCTTTTCTATTTGATTCCGAGGCAATTTCTGTGTTTCATCGTCAATAAGGTCAGAGGGATACAGTAAACCTGAAGTGAAGCATCGGAATCTATAACTAGTGTTACAGGAATGGTTCAAATCATAGTCAGTAAGAAGAGTCAGTCTTCTTGTACTTAAGTTGGCATTGTGCCTTTCGTATTTAATTCCGATGCAATTTCTGTGTTTCACCGGCAATAAGAAGGTCAGAGGGATACAGTAAACCTGAAGTGAAGCATCGGAATCTATAACTAGTGTCACAGGAATGTTTCAAACATAGACAGTAAGAAGAGTCAGTCTTCTTGTACTTAAGTCGGCATTGTGCCTTTTGTATTTAATTCGGATGGAATTTCTGTGTTTCATCGTCAATAAGATGGTCAGAGGGATACAGTAGTCCTGAAGTGAAGCATCGGAATCTATAACTAGTGTCACAGGAATGGTTCAAAACATAGTCATTGAGAAGAGTCAGTCTCCTTGTCCTTAAGCTGGCATTGTGCCTCTTGTATTTAATTCCGATGCAATTTCTGTGTTTCATCGTCAATAAGAAGGTCCAAGGGATACAGTAAACCTGGAGTGAAGCATCGGAATCAATAAGTAGTGTCACAGTAATGGTTCAAATCATAGACAGTAAGAAGAGTCAGACGTCTTGTACTTAAGTCGGCATTGTGCCTTTTGTATTTAATTCCGATGCAATTTCTGTGTTTCATCGTCAATAAGAAGGTCCAAAGTGTACATTAAAACTGAAGTGAAACATCGGAATCTATAACTAGTGTCACAGGAATGGTTCAAAACTTAGTCAGTAATAACAGTCAGTCTTCTTCTCCTTAAGTCGGCATTGTGCCTTTTGTATTTAATTCCGATGCAATTTCTGTGTTTCATCGTCAATAAGAAGGTCAGAGTGATACAGTAATCCTGAAGTGGAGCATCGGAATCTTTAGCTAGTGTCACAGGAATGGTTCAAAGGCATAGTCAGTAAGAAGAGTCAGTCTTCTTGTCCTTAAGTCGGAATTGTGTATTTTATATTTAATTCCGATGCAATTTCTGTGTTTCATCGTCAATAAGAAGGTTCAAGGGATACAGTAAACCTGGAGTGAAGCATCGGAATCTATAACTAGTGTCACAGGAATGGTTCAAATCATAGAGAGTAAGAAGAGTCAGTCTTCTTGTACTTAAGTCGACATTTTGCCTTTTGTATTTAATTCCGATGCAATTTCTGTGTCTCATCGTCAATAAGAAAGTCCAAGGGATACAGTAAACCTGGAGTGAAGCATCGGAATCAATAACTAGTGTCACAGGAATGGTTCAAAACATAGAAAGTAAGAAGAGTCAGTCTTCTTGAACTTAAGTCGGCATTGTGCCTTTTGTATTTAATTCCGATGCAATTTCTGTGTTTCATCGTCAATAAGGTCAGAGGGATACAGTAAACCTGAAGTGAAGCATCGGAATCTATAGCTAGTGTCACAGGACTGGTTCAAAAATAGACAGTAAGAAGGGTCAGTCTTCTTGTACTTAATTCGGCATTGTGCCTTTTGTATTAAATTCCGATGAAATTTCTGTGTTTCATCGTCAACAAGACGGTCAGAGGGGTACAGTAAACCTGAAGTGAAGCTTCGGAATCTATTACCAGTGTCACAGGAATGGTTCAAAACATAGACAGTTGGAAGAGTCAGTCTTCTTGTACTTAAGTCGGCATTGTGCCTTTTGTGTTTAATTCCGAGCAATTTCTGTGTTTCATCGTCAATAAGAAGGTCCAAGGGATACAGTAAACATGAAGTGAATCATCGGAATCTACAACTAGTGTCACTGGAATGGTTCAAAACATAGACAGTAAGAAGTGTCAGTCTTCATGTACTTAAGTCGGCATTGTGCCTTTTCTATTTGAATCCGAAGCAATTTCTGTGTTTCATCGTCAATAAGAAGGTCAGAGGGATACAGTAAACCTGAAGTGAAGCATCGGAATCTATAACTAGTGTTACAGGAATGGTTCAAATCATAGTCAGTAAGAAGAGTCAGTCTTCTTGTACTTAAGTTGGCATTGTGCCTTTCGTATTTAATTCCGATGCAATTTCTGTGTTTCACCGGCAATAAGAAGGTCAGAGGGATACAGTAAACCTGAAGTGAAGCATCGGAATCTATAACTAGTGTCACAGGAATGGTTCAAAACATAGTCATTGAGAAGAGTCAGTCTCCTTGTCCTTAAGCTGGCATTGTGCCTCTTGTATTTAATTCCGATGCAATTTCTGTGTTTCATTGTCAATAAGAAGGTCAGAGGGATACAGTAATCCTGAAGTGAAGCATCGGAGTCTATAACTAGTGTCACAGGAATGGTTCAAATCATAGTCAGTAAGAAGAGTCAGTCTTCTTGTACTTAAGTCGGCATTGTGCCTTTTCTATTTAATTCCGATGCAATTTCTGTGTTTCATCGTCAATAAGAAGGTCCAAGGTATACAGTAAACCTGGAGTGAAGCATCGGAATCTATAACTAGTGTCAATGGAATGGTTCAAAACATAGACAGTAAGAAGAGTCAGTCTTCTTGTCCTTAAGTCGGCATTGTGCCTTTTGTATTTCATTCCGATGCAATTTCTGTGTTTCATCGTCATTAAGAATGTCCAAGGGATACAGGAAACCTGGAGTGAAGCATCGGAATCTATAACTAGTGTCACAGGAATGGTTCAAATCATAGAGAGTAAGAAGAGTCAGTCTTCTTGTACTTAAGTCGGCATTTTGCGTTTTGTACTTAATTCCGATGCAATTTCTGTGTTTCATCGTCAATAAGAAGGTCCAAGGGATACAGTAAACCTGGAGTGAAACATCGGAATCAATAACTAGTGTCACAGGAATGGTTCAAATCATTGAAAGTAAGAAGAGTCAGTCTTCTTGAACTTAAGTCGGCATTGTGCCTTTTGTATTTAATTCCGATGCCATTTCAGTGTTTCATCGTAAATAAGAAGGTCCAAGGGATACAGTAAACCTGGAGTGAAGCATCGGAATCTATACCTAGTGTCACAGGAATGGTTCAGATCATAGAGAGTAAGAAGAGTCAGTCTTCTTGTACTTAAGTCGGCATTTTGCGTTTTGTATTTAATTCCGATGCAATTTCTGTGTTTCATCGTCAATAAGAAGGTCCAAGGGATACAGTAAACGTGGAGTGAAGCATCGGAATCAATAACTTGTGTCACAGGAATGGTTCAAAACATTGAAAGTAAGAAGAGTCAGTCTTCTTGAACTTAAGTCGGCATTGTGCCTTTTGTATTTAATTCCGATGCAATTTCTGTGTTTCATCGTCAATAAGGTCAGAGGGATAGTGTAAACCAGAAGTGAAGCATCGGAATCTATAACTAGTGTCAATGGAATGGTTCAAAAATAGACAGTAAGCAGAGTCAGTCTTCTTGTACTTAATTCGGCATTGTGATTTTTGTATTTAATTCCGATGCAATTTCTGTGTTTCATTGTCAATAAGAAGGTCAGAGGGATACAGTTAACTTGAAGTGAAGCTTCGGAATCCATAACTAGTGTCACAGGAATGGTTCAAAACATAGTCAGTAAGAAGAGTCAGTCTTCTAGAACTTAAGTCGGCATTGTGCATTTTCTATTTCATTCCGATGCAAATTCTGTGTTTCATCGTCAATAAGACGGTCAGAGGGATACAGTAAACCTAAAGTGAAGCATCGGAATCCATAAGTAGTGTCACAGGAATGGTTCAAAACATTAGTCAGTAAGAAGAGTCATTTTTCTAGTACTTAAGTCGGCATTGTGCCTTTTCTATTTAATTCCGATGCTATTTCTGTGTTTCATCGTCAATAAGAAGGTCAGAGGGATACAGTAAACCTGGAGTGAAGCATCGGAGTCTATAACTAGTGTCACAGGACTGGTTCAAAAATAGACAGTAAGAAGAGTCAGTCTTCTTGTACTTAATTCGGCATTGTGCCTGTTGTATTCAAGTCCGATGCAATTTCTGTGTTTCATCGTCAATAAGAAGGTCAGAGGGATACAGTTAACCTGAAGTGAAGCTTCGGAATCCATAACTAGTGTCACAGGAATGGTCAAAACATAGTCAGTAAGAAGAGTCAGTCTTCTAGAACTTATGTCGGCATTGTGCATTTTCTATTTAATTCCGATGCAAATTCTGTGTTTCGCTGTCAATAAGTCGGTCAGAGGGATACAGTAAACCTGAAGTGAAGCATCGGAATCTATAACTAAGTGTCACAGGAATGGTTCAAACATAGACAGTTGGAAGAGGCAGTCTTCTTGTACTTAAGTCGGCATTGTGTCTTTTGTATTTAATTCCCATGCAATTTCTGTGTTTCATCGTCAATAAGAAGGTCCAAGGGATACAGTAAACCTGAAGTGAAGCATCGGAAACTACAACTAGTGTCACAGGAATGGTTCAAACCATAGACAGTAAGAAGAGTCAGTCTTCTTGTACTTAAGACGGCATTGTGCCTTTTCTATTTAATTCCGATGCCATTTCTGTGTTTCATCGTCAATACGAAGGTCAGAGGGATACAGTAAACCTGAAGTGAAGCATCGGAATCTATAACTTGTGTCACAGGAATGGATCAATTCATAGTCAGTAAGAAGAGTCAGTCTTCTTGTACTTAAGTTGGCATTGTGCCTTTCGTATTTAATTCCGATGCAATTTCTGTGTTTCACCGGCAATGAGAAGGTCAGAGGGATACAGTAAACCTGAAGTGAAGCATCGGAATCTATAACTAGTGTCACAGGAATGTTTCAAACATTGACAGTAAGAAGAGTCAGTCTTCTTGTACTTAAGTCGGCATTGTGCCTTTTGTATTTAATTCCGATGCAATTTCTGTGTTTCATCGTCAATAAGAAGGTCAGAGGGATACAGTAAACCTGAAGTGAAGCATCGGAATCTATAACTAGTGTCACAGGAATGGTTCAAAACATAGTCAGTGAGAAGAGTCAATCTTCTTGTACTTAAGTCGGCATTGTGTCTTTTGTATTTAATTCCGATGCAACTTCTGTGTTTCATCGTCAATACGAACGTCAGAGAGAAACAGTAAACCTGAAGTGACGCATCGGAATCTATAGCTAGTGTCACAGGAATGGTTCAAAGGCATAGTCTGTAAGAAGAGTCAGTCTTCTTGTCCTTAAGTCGGCATTGTGCCTTTTGTATTTAATTCCGATGCAATTTCAGTGTTTCATCGTCAATAAGAAGGTCCAAGGGATACAGTAAACCTGGAGTGAAGCATCGGAATCTATAACTAGTGTCACAGGAATGGTTCAAATCATAGAGAGTAAGAAGAGTCAGTCTTCTTGTACTTAAGTCGGCATTTTGCGTTTTGTATTTAATTCCGATGCAATTTCTGTGTTTCATCGTCAATAAGGTCAGAGGGATAGTGTAAACCAGAAGTGAAGCATCGGAATCCATAAGTAGTGTGACAGGAATGGTTCAAAACATAGTCAGTAAGAAGAGTCATTTTTCTAGTACTTAAGTCGGTATTGTGCCTTTTCTATTTAATTCCGATGCAATTTCTGTGTTTCATTGTCACTAAGAAGGTCAGAGGGATACAGTAATCCTGAAGTTAAGCATCGGAATCTATAACTAGAGTCACAGGAATGGTTCAAAGCATAGTCAGTAAGAAGAGTCAGTTTTCTTGTAGTTAAATCGGCATTGTGCCTTTTGTATTGAATTCCGATGCAATATCTTTGTTTCATCGTCAGTAAGACGGTCCAAGGGATACAGTAAACCTGAAGTGAAGCATCGGAATCTATAACTAGTGTCTCAGGAATGGTTCAAAACATAGACAGTAGGAAGAGTCAGTCTTCTAGTACTTAAGTCGGCATTGTGCCTTTTGTATTGATTTCGGATGCAATATCTTTGTTTCATCGTCAATAAGACGGTTCAAGGGATACAGTAAACCTGAAGTGAAGCATCGGAATCTATAACTAGTGTCTCGGGAATGGTTCAAAACATAGACAGTAGGAAGAGTCAGTTGTCCTGTCCATAAGGCGGCATTGTGCTTTTTGTATGTAATTCCGATGCAATATCTGTGTTTCATCGTCAATAAGAAGGTCCAAGGGATACAGTATTCCTGGAGTGAAGCATCGGAATCCTTAACAAGTGTCACAGGAATGGTTCAAAACATAGAAAGTAAGAGGAGTCAGTCTTCTGTACTTAAGTTGGCATTTTGCCTTTTGTATTTAATTCCGATGCAATTTCTGTGTTTCATCGTCAATAAGAAGGTCCAAGGGATACAGTAAACCTCAAGTGAAGCATCGGAATCTATAACTAGTATCACAGGGATGGTTCAAACATAGACAGTAAGAAGAGTCAGTCTTCTTGTACTTAAGTTGGCATTTTGCCTTTTGTATTTAATTCCGATGCAATTTCTGTGTTTCATCGTTAATAGGATGGTCCAAGGGATACTGTAAACCTGGAGTGAAGCATCGGAATTTATAACTAATGTCACAGGAATGGTTCAAATCATAGACAGTAAGAAGAGTCAGTCTTCTCTTACTTAAGTCGGCATTGTGCCCTTTGCATTTTATTCCGATGCAATTTCTGTGTTTCATCGTCAATAAGAAGGTCCATGGGATACAGCAAACCTGGAGTGAAGCATCGGAGTCTATAACTAGTGTCACAGGACTGGTTCAAATATAGACAGTAAGAAGAGTCAGTCTTCTTGTACATAATTCGGCTTTGTGAATTTTGTATTTAATTCCGATGCAATTTCTGTGTTTCATTGTCAATAAGAAGGTCAGAGGGATACAGTAAACCTGAAGTGAAGCATCGGAATCCATAAGTAGTGTCACAGGAATGGTTCAAAGCATAGTCAGTAAGAAGAGTCATTTTTCTAGCACTTAAGTCGGCATTGTGCCTTTTCTATTTAATTCCGATGATATTTCTGTGTTTCATCGTCAATAAGAAGGTCAGAGGGATACAGTAAACCTGAAGTGAAGCATCGGAATCTATAACTTGTGTCACAGGAATGGGTCAAATCATAGTCAGTAAGAAGAGTCAGTCTTCTTGTACTTAAGTTGGCATTGTGCTTTTCGTATTTAATTCCGATGCAATTTATGTGTTTCACCGGCAATGAGAAGGCAGAGGGATACAGTAAACCTGAAGTAAAGCATCGGAATCTATAACTAGTGTCACAGGAATGTTTCAAACATAGACAGTAAGAAGAGTTAGTCTTGTTGTATTTAAGTCCGCATTGTGCCTTTTGTATTTAATTCCGATGCAATTTCTGTGTATCATCGTCAATAAGAAGGTCCGAGGGATACAGTAAACCTGAAGTGAAGCATCGGAATCTATAACTAGTGCCACAGGAATGGTTGAAAACATAGTCAGTGAGAAGAGTTAGTCTCCTTGTCCATAGGTCGAAATTGTGCCTCTTGTATTTAATTCCAATGCAATTTCTGTGTTTCATCGTCAATTAGAAGGTCCAAGGGATACAGTAAACCTGAAGTTAAGCATCGGATCTACAACTAGTGTCACAGGAATGGTTCAAAACATAGACGGTAAGAAGAGTCAGTCTTCATGTACTTAAGTCGGCATTGTGTTTCTTATTTATTTCCGATGCAATTTCTGTGTTTCATTGTCACTAAGAAGGTCAGAGGGATACAGTAATCCTGAAGTTAAGCATCGGAATCTATAACTAGTGTCACATGAATGGTTCAAAGCATAGTCAGTAAAAAGAGTCAGTTTTCTTGTAGTTAAGTCGGCATTGTGCCTTATGTATTGAATTCCGATGCAATATCTTTGTTACATCGTCAATAAGACGGTCCAAGGGATACAGTAAATCTGAAGTGAAGCATCGGAATCTATAACTAGTGTCTCAGGAATGGTTCAAAACATAGACAGTAGGAAGAGTCAGTCTTCTAGTACTTAAGTCGGCATTGTGCCTTTTGTATTTAATTCCGATGCAATTTCTGTGTTTCATCGTCCATAAGAAGGTCAGAGGGATACAGTAGTCCTGAAGTGAAGCATCCGAATCTATAACTAGTGTCACAGGAATGGTTCAAAGCATAGTCAGTGAGAAGAGTCAGTCTCCTTGACCTTAAGTCGGCATTGTGCCTCTTGTATTTAATTCCAATGCAATTTCTGTATTTCATCGTCATTAAGAAGGTCCAAGGTATACAGTAAACCTGGAGTGAAGCATCGGAATCTATAAGTAGTGTCACAGTAATGGTTCAAATCATAGACAGTAAGAAGAGTCAGACGACTTGTACTTAAGTCGGCATTGTGCCCTTTGTATTTAATTCCGATGCGATTTCTGTGTTTCATGGTCAATAAGAAGGTCCAAAGTATACAGTAAACCTGAAGTGAAACGTCGGAATCCATAACTAGTGTCACAGGAATGGTTCAAAACATAGTTAGTAAGAAGAGTCAGTCTTCTTGTACATAAGTCGGCATTGTGCCTTTTCTATTTAATTCCGATGCAATTTCTGTGTTTCACCGCCAATAAGAAGGTCCAAGGTATACAGTAAACCTGGAGTGAAGCATCGGAATCTATAACTAGTGTCACAGGAATGGTTCAAACGTAGTAAGTAAGAACAGTCAGTCTTCTTGTCCTTAAGTCGGCATTGTGGCTTTTGTATTTAATTCCGATGCAATTTCTGTGTTTCATCGTCAATAAGAAGGTCAGAGGGATACAGTAAACCTGAAGTGAAGCATCGGAATCCATAGCTAGTGTCACAGAAATGGTTCAAAACATAGTCAGTAAGAAGTGTCAGTCTTCTTGTACTTAAGTTGGCTTTGTGCCTTTCGTATTTAGTTCCGATGCAATTTCTGTGTTTCACCATCCATATGAAGGTCAGAGGGATACAGTAAACCTGAAGTGAAGAATCGGAATCTATAACTAGTGTCACAGGAATGGTTCAAAAGCATAGACTGTAAGAAGAGTCAGTCTTCTTATACTTAGGTTGGCATTGTGCCTTTCGTATTTAATTCCGATGCAATTTCTGTGTTTCACCGTTAATAAGAAGGTCCAAGGTATACAGTAAACCTGAAGTGGAGCATCGGAATCCAAAACTAGTGTCACAGGAATTTTTCAAAACATAGACAGTAGGAAGAGTCGCTCTTCTTGTACTTAAGTCCCCATTGTGCCTTTTGTATTTAATTCCAATGCAATTTCTGTGTTTCATCGTCAATAAGAAGGTCCAAGGTATACAGTAAACCTGAAGTGAAGCATCGGAATATATAACTAGTGTCACAGGAATGGTTCAAAACATAGTCAGTAAGAAGAGTCAGTCTTCTTGTACTTAAGTCGGCATTGTGCCTTTTCTATTTAATTCCGATGCAATATCTGTGTTTCATCGTCAATAAGAAGGTCCAAGGGATATAGTAAACCTGGAGTGAAGCATCGGAATCTATAACTAGTGTCACAGGAATGGTTCAAAACATAGACAGTAAGAAGAGTCAGTCTTCTTGTACTTAACTGGACAACGTGCCTTTTCTATTTAATTCCGATGCAATTTCAGTGTTTCATCGTCAATACGAAGGTCCAAGGGATACAGTAAACCTGAAGTTAAGCATCGGATCTACAACTAGTGTCACAGGAATGGTTCAAAACATAGACAGTAAGAAGAGTCAGTCTTCATGTACTTAAGTCGGCATTGTGTTTCTTATTTATTTCCGATGCAATTTCTGTGTTTCATTGTCACTAAGAAGGTCAGAGGGATACAGTAATCCTGAAGTTAAGCATCGGAATCTATAACTAGTGTCACAGGAAATGTTCAAAAGATAGTCAGTAAGAAGAGTCAGTCTTCTTGTACTTAGTTCGGCGATGTGCCTTTTCTATTTAATTCCGATGCAATTTCTGTGTTTCATCGTCAATAAGAAGGTCCAAGGGATATAGTGAACCTGGAGTGAAGCATCGGAATCTATAACTAGTGTCACAGGAATGGTTCAAAACATAGACAGTAAGAAGAGTCAGTCTTCGTGTACTTAAGTCGGCATTGTGCCTTTTGTATTGAATTCCGATGCAATTTCTGTGTTTCGTCGTCAATAAGAAGGTACAAGGGATACAGTAATCCTGAAGTGAAGCATCGGAATCTATAACTAGTGTCACAGGAATGGTTCAAAACATAGTCAGTAAGAAGAGTCAGTCTTCTTGTATTTAAGTCTTCATAGTGCCTTTTCTATTTAATTCCGACGCAATTTCTGTGTTTCATCGTCAATAAGAAGGTCCAAGGGATACAGTAAACCTGGAGTGAAGCATCGGAATCTGTAATTAGTGTCAATGGAACGGATCAAAACATAGACAGTAAGAAGAGTGAGTCTTCTTGTACTTAAGTCGGCATTGTGCCTTTTGTATTTAATTCCGATGCAATTTCTGTGTTTCATTGTCAATAAGAAGGTCCGATGGATACAGTAATCCTGAAGTGAAGCATCGGAATCTATAACTAGTGGCACAGGAATGGTTCAAAACATAGTCAGTAAGAGGAGTCAGTCTTCTTGTACTTAAGTCATCATTGTGCATTTTCTATTTAATTCTGTTGCAATTTCTGTGTTTCATCGTTAATAGGATGGTCCAAGGGATACTGTAAACCTGGAGTGAAGCATCGGAATTTATAACTAATGTCACAGGAATGGTTCAAATCATAGACAGTAAGAAGAGTCAGTCTTCTCGTACTTAAGTCGGCATTGTGCCCTTTGCATTTTATTCCGATGCAATTTCTGTGTTTCATCGTCAATAAGAAGGTCCATGGGATACAGCAAACCTGGAGTGAAGGATCGGAGTCTATAACTAGTGTCACAGGACTGGTTCAAATACAGACAGTAAGATGAGTCAGTCTTCTTGTACTTAATTCGGCTTTGTGATTTTTGTATTTAATTCCGATGCAATTTCTGTGTTTCATTGTCAATAAGAAGGTCAGAGGGATACAGTAAACCTGAAGTGAAGCATCGGAATCCATAAGTAGTGTCACAGGAATGGTTCAAAATATAGTCAGTAAGAAGAGTCATTTTTCTAGTACTTAAGTCGGCATTGTGCCTTTTCTATTTAATTCCGATGCTATTTCTGTGTTTCATCGTCAATAAGAAGGTCAGAGGGATACAGTAAACCTGAAGTGAAGCATCGGAATCTATAACTTGTGTCACAGGAATGGGTCAATTCATAGTCAATAAGAAGAGTCAGTCTTCTTGTACTTAATTTGGCATTGTGCTTTTCGTATTTAATTCCGATGCAATTTCTGTGTTTCACCGAGAAATGAGAAGGCAGAGGGATACAGTAAACCTGAAGTAAAGCATCGGAATCTATAACTAGTGTCACAGGAATGTTTCAAACATAGACAGTAAGAAGAGTTAGTCTTGTTGTACTTAAGTCGGCATTGTGCCTTTTGTATTTAATTCCGATGCAATTTCTGTGTTTCATCGTCAATAAGAAGGTCCGAGGGATACAGTAAACCTGAAGTGAAGCATCGGAATCTATAACTAGTGTCACAGCAATGGTTCAAAGCATAGTCAGTGAGAAGAGTCAGCCTCCTTGACCTTAAGTCGGCATTGTGCCTCTTGTATTTAATTCCAATGCAATATCTTTGTTTCATTGTCAATAAGACGGTCCAAGGGATACAGTAAATCTGAAGTGAAGCATCGGAATCTATAACTAGTGTCTCAGGAATGGTTCAAAACATAGACAGTAGGAAGAGTCAGTCTTCTAGTACTTAAGTCGGCTTTGTGCCTTTTGTATTTAATTCCGATGCAATTTCTGTGTTTCATCGTCAATTAGAAGGTCCAAGGGATACAGTACACCTGAAGTTAAGCATCGGAATCTACAACTAGTGTCACAGGAATGGTTCAAAACATAGACAGTAAGAAGAGTCAGTCTTCATGTACTTAAGTCGGCATTGTGTTTCTTATTTATTTCCGATGCAATTTCTGTGTTTCATTGTCACTAAGAAGGTCAGAGGGATACAGTAATCCTGAAGTTAAGCATCGGAATCAATAACTAGTGTCACAGGAATGGTTCAAAGCATAGTCAGTAAAAAGAGTCAGTTTTCTTGTAGTTAAGTCGGGATTGTGCCTTTTGTATTCAATTCCGATGCAATATCTTTGTTTCATTGTCAATAAGACGGTCCAAGGGATACAGTAAATCTGAAGTGAAGCATCGGAATCTATAACTAGTGTCTCAGGAATGGTTCAAAACATAGACAGTAGGAAGAGTCAGTCTTCTAGTACTTAAGTCGGCTTTGTGCCTTTTGTATTTAATTCCGATGCAATTTCTGTGTTTCATCGTCCATAAGAAGGTCAGAGGGATACAGTAGTCCTGAAGTGAAGCATCCGAATCTATAACTAGTGTCACAGCAATGGTTCAAAGCATAGTCAGTGAGAAGAGTCAGCCTCCTTGACCTTAAGTCGGCATTGTGCCTCTTGTATTTAATTCCAATGCAATTTCTGTGTTTCATCGTCATTAAGAAGGTCCAAGGGATACAGTAAACCTGGAGTGAAGCATCGGAATCTATAAGTAGTGTCACAGTAATGGTTCAAATCATAGACAGTAAGAAGAGTCAGACGACTTGTACTTAAGTCGGCATTGTGCCCTTTGTATTTAATTCCGATGCGATTTCTGTGTTTCATGGTCAATAAGAAGGTCCAAAGTATACAGTAAACCTGAAGTGAAACGTCGGTATCCATAACTAGTGTCACAGGAATGGTTCAAAACATACATAGTAAGAAGAGTCAGTCTTCTTGTACTTAAGTCGGCATTGTGCCTTTTCTACTTAATTCCGATGCAATTTCTGTGTTTCACCGTCAATAAGAAGGTCCAAGGTATACAGTAAACCTGGAGTGAAGCATCGGAATCTATAACTAGTGTCACAGGAATGGTTCAAACATAGTAAGTAAGAACAGTCAGTCTTCTTGTCCTTAAGTCGGCATTGTGGCTTTTGTATTTAATTCCGATGCAATTTCTGTGTTTCATCGTCAATAAGAAGGTCAGAGGGATACAGTAAACCTGAAGTGAAGCATCGGAATCCATAGCTAGTGTCACAGAAATGGTTCAAAACATAGTCAGTAAGAAGTGTCAGTCTTCTTGTACTTAAGTTGGCTTTGTGCCTTTCGTAATTAGTTCCGATGCAATTTCTGTGTTTCACCATCCATATGAAGGTCAGAGGGATACAGTAAACCTGAAGTGAAGCATCGGAATCTATAACTAGTGTCACAGGAATGGTTCAAAAGCATAGACTGTAAGAAGAGTCAGTCTTCTTATACTTAAGTTGGCATTGTGCCTTTCGTATTTAATTCCGATGCAATTTCTGTGTTTCACCGTTAATAAGAAGGTCCAAGGTATACAGTAAACCTGAAGTGGAGCATCGGAATCCAAAACTAGTGTCACAGGAATTTTTCAAAACATAGACAGTAGGAAGAGTCGCTCTTCTTGTACTTAAGTCCCCATTGTGCCTTTTGTATTTAATTCCAATGCAATTTCTGTGTTTCATCGTCAATAAGAAGGTCCAAGGTATACAGTAAACCTGAAGTGAAGCATCGGAATATATAACTAGTGTCACAGGAATGGTTCAAAACATAGTCAGTAAGAAGAGTCAGTCTTCTTGTACTTAAGTCGGCATTGTGCCTTTTCTATTTAATTCCGATGCAATATCTGTGTTTCATCGTCAATAAGAAGGTCCAAGGGATATAGTAAACCTGGAGTGAAGCATCGGAATCTATAACTAGTGTCACAGGAATGGTTCAAAACATAGACAGTAAGAAGAGTCAGTCTTCTTGTACTTAACTGGACAACGTGCCTTTTCTATTTAATTCCGATGCAATTTCAGTGTTTCATCGTCAATACGAAGGTCAGAGGGATACAATAAACCCAAAGTGAAGCATCGGAATCTATAACTAGTGTCACAGGAAATGTTCAAAAGATAGTCAGTAAGAAGAGTCAGTCTTCTTGTACTTATGTCGGCGATGTGCCTTTTCTATTTAATTCCGATGCAATTTCTGTGTTTCATCGTCAATAAGAAGGTCCAAGGGATATAGTAAACCTGGAGTGAAGCATCGGAATCTATAACTAGTGTCACAGGAATGGTTCAAAACATAGACAGTAAGAAGAGTCAGTCTTCGTGTACTTAAGTCGGCATTGTGCCTTTTGTATTGAATTCCGATGCAATTTCTGTGTTTCGTCGTCAATAAGAAGGTACAAGGGATACAGTAATCCTGAAGTGAAGCATCGGAATCTATAACTAGTGTCACAGGAATGGTTCAAAACATAGTCAGTAAGAAGAGTCAGTCTTCTTGTATTTAAGTCTTCATAGTGCCTTTTCTATTTAATTCCGACGCAATTTCTGTGTTTCATCGTCAATAAGAAGGTCCAAGGGATACAGTAAACCTGGAGTGAAGCATCGGAATCTGTAATTAGTGTCAATGGAACGGATCAAAACATAGACAGTAAGAAGAGTGAGTCTTCTTGTACTTAAGTCGGCATTGTGCCTTTTGTATTTAATTCCGATGCAATTTCTGTGTTTCATTGTCAATAAGAAGGTCCGATGGATACAGTAATCCTGAAGTGAAGCATCGGAATCTATAACTAGTGGCACAGGAATGGTTCAAAACATAGTCAGTAAGAGGAGTCAGTCTTCTTGTACTTAAGTCATCATTGTGCATTTTCTATTTAATTCTGTTGCAATTTCTGTGTTTCATCGTTAATAGGATGGTCCAAGGGATACTGTAAACCTGGAGTGAAGCATCGGAATTTATAACTAATGTCACAGGAATGGTTCAAATCATAGACAGTAAGAAGAGTCAGTCTTCTCGTACTTAAGTCGGCATTGTGCCCTTTGCATTTTATTCCGATGCAATTTCTGTGTTTCATCGTCAATAAGAAGGTCCATGGGATACAGCAAACCTGGAGTGAAGGATCGGAGTCTATAACTAGTGTCACAGGACTGGTTCAAATATAGACAGTAAGATGAGTCAGTCTTCTTGTACTTAATTCGGCTTTGTGATTTTTGTATTTAATTCCGATGCAATTTCTGTGTTTCATTGTCAATAAGAAAGTCAGAGGGATACAGTAAACCTGAAGTGAAGCATCGGAATCCATAAGTAGTGTCACAGGAATGGTTCAAAACATAGTCAGTAAGAAGAGTCATTTTTCTAGTACTTAAGTCGGCATTGTGCCTTTTCTATTTAATTCCGATGCTATTTCTGTGTTTCATCGTCAATAAGAAGGTCAGAGGGATACAGTAAACCTGAAGTGAAGCATCGGAATCTATAACTTGTGTCACAGGAATGGGTCAATTCATAGTCAGTAAGAAGAGTCAGTCTTCTTGTACTTAATTTGGCATTGTGCTTTTCGTATTTAATTCCGATGCAATTTCTGTGTTTCACCGAGAAATGAGAAGGCAGAGGGATACATTAAACCTGAAGTAAAGCATCGGAATCTATAACTAGTGTCACAGGAATGTTTCAAACATAGACAGTAAGAAGAGTTAGTCTTGTTGTACTTAAGTCGGCATTGTGCCTTTTGTATTTAATTCCGATGCAAACTCTGTGTTTCATCGTCAATAAGAAGGTCCGAGGGATACAGTAAACCTGAAGTGAAGCATCGGAATCTATAACTAGTGTCACAGGAATGGTTGAAAACATAGTCAGTGAGAAGAGTCAGTCTCCTTGTCCATAGATCGAAATTGTGCCTCTTGTATTTAATTCCAATGCAAATTCTGTGTTTCATCGTCAATTAGAAGGTCCAAGGGATACAGTACACCTGAAGTTAAGCATCGGAATCTACAACTAGTGTCACAGGAATGGTTCAAAACATAGACAGTAAGAAGAGTCAGTCTTCATGTACTTAAGTCGGCATTGTGTTTCTTATTTATTTCCGATGCAATTTCTGTGTTTCATTGTCACTAAGAAGGTCAGAGGGATACAGTAATCCTGAAGTTAAGCATCGGAATCAATAACTAGTGTCACAGGAATGGTTCAAAGCATAGTCAGTAAAAAGAGTCAGTTTTCTTGTAGTTAAGTCGGCATTGTGCCTTTTGTATTCAATTCCGATGCAATATCTTTGTTTCATTGTCAATATGACGGTCCAAGGGATACAGTGAATCTGAAGTGAAGCACCGGAATCTATAACTAGTGTCTCAGGAATGGTTCAAAACATAGACAGTAGGAAGAGTCAGTCTTCTAGTACTTAAGTCGGCTTTGTGCCTTTTGTATTTAATTCCGATGCAATTTCTGTGTTTCATCGTCCATAAGAAGGTCAGAGGGATACAGTAGTCCTGAAGTGAAGCATCCGAATCTATAACTAGTGTCACAGGAATGGTCCAAAACATAGTCATTGAGAAGAGTCAGTCTCCTTGTCCTTAAGCTGGCATTGTGCCTCTTGTATTTAATTCCGATGCAATTTCTGTGTTTCATCGTCAATTAGAAGGTCCAAGGGATACAGTACACCTGAAGTTAAGCATCGGAATCTACAACTAGTGTCACAGGAATGGTTCAAAACATAGTTAGTAAGAAGAGTCAGTCTTCTTGTACTTAAGTCGGCATTGTGCCTTTTCTATTTAATTCCGATGCAATTTCTGTGTTTCATCGTCAATAAGAATGTCCAAGGTATACAGTAAACCTGAAGTGAAGCATCGGAATCTATAACTAGTGTCACAGGAATGGTTCAAACATAGTAAGTAAGAACAGTCAGTCTTCTTGTCCTTAAGTCGGCATTGTGGCTTTTGTATTTAATTCCGATGCAATTTCTGTGTTTCATCGTCAATAAGAAGGTCAGAGGGATACAGTAAACCTGAAGTGAAGCATCGGAATCCATAGCTAGTGTCACAGAAATGGTTCAAAACATAGTCAGTAAGAAGAGTCAGTGTTCTTGTACTTAAGTTGGCATTGTGCCTTTCGTATTTAGTTCCGATGCAATTTCTGTGTTTCACCATCCATATGAAGGTCAGAGGGATACAGTAAACCTGAAGTGAAGCATCGGAATCTATAACTAGTGTCACAGGAATGGTTCAAAAGCATAGACAGTAAGAAGAGTCAGTCTTCTTATATTTAAGTTGGCATTGTGCCTTTCGTATTTAATTCCGATGCAATTTCTGTGTTTCACCGTTAATAAGAAGGTCCAAGGGATACAGTAAACCTGAAGTGAAGCATCGGAATCCAAAACTAGTGTCACAGGAATTTTTCAAAACATAGACAGTAGGAAGAGTCGCTCTTCTTGTACTTAAGTCCCCATTGTGCCTTTTGTATTTAATTCCAATGCAATTTCTGTGTTTCATCGTCAATAAGAAGGTCCAAGGTATACAGTAAACCTTAAGTGAAGCATCGGAATATATAACTAGTGTCACAGGAATGGTTCAAAACATAGTCAGTAAGAAGAGTCAGTCTTCTTGTACTTAAGTCGGCATTGTGCCTTTTCTATTTAATTCCGATGCAATATCTGTGTTTCATCGTCAATAAGAAGGCCCAAGGGATATAGTAAACCTGGAGTGAAGCATCGGAATCTATGACTAGTGTCACAGGAATGGTTCAAAACATAGACAGTAAGAAGAGTCAGTCTTCTTGTACTTAAGTGGACAATGTGCCTTTTCTATTTAATTCCGATGCAATTTCAGTGTTTCATCGTCAATACGAAGGTCAGAGGGATACAATAAACCCGAAGTGAAGCATCGGAATCTATAACTAGTGTCACAGGAAATGTTCAAAAGATAGTCAGTAAGAAGAGTCAGTCTTCTTGTACTTATGTCGGCGATGTGCCTTTTCTATTTAATTCCGATGCAATTTCTGTGTTTCATCGTCAATCAGAAGGTCCAAGGGATATAGTAAACCTGGAGTGAAGCATCGGAATGTATAACTAGTATCACATGAATGGTTCAAAACATAGACAGTAAGATGAGACAGTTTCTTGTACTTAAGTCGGCATTGTGCCATTTGTGTTTAATTCCGATGCAATTTCTGTGTTTCATCGTCAATAAGAAGGTCCATGGGATACAGTAAACCTCAAGTGAAGCATCGGAATCTATAACTAGTGTCACAGGAATGGTTCAATACATAGTCAGTAGGAAGTGTTGGTCTTCATGTACTTAAGTCTGCATTGTGCCTTTTGTATATAATTCCGATGCCATTTCTGTCTTTCATCGTCAATAAGAAGGACCGAGGGATGCAGTAAACCTGAAGTGAAGCATCGTCACTGGAATGGTTCAAAATATAGACAGTAAAAGGAGTCAGTCTTCTTGTACTTAAGTCGGCATTGTGCCTTTTGTATTTAATTCCGATGCAATTTCTGTGATTCATCGTCAATAAGAAGGCCCAAGGGATACAGTAAACCTGAAGTGAAGCATCGGACTCTACAACTAGTGTCACAGAAATGGTTCAAAACATAGAAAGTAGAAGAGTCAGTCTTCTTGTACTTAAGTCGGCATTTTGCCTTTTGTATTTAATTCCGATGGAATTTCTGTGTTTCATCGTCAATAAGAAGGTCCAAGGGAAACAGTAAACCTGAAGTGAAGCATCGGAATCTATAACTAGTGTCACAGGAATGGTTCGAAACATAGACAGTAGGAAGAGTCAGTCTTCTTGTACTTAGGTCGACATTGCGCCTTTTGTATTCAATTCCGATGCAATTTCTGTGTTTCATCGTCAATAAGAAGGTCCAAGGTGAACAGTAAACCCGAAGTGAAACATCGGAATCTATAACTAGTGTCACAGGAATGGGTCAAAACGTAGTCAGTAATAAAAGTCAGTCTTCTTGTACTTAAGTCGGCATTGTGCCTTTTCTATTTAATTCAGTTGCAATTTCTGTGTTTCATCGTCAGTAAGATGATCCAAGGGATACAGTAAACCTGGAGTGAAGCATTGGAATCTATAACTAGTGTCACAGGAATGGTTCAAAACATAGACAGTAAGAAGAGTCAGTCTTCTTGTACTTAAATCGACATTGTGCCTTTTGTATTTATTTCCGATGCAATTTCTGTGTTTCATCGTCAATACGAAGGTCAGAGGGATACAATAAACCTGAAGTGAAGCATTGGAATCTATAACTAGGGTCACAGGAATGGTTCAATACATAGTCAGTAAGAACAGTCAGCCTTCTTGTCCCTAAGTCGGCATTGTGCCTTCTTTATTTAATTCCGATGCTGTTTCTGTGTTTCATCGTCAATAAGAAGGTCAAATGGATACAGTACACCTGGAGTGTAGCATCGGAATCTATAACTAGTGTCACAGGAATGGTTCAAAACATAGACAGTAAGAAGAGTCAGTCTTCGTGTACTTAAGTCGGCATTTTGCCCTTTGTATTTAATTCCGATGGATTTTCTGTGTTTCATCGTCAATAAGATGGTCCAAGGGATACAGTAAACCTGGAGTAAAGCATCGGAATCTATAACTAGTGTCAATGGAATGGTTCAAAACATAGACAGTAAGAAGAGTCAGTCTTCTTGTACTTAATTCGGCATTGTGCCATTTGTATTTAATTCCGATACAATTTCTGTGTTTCATCGTCAATAAGAAGGTCAGAGGGATACAGTAAACCTGAAGTGAAGCACCGGAATCTATGGCTAGTGTCACAGGAATGGTTCAAAACATAGTCAGTAAGAAGAGTCAGTCTTCTTGTCCTTATGTCGCCATTGTGCCTTTTGTATTTAATTCCGATGCAATTTCTGTGTTTCATCGTCTATAAGAAGGTCCAAGGGATACAGTAAACCTGAAGTGAAGCATCGGAATCTATAACTAGTGTCACAGGAATGGTTCTAAACATAGACAGTAAGAAGAGTCAGTCTTCTTGTACTTAAGTCGGCATTGTGCCTTTTGTATTTAATTCCGATGCAATTTCTGTGTATCATCGTCAATAAGAAGGTCAGAGGGATACAGTAAACCTGAAGTGAAGCATCGCAATCTATAACTAGTGTCACAGGAATTGTTCAAAACATAGTAAGTAAGAAGAGTCAGTCTTCTTGTACTTAAGTCGGCATTGTGCCTTTTGTATTTAATTCCGATACAATTTCTGTGTGTCATCGTCAATAAGATGATCCAAGGGATACAGTAAACCTGGAGTGAAGCATTGGAATCTATAACTAGTGTCACAGGAATGGTTCAAAACATAGACAGTAAGAAGAGTCAGTCTTCTTGTACTTAAATCGACATTGTGCCTTTTGTATTTATTTCCGATGCAATTTCTGTGTTTCATCGTCAATACGAAGGTCAGAGGGATACAATAAACCTGAAGTGAAGCATTGGAATCTATAACTAGGGTCACAGGAATGGTTCAATACATAGTCAGTAAGAACAGTCAGCCTTCTTGTCCCTAAGTCGGCACTGTGCCTTCTTTATTTAATTCCGATGCTGTTTCTGTGTTTCATCGTCAATAAGAAGGTCAAATGGATACAGTACACCTGGAGTGTAGCATCGGAATCTATAACTAGTGTCACAGGAATGGTTCAAAACATAGACAGTAAGAAGAGTCAGTCTTCGTGTACTTAAGTCGGCATTTTGCCCTTTGTATTTAATTCCGATGGATTTTCTGTGTTTCATCGTCAATAAGATGGTCCAAGGGATACAGTAAACCTGGAGTAAAGCATCGGAATCTATAACTAGTGTCAATGGAATGGTTCAAAACATAGACAGTAAGAAGAGTCAGTCTTCTTGTACTTAATTCGGCATTGTGCCATTTGTATTTAATTCCGATACAATTTCTGTGTTTCATCGTCAATAAGAAGGTCAGAGGGATACAGTAAACCTGAAGTGAAGCACCGGAATCTATGGCTAGTGTCACAGGAATGGTTCAAAACATAGTCAGTAAGAAGAGTCAGTCTTCTTGTCCTTATGTCGCCATTGTGCCTTTTGTATTTAATTCCGATGCAATTTCTGTGTTTCATCGTCTATAAGAAGGTCCAAGGGATACAGTAAACCTGAAGTGAAGCATCGGAATCTATAACTAGTGTCACAGGAATGGTTCTAAACATAGACAGTAAGAAGAGTCAGTCTTCTTGTACTTAAGTCGGCATTGTGCCTTTTGTATTTAATTCCGATGCAATTTCTGTGTATCATCGTCAATAAGAAGGTCAGAGGGATACAGTAAACCTGAAGTGAAGCATCGCAATCTATAACTAGTGTCACAGGAATTGTTCAAAACATAGTAAGTAAGAAGAGTCAGTCTTCTTGTACTTAAGTCGGCATTGTGCCTTTTGTATTTAATTCCTATACAATTTCTGTGTGTCATCGTCAATAAGAAGGTCCAAGGGATACAGTAAACCTGAAGTGAAGCATCGGAATCTATAACTTGTGTCACAGGAATGGGTCAAATCATAGTCAGTAAGAAGAGTCAGTCTTCTTGTACTTAAGTTGGCATTGTGCTTTTCGTATTTAATTCCGATGCAATTTCTGTGTTTCACCGCCAATGAGAAGGCAGAGGGATACAGTAAACCTGAAGTAAAGCATCGGAATCTATAACTAGTGTCACAGGAATGTTTCAAACATAGACAGTAAGAAGAGTTAGTCTTGTTGTACTTAAGTCGGCATTGTGCCTTTTGTATTTAATTCCGATGCAATTTCTGTGTTTCATCGTCAATAAGAAGGTCAAAGGGATACAGTAAACCTGAAGTGAAGCATCGGAATCTATAACTAGTGTCACAGTAATGGTTCAAAGCATAGTCAGTAAGAAGAGTCAGTCGTTTTGTACTTAATTCGGCATTGTGCCTTTTGTGTTTAATTCCGATCCAATTACTGTGTTTCATCGTCAATAAGAAGGTCCAAGGGATACAGTAAACCTAAAGTGAAGCATCGGAATCTATAATTAGTGTCACACGAATGGTTCAATACATAGTCAGTAGGAAGAGTCGGTCTTCATGTACTTCAGTCGGCATTGTGCCTTTCCTATTTAATTCTGATGCAATTTCAGTGTTTCATCGTCATAAGAAGGTCAGAGGGATACAGTAAACCTGAAGTGAAGCATCGGTATCTATAACTAGTGTCACATGAATGGTTCAAAACATAGACAGTAAGATGAGACAGTTTCTTGTACTTAAGTCGGCATTGTGCCATTTGTGTTTAATTCCGATGCAATTTCTGTGTTTCATCGTCAATAAGAAGGTCCATGGGATACAGTAAACCTCAAGTGAAGCATCGGAATCTATTACTAGTGTCACAGGAATGGTTCAATACATAGTCAGTAGGAAGTGTTGGTCTTCATGTACTTAAGTCTGCATTGTGCCTTTTGTATATAATTCCGATGCCATTTCTGTCTTTCATCGTCAATAAGAAGGACCGAGGGATGCAGTAAACCTGAAGTGAAGCATCGGAATCTATAACTAGTGTCACTGGAATGGTTCAAAATATAGACAGTAAAAGGAGTCAGTCTTCTTGTACTTAAGTCGGCATTGTGCCTTTTGTATTTAATTCCGATGCAATTTCTGTGATTCATCGTCAATAAGAAGGCCCAAGGGATACAGTAAACCTGAAGTGAAGCATCGGACTCTACAACTAGTGTCACAGAAATGGTTCAAAACATAGAAAGTAGAAGAGTCAGTGTTCTTGTACTTAAGTCGGCATTTTGCCTTTTGTATTTAATTCCGATGGAATTTCTGTGTTTCATCGTCAATAAGAAGGTCCAAGGGAAACAGTAAACCTGAAGTGAAGCATCGGAATCTATAACTAGTGTCACAGGAATGGTTCGAAACATAGACAGTAGGAAGAGTCAGTCTTCTTGTACTTAGGTCGACATTGCGCCTTTTGTATTCAATTCCGATGCAATTTCTGTGTTTCATCGTCAATAAGAAGGTCCAAGGTGTACAGTAAACCTGGAGTAAAGCATCGGAATCTATAACTAGTGTCAATGGAATGGTTCAAAACATAGACAGTAAGAAGAGTCAGTCTTCTTGTACTTAATTCGGCATTGTGCCATTTGTATTATTTCCGATACAATTTCTGTGTTTCATCGTCAATAAGAAGGTCAGAGGGATACAATAAACCTGAAGTGAAGCATCGGAATCTATAACTAGGGTCACAGGAATGGTTCAATACATAGTCAGTAAGAACAGTCAGCCTTCTTGTCCCTAAGTCGGCATTGTGCCTTCTTTATTTAATTCCGATGCTGTTTCTGTGTTTCATCGTCAATAAGAAGGTCAAAGGGATACAGTACACCTGGAGTGTAGCATCGGAATCTATAACTAGTGTCACAGGAATGTTTCAAAACATAGACAGTAAGAAGAGTCAGTCTTCGTGTACTTAAGTCGGCATTTTGCACTTTGTATTTAATTCCGATGGATTTTCTGTGTTTCATCGTCAATAAGATGGTCCAAGGGATACAGTAAACCTGGAGTAAAGCATCGGAATCTATAACTAGTGTCAATGGAATGGTTCAAAACATAGACAGTAAGAAGAGTCAGTCTTCTTGTACTTAATTCGGCATTGTGCCATTTGTATTATTTCCGATACAATTTCTGTGTTTCATCGTCAATAAGAAGGTCAGAGGGATACAGTAAACCTGAAGTGAAGCACCGGAATCTATGGCTAGTGTCACAGGAATGGTTCAAAACATAGTCAGTAAGAAGAGTCAGTCTTCTTGTCCTTAAGTCGGCATTGTGCCTTTTGTATTTAATTCCGATGCAATTTCTGTGTTTCATCGTCAATAAGAAGGTCCAAGGGATACAGTAAACCTGAAGTGAAGCATCGGAATCTATAACTAGTGTCACAGGAATGGTTCTAAACATAGACAGTAAGAAGAGTCAGTCTTCTTGTACTTAAGTCGGCATTGTGCCTTTTGTATTTAATTCCGATGCAATTTCTGTGTATCATCGTCAATAAGAAGGTCAGAGGGATACAGTAAACCTGAAGTGAAGCATCGCAATCTATAACTAGTGTCACAGGAATTGTTCAAAACATAGTAAGTAAGAAGAGTCAGTCTTCTTGTACTTAAGTCGGCATTGTGCCTTTTGTATTTAATTCCGATACAATTTCTGTGTGTCATCGTCAATAAGAAGGTCCAAGGGATACAGTAAACCTGAAGTGAAGCATCGGAATCTATAACTTGTGTCACAGGAATGGGTCAAATCATAGTCAGTAAGAAGAGTCAGTCTTCTTGTACTTAAGTTGGCATTGTGTTTTTCGTATTTAATTCCGATGCAATTTCTGTGTTTCACCGCCAATGAGAAGGCAGAGGGATACAGTAAACCTGAAGTAAAGCATCGGAATCTATAACTAGTGTCACAGGAATGTTTCAAACATAGACAGTAAGAAGAGTTAGTCTTGTTGTACTTAAGTCGGCATTGTGCCTTTTGTATTTAATTCCGATGCAATTTCTGTGTTTCATCGTCAATAAGAAGGTCCGAGGGATACAGTAAACCTGAAGTGAAGCATCGGAATCTATAACTAGTGTCACAGGAATGGTTGAAAACATAGTCAGTGAGAAGAGTCAGTCTCCTTGTCCATAGGTCGAAACTGTGCCTCTTGTATTTAATTCCAATGCAATTTCTGTGTTTCATCGTCAATTAGAAGGTCCAAGGGATACAGTACACCTGAAGTTAAGCATCGGAATCTACAACTAGTGTCACAGGAATGGTTCAAAACATAGACAGTAAGAAGATTCAGTCTTCATGTACTTAAGTCGGCATTGTGTTTCTTATTTATTTCCGATGCAATTTCTGTGTTTCATTGTCACTAAGAAGGTCAGAGTAATACAGTAATCCTGAAGTTAAGCATCGGAATCAATAACTAGTGTCACAGGAATGGTTCAAAGCATAGTCAGTAAAAAGAGTCAGTTTTCTTGTAGTTAAGTCGGCATTGTGCCTTTTGTATTGAATTCCGGTGCAATATCTTTGTTTCATTGTCAATAAGACGTTCCAAGGGATACAGTAAATCTGAAGTGAAGCATCGGAATCTATAACTAGTGTCTCAGGAATGGTTCAAAACATAGACAGTAGGAAGAGTCAGTCTTCTAGTACTTAAGTCGGCTTTGTGCCTTTTGTATTTAATTCCGATGCAATTTCTGTGTTTCATCGTCCATAAGAAGGTCAGAGGGATACAGTAGTCCTGAAGTGAAGCATCCGAATCTATAACTAGTGTCACAGCAATGGTTCAAAGCATAGTCAGTGAGAAGAGTCAGTCTCCTTGACCTTAAGTCGGCATTGTGCCTCTTGTATTTAATTCCAATGCAATTTCTGTGTTTCATCGTCATTAAGAAGGTCCAAGGGGTACAGTAAACCTGGAGTGAAGCATCGGAATCTATAAGTAGTGTCACAGTAATGGTTCAAATCATAGACAGTAAGAAGAGTCAGACGACTTGTACTTAAGTCGGCATTGTGCCCTTTGTATTTAATTCCGATGCGATTTCTGTGTTTCATGGTCAATAAGAAGGTCCAAAGTATACAGTAAACCTGAAGTGAAACGTCGGTATCCATAACTAGTGTCACAGGAATGGTTCAAAACATAGTTAGTAAGAAGAGTCAGTCTTCTTGTACTTAAGTCGGCATTGTGCCTTTTCTATTTATTTCCGATGCAATTTCTGTGTTTCATCGTCAATAAGAATGTCCAAAGTATACAGTAAACCTGGAGTGATGCATCGGAATCTATAACAAGTGTCACAGGAATGGTTCAAACATAGTAAGTAAGAACAGTCAGTCTTCTTGTCCTTAAGTCGGCATTGTGGCTTTTGTATTTAATTCCGATGCAATTTCTGTGTTTCATCGTCAATAAGAAGGTCAGAGGGATACAGTAAACCTGAAGTGAAGCATCGGAATCCATAGCTAGTGTCACAGAAATGGTTCAAAACATAGTCAGTAAGAAGAGTCAGTCTTCTTGTACTTAAGTTGGCATTGTGCCTTTCGTATTTAGTTCCGATGCAATTTCTGTGTTTCACCATCCATATGAAGGTCAGAGGGATACAGTAAACCTGAAGTGAAGCATCGGAATCCAAAACTAGTGTCACAGGAATTTTTCAAAACATAGACAGTAGGAAGAGTCGCTCTTCTTGTACTTAAGTCCCCATTGTGCCTTTTGTATTTAATTCCAATGCAATTTCTGTGTTTCATCGTCAATAAGAAGGTCCAAGGTATACAGTAAACCTTAAGTGAAGCATCGGAATATATAACTAGTGTCACAGGAATGGTTCAAAACATAGTCAGTAAGAAGAGTCAGTCTTCTTGTACTTAAGTCGGCATTGTGCCTTTTCTATTTAATTCCGATGCAATATCTGTGTTTCATCGTCAATAAGAAGGCCCAAGGGATATAGTAAACCTGGAGTGAAGCATCGGAATCTATAACTAGTGTCACAGGAATGGTTCAAAAAACATAGACAGTAAGAAGAGTCAGTCTTCTTGTACTTAAGTGGACAATGTGCCTTTTCTATTTAATTCCGATGCAATTTCAGTGTTTCATCGTTAATACGAAGGTCAGAGGGATACAATAAACCCGAAGTGAAGCATCGGAATCTATAACTAGTGTCACAGGAAATGTTCAAAAGATAGTCAGTAAGAAGAGTCAGTCTTCTTGTACTTATGTCGGCGATGTGCCTTTTCTATTTAATTCCGATGCAATTTCTGTGTTTCATCGTCAATAAGAAGGTCCAAGGGATATAGTAAACCTGGAGTGAAGCATCGGAATCTATAACTAGTGTCACAGGAATGGTTCAAAACATAGACAGTAAGAAGAGTCAGTCTTCGTGTACTTAAGTCGGCATTGTGCCTTTTGTATTGAATTCCGATGCAATTTCTGTGTTTCATCGTCAATAAGAAGGTACAAGGGATACAGTAACCCTGAAGTGAAGCATCGGAATCTATAACTAGTGTCACAGGAATGGTTCAAAACATAGTCAGTAAGAAGAGTCAGTCTTCTTGTCCTTAAGTCTACATAGTGCCTTTTCTATTTAATTCCGACGCAATTTCTGTGTTTCATCGTCAATACGAAGGTCCAAGGGATACAGTAAACCTGGAGTGAAGCATCGGAATCTGTAACTAGTGTCAATGGAACGGATCAAAACATAGACAGTAAGAAGAGTGAGTCTTCTTGTACTTAAGTCGGCATTGTGCCTTTAGTATTTATTTCCGATGCAATTTCTGTGTTTCATCGTCAATAAGAAGGTCAAAGGGATACAGTAAACCTGAAGTGAAGCATCGGAATCTATAACTAGTGTCACAGTAATGGTTCAAAGCATAGTCAGTAAGAAGAGTCAGTCGTTTTGTACTTAATTCGGCATTGTGCCTTTTGTGTTTAATTCCGATGCAATTACTGTGTTTCATCGTCAATAAGAAGGTCCAAGGGATACAGTAAACCTAAAGTGAAGCATCGGAATCTATAATTAGTGTCACAGGAATGGTTCAATACATAGTCAGTAGGAAGAGTCGGTCTTCATGTACTTCAGTCGGCATTGTGCCTTTCCTATTTAATTCTGATGCAATTTCAGTGTTTCATCGTCATAAGAAGGTCAGAGGGATACAGTAAACCTGAAGTGAAGCATCCGAATCTATAACTAGTGTCACAGGAATGGTTCAAAACATAGTCAGTAAAAAGAGTCTGTCTTCTTGTACTTAAGTCGGCATTGTGCCTTTTGTATTTAATTCCGATGCAATTTCTGTCTTTCATCGTCAATAAGAAGGTCAGAGGGATACAGTAAACCTGAAGTGAAGCATCTGAATCTATAACTAGTGTCACAGTAATGGTTCAAAACATAGTCAGTAAGAAGAGTCAGTCGTTTAGTACTTAATTCGGCATTGTGCCTTTTGTGTTTAATTCCGATGCAATTACTGTGTTTCATAGTCAATAAGAAGGTCCAAGGGACACAGTAAAGCTAAAGTGAAGCATCGGTATCTATAACTAGTGTCACATGAATGGTTCAAAACATAGACAGTAAGATGAGACAGTTTCTTGTACTTAAGTCGGCATTGTGCCATTTGTGTTTAATTCCGATGCAATTTCTGTGTTTCATCGTCAATAAGAAGGTCCATGGGATACAGTAAACCTCAAGTGAAGCATCGGAATCTATAACTAGTGTCACAGGAATCGTTCAATGCATAGTCAGTAGGAAGTGTTGGTCTTCATGTACTTAAGTCTGCATTGTGCCTTTTGTATATAATTCCGATGCCATTTCTGTCTTTCATCGTCAATAAGAAGGACCGAGGGATGCAGTAAACCTGAAGTGAAGCATCGGAATCTATAACTAGTGTCACTGGAATGGTTCAAAATATAGACAGTAAAAGGAGTCAGTTTTCTTGTACTTAAGTCGGCATTGTGCCTTTTGTATTTAATTCCGATGCAATTTCTGTGATTCATCGTCAATAAGAAGGCCCAAGGGATACAGTAAACCTGAAGTGAAGCATCGGACTCTACAACTAGTGTCACAGAAATGGTTCAAAACATAGAAAGTAGAAGAGTCAGTCTTCTTGTACTTAAGTCGGCATTTTGCCTTTTGTATTTAATTCCGATGCAATTTCTGTGTTTCATCGTCAATAAGAAGGTCCAAGGGAAACAGTAAACCTGAAGTGAAGCATCGGAATCTATAACTAGTGTCACAGGAATGGTTCGAAACATAGACAGTAGGAAGAGTCAGTCTTCTTGTACTTAGGTCGACATTGCGCCTTTTGTATTCAATTCCGATGCAATTTCTGTGTTTCATCGTCAATAAGAAGGTCCAAGGTGTACAGTAAACCCGAAGTGAAACATCGGAATCTATAACTAGTGTCACAGGAATGGATCAAAACGTAGTCAGTAATAAAAGTCAGTCTTCTTGTACTTAAGTCGGCATTGTGCCTTTTCTATTTAATTCAGTTGCAATTTCTGTGTTTCATCGTCAATAAGATGATCCAAGGGATACAGTAAACCTGGAGTGAAGCATTGGAATCTATAACTAGTGTCACAGGAATGGTTCAAAACATAGACAGTAAGAAGAGTCAGTCTTCTTGTACTTAAATCGACATTGTGCCTTTTGTATTTATTTCCGATGCAATTTCTGTGTTTCATCGTCAATAAGAAGGTCAGAGGGATACAATAAACCTGAAGTGAAGCATCGGAATCTATAACTAGGGTCACAGGAATGGTTCAATACATAGTCAGTAAGAACAGTCAGCCTTCTTGTCCCTAAGTCGGCATTGTGCCTTTTTTATTTAATTCCGATGCTGTTTCTGTGTTTCATCGTCAATAAGAAGGTCAAAGGGATACAGTACACCTGGAGTGTAGCATCGGAATCTATAACTAGTGTCACAGGAATGGTTCAAAACATAGACAGTAAGAAGAGTCAGTCTTCGTGTACTTAAGTCGGCATTTTGCCCTTTGTATTTAATTCCGATGGATTTTCTGTGTTTCATCGTCAATAAGAAGGTCCAAGGGATACAGTAAACCTGGAGTAAAGCATCGGAATCTATAACTAGTGTCAATGGAATGGTTCAAAACATAGACAGTAAGAAGAGTCAGTCTTCTTGTACTTAATTCGGCATTGTGCCATTTGTATTTAATTCCGATACAATTTCTGTGTTTCATCGTCAATAAGAAGGTCAGAGGGATACAGTAAACCTGAAGTGAAGCATCGGAATCTATGGCTAGTGTCACAGGAATGGTTGAAAACATAGTCAGTAAGAAGAGTCAGTCTTCTTGTCCTTAAGTCGGCATTGTGCCTTTTGTATTTAATTCCGATGCAATTTCTGTGTTTCATCGTCAATAAGAAGGTCCAAGGGATACAGTAAACCTGAAGTGAAGCATCGGAATCTATAACTAGTGTCACAGGAATGGTTCTAAACATAGACAGTAAGAAGAGTCAGTCTTCTTGTACTTATGTCGGCATTGTGCCTTTTGTATTTAATTCCGATGCAATTTCTGTGTTTCATCGTCAATAAGAAGGTCAGAGGGATACAGTAAACCTGAAGTGAAGCATCGCAATCTTTAACTAGTGTCACAGGAATTGTTCAAAACATAGTAAGTAAGAAGAGTCAGTCTTCTTGTACTTAAATCGGCATTGTGCCTTTTGTATTTAATTCCGATACAATTTCTGTGTGTCATCGTCAATAAGAAGGTCCAAGGGATACAGTAAACCTGAAGTGAAGCATCGGAATCTATAACTAGTGTCACAGGAATGGTTCAAAGCATAGACAGTAAGAAAAGTCAGTCGTCTTGTACTTAAGTCGGCATTGTGCTTTTCTACTTAATTCTGATGCAATTTCAGTGTTTCATCGTCAATATGAAGGTCAGAGGGATACAGTAAACCTGAACTGAAGCATCGGAAACTATAACTAGTGTCACAGGAATGGTTCAAAACATAGACAGTAAGATGAGTCAGTCTTCTTGTACTTAAGTCGGCATTTTGCCTTTTGTATTTAATTCCGATGCAATTTCTGACTTTCATCGTCAATAGGAAGCCCCAGGGAAACAGTAAACCTGAAGTGAAGCATCGGAATCTATAACTAGTGTCACAGGAATGGTTCAAATCATAGTCAGTAAGAAGTGTCAGTCTTCTTGTCCTTAAGTCGGCATTGTGCCTTTTGTATTTAATTCCGATGCAATTTCTGTGTTTCATCGGCAATATGGTCAGAGGGATAAGTAAACCTGAGGTGAAGCATCGGAATCTATAACTAGTGTCACAGGATGGTTCAAAACATAGACAGTAGGAAGAGTCAGTCTTCTTGTACTTAAGTCGGCATTGTGCCTTTTGTATTTAATTCCGATGCAATTTCTGTGTTTCATCGTCAATAAGAAGGTCCAAGGTATACAGTAAACCTGAAGTGAAACATCGGAATCTATAACTAGTGTCACAGGAATGGTTCAAAACATAGTCAGTAATAAGAGTCAGTCTTCTTGTATTTAAGTGGGCATTGTACCTTATCTATTTAATTCACTTGCAATTTCTGTGTTTCATCGTCAATAAGAAGGTCCAAGGGATACAATAAACCTGGAGTGAAGCATCGGAATCTATAACTAGTGTCACAGGAATGGTTCAAAACATAGTCAGTAAGAACAGTCAGTCTTCTTGTCCCTAAGTCGGCATTGTGCTTTTTTATTAAATTCCGATGCAATTTCTGTGTTTCATCGTCAATAAGAAGGTCCAAGGGATACAGTAAACCTGGAGTGAAGCATCGGAATCTATAACTACTGTCACAGGAGTGGTTCAAAACATAGACAGTTATACGAGTCAGTTTTCGTGTACTTAAGTCGGCATTTTGCCTTTTTTATTTAATTCCGATGCAATTTCTGTGATTCATCGTCAATAAGAAGGTCCAAGGGATACAGTAAAACTGAAGTCAAGCATCGGAATCTATAACTAGTGTCACAGGAATGGTTCACAACATAGCCAGTAAGAAGAGTCAGTCTTCTTGTACTTAAGTAGCCATTGTGGCGTTGCTATTTAATTCCGATGCAATTTCTGAATTTCATCGTCAATAAGAAGTTCCAAGGGATACAGTAAAACTGGAGTGAAGCATCGGAATCTATAACAAGTGTCAATGGAATGGTTCAAAGCATAGACAGTAAGAAGAGTCAGTCTTCTTGTACTTAATTCGGCATTGTGCCTTTTGTATTTAATTCCGATGCAATATCTGTGTTTCATCGTCATTAAGAAGGTCAGAGGGATACAGTAAACCTGAAGTGAAGCATCGGAATCTATAACTAGTGTCACAGTAATGGTTCAAAACATAGTCAGTAAGAAGAGTCAGTCGTTTTGTACTTAATTCGGCATTGTGCCTTTTGTGTTTAATTCCGATGCAATTACTGTGTTTCATCGTCAATAAGAAGGTCCAAGGGATACAGTAAACCTAAAGTGAAGCATCGGAATCTATAATTAGTGTCACAGGAATGGTTCAATACATAGTCAGTAGGAAGAGTCGGTCTTCATGTACTTCAGTCGGAATTGTGCCGTTTGTATTTAATTCCTATGCAATTTCTGTGTTTCATCATCAATAAGAAGGTCAGAGCGATACAGTAAACCTGAAGTGAAGCATCGGAATCTATAACTAGGGTCACAGGAATGGTTCAAAACATAGCCAGTAAGAAAAGTCAGTCGTCTTTTTCTTAAGTCGGCATTGTGCCTTTTCTATTCAATTCTGATGCGATTTCAGTGTTTCATCGTCAATAAGAAGGTCAGAGGGATACAGTAAACCTGAAGTGAAGCATCCGAATCTATAACTAGAGTCACAGTAATGGTTCAAAACATAGTCAGTAAGAAGAGTCAGCCGTTTTGTACTTAATTCGGCATTGTGTCTTTTGTGTTTAATTGCGATGCAATTACTGTGTTTCATCGTCAATAAGAAGGTCCAAGGGATACAGTAAACCTCAAGTGAAGCATCGGTATCTATAACTAGTGTCACAGGAATGGTTCAAAACATAGGCAGTAAGATGAGTCAGTTGCTTGTACTTAAGTCGGCATTGAGCCATTTGTGTTTAATTCCGATGCAATTTCTGTGTTTCATCGTCAATAAGAAGGTCCATGGGATACGGTAAACCTCAAGTGAAGCATCGGAATCTACAACTAGTGTCCCAGAAATGGTTCAAAACATAGACAGTAGAAGAGTCAGTCTTCTTGTACTTAAGTCGGCATTTTGCCTTTTGTATTTAATTCCGATGCAATTTCTGAGTTTCATCGTCAATAAGAAGGTACAAAAGAAACAGTAAACCTGAAGTGAAGCATCTGAATCTATAACTAGTGTTACAGGAATGATTCAAATCATAGTCAGTAAGAAGAGTCAGTCTTCTTGTCCTTAAGTCGGCATTGTGCTTTTGTGTTTAATCCCGATGCAATTTCTGTGTTTCATCGGCAATAAGGTCAGAGGGATACAGTAAACCTGAAGTGAAGCATCGGAATCTATAACTAGTGTCACAGGAATGGTTCGAAATATAGACAGTAGGAAGAGTCAGTCTTCTTGTACTTAAGTCGACATTTTGCCTTTTGTATTTAATTTCGATGCAATTTCTGTGTTTCATCGTCAATAAGAAGGTCCAAGGTATACAGTAAACCTGAAGTGAAACATCGGAATCTATAACTAGTGTCACAGGAATGGTTCAAAACATAGTCAGTAATAAGAGTCAGTCTTCTTGTACTTAAGTTGGCATTGTACCTTTCCTATTTAATTCACTTGCAATTTCTGTGTTTCATCGTAAATAAGAAGGTCCAAGGGATACAGTAAACCTGGAGTGAAGCATCGGAATCTATAACTAGTGTCACAGGAGTGGTTCAAAGCATAGACAGTAAAAAGAGTCAGTCTTCTTGTACTTAAGTCGGCATTGTGCCTTTTACTATTTATTTCCGATGCAATTTCTGTGTTTCATCGTCAACAAGAAGGTCAGAGGGATACAATAAATCTGAAGTAAAGCATCGGGATCTATAACTAGTGTCACAGGAATGGTCAAAACATAGTCAGTAAGAACAGTCAGTCTTCTTGTTCCTAATTCGGCATTGTGCCTTTTTTATTTAATTCCGATGCAATTTCTGTGTTTCATCGTCAATAAGAAGGTCCAAGGGATACAGTAAAGCTGGAGTAAAGCATCGGAATCTATAACTAGTGTCAATGGAATGGTTCAAAACATAGACAGTAAGAAGAGTCAGTCTTCTTGTACTTAATTCGGCATTGTGCCATTTGTTTTTAATTCCGATACAATTTCTGTGTTTCATCGTCAATAAGAAGGTCAGAGGGATACAGTAAACCTGAAGTGAAGCATCGGAATCTATGGCTAGTGTCACAGGAATGGTTCAAAACATAGTCAGTAAGAAGAGTCAGTCTTCTTGTCCTTATGTCGGCATTATGCCTTTTGTATTTAATTCCGATGCAATTTCTGTGTTTCATCGTCAATAAGAAGGTCCAAGGGATACAGTAAACCTGAAGTGAAGCATCGGAATCTATAACTAGTGTCACAGGAATGGTTCTAAACATAGACAGTAAGAAGAGTCAGTCTTCTTGTACTTAAGTCGGCATTGTGCCTTTTGTATTTAATTCCGATGCAATTTCTGTGTTTCATCGTCAATAAGAAGGTCAGAGGGATACAGTAAACCTGAAGTGAAGCATCGCAATCTATAACTAGTGTCACAGGAATTGTTAAAACATAGTAAGTAAGAAGAGTCAGTCTTCTTGTACTTAAGTCGGCATTGTGCCTTTTGTATTTAATTCCGATACAATTTCTGTGTGTCATCGTCAATAAGATGGTGCAAGGGATACAGTAAACCTGAAGTGAAGCATCGGAATCTATAACTAGTGTCACAGGAATGGTTCAAAGCATAGACAGTAAGAAAAGTCAGTCGTCTTGTACTTAAGTCGGCATTGTGCTTTTCTACTTAATTCTGATGCAATTTCAGTGTTTCATCGTCAATATGAAGGTCAGAGGGATACAGTAAACCTGAACTGAAGCATCGGAAACTATAACTAGTGTCACAGGAATGGTTCAAAACATAGACAGTAAGATGAGTCAGTCTTCTTGTACTTAAGTCGGCATTTTGCCTTTTGTATTTAATTCCGATGCAATTTCTGACTTTCATCGTCAATAAGAAGCCCCAGGGAAACAGTAAACCTGAAGTGAAGCATCGGAATCTATAACTAGTGTCACAGGAATGGTTCAAATCATAGTCAGTAAGAAGTGTCAGTCTTCTTGTCCTTAAGTCGGCATTGTGCCTTTTGTATTTCATTCCGATGCAATTTCTGTGTTTCATCGGCAATATGGTCAGAGGGATAAGTAAACCTGAAGTGAAGCATCGGAATCTATAACTAGTGTCACAGGATGGTTCAAAACATAGACAGTAGGAAGAGTCAGTCTTCTTGTACTTAAGTCGGCATTGTGCCTTTTGTATTTAATTCACTTGCAATTTCTGTGTTTCATCGTCAATAAGAAGGTCCAAGGGATACAGTAAACTTGGAGTGAAGCATCGGAATCTATAACTAGTGTCACAGGAATGGTTCAAAGCATAGACAGTAAAAAGAGTCAGTCTTCTTGTACTTAAGTCGGCATTGTGCCTTTTCTATTTATTTCCGATGCAATTTCTGTGTTTCATCGTCACCAAGAAGGTCAGAGGGATACAATAAACCTGACGTGAAGCATCGGGATCTATAACTAGTGTCACAGGAATGGTTCAAAACATAGTCAGTAAGAACAGTCAGTCTTCTTGTCCCTAAGTCGGCATTGTGGCTTTTGTATTTAATTCCGATGCAATTTCTGTGTTTCATCGTCAATAAGAAGGTCAGAGGGATACAGTAAACCTGAAGTGAAGCATCGGAATCCATAGCTAGTGTCACAGAAATGGTTCAAACCATAGTCAGTAAGAAGAGTCAGTCTTCTTGTACTTAAGTTGGCATTGTGCCTTTCGTATTTAGTTCCGATGCAATTTCTGTGTTTCACCATCCATATGAAGGTCAGAGGGATACAGTAAACCTGAAGTGAAGCATCGGAATCCAAAACTAGTGTCACAGGAATTTTTCAAAACATAGACAGTAGGAAGAGTCGCTCTTCTTGTACTTAAGTCCCCATTGTGCCTTTTGTATTTAATTCCAATGCAATTTCTGTGTTTCATCGTCAATAAGAAGGTCCAAGGTATACAGTAAACCTTAAGTGAAGCATCGGAATATATAACTAGTGTCACAGGAATGGTTCAAAACATAGTCAGTAAGAAGAGTCAGTCTTCTTGTACTTAAGTCGGCATTGTGCCTTTTCTATTTAATTCCGATGCAATATCTGTGTTTCATCGTCAATAAGAAGGCCCAAGGGATATAGTAAACCTGGAGTGAAGCATCGGAATCTATAACTAGTGTCACAGGAATGGTTCAAAAAACATAGACAGTAAGAAGAGTCAGTCTTCTTGTACTTAAGTGGACAATGTGCCTTTTCTATTTAATTCCGATGCAATTTCAGTGTTTCATCGTTAATACGAAGGTCAGAGGGATACAATAAACCCGAAGTGAAGCATCGGAATCTATAACTAGTGTCACAGGAAATGTTCAAAAGATAGTCAGTAAGAAGAGTCAGTCTTCTTGTACTTATGTCGGCGATGTGCCTTTTCTATTTAATTCCGATGCAATTTCTGTGTTTCATCGTCAATAAGAAGGTCCAAGGGATATAGTAAACCTGGAGTGAAGCATCGGAATCTATAACTAGTGTCACAGGAATGGTTCAAAACATAGACAGTAAGAAGAGTCAGTCTTCGTGTACTTAAGTCGGCATTGTGCCTTTTGTATTGAATTCCGATGCAATTTCTGTGTTTCATCGTCAATAAGAAGGTACAAGGGATACAGTAACCCTGAAGTGAAGCATCGGAATCTATAACTAGTGTCACAGGAATGGTTCAAAACATAGTCAGTAAGAAGAGTCAGTCTTCTTGTCCTTAAGTCTTCATAGTGCCTTTTCTATTTAATTCCGACGCAATTTCTGTGTTTCATCGTCAATACGAAGGTCCAAGGGATACAGTAAACCTGGAGTGAAGCATCGGAATATGTAACTAGTGTCAATGGAACGGATCAAAACATAGACAGTAAGAAGAGTGAGTCTTCTTGTACTTAAGTCGGCATTGTGCCTTTAGTATTTATTTCCGATGCAATTTCTGTGATTCATCGTCAATAAGAAGGTCAAAGGGATACAGTAAACCTGAAGTGAAGCATCGGAATCTATAACTAGTGTCACAGTAATGGTTCAAAACATAGTCAGTAAGAAGAGTCAGTCGTTTTGTACTTAATTCGGCATTGTGCCTTTTGTGTTTAATTCCGATGCAATTACTGTGTTTCATAGTCAATAAGAAGGTCCAAGGGACACAGTAAAGCTAAAGTGAAGCATCGGTATCTATAACTAGTGTCACATGAATGGTTCAAAACATAGACAGTAAGATGAGACAGTTTCTTGTACTTAAGTCGGCATTGTGCCATTTGTGTTTAATTCCGATGCAATTTCTGTGTTTCATCGTCAATAAGAAGGTCCATGGGATACAGTAAACCTCAAGTGAAGCATCGGAATCTATAACTAGTGTCACAGGAATCGTTCAATGCATAGTCAGTAGGAAGTGTTGGTCTTCATGTACTTAAGTCTGCATTGTGCCTTTTGTATATAATTCCGATGCCATTTCTGTCTTTCATCGTCAATAAGAAGGACCGAGGGATGCAGTAAACCTGAAGTGAAGCATCGGAATCTATAACTAGTGTCACTGGAATGGTTCAAAATATAGACAGTAAAAGGAGTCAGTTTTCTTGTACTTAAGTCGGCATTGTGCCTTTTGTATTTAATTCCGATGCAATTTCTGTGATTCATCGTCAATAAGGAGGCCCAAGGGATACAGTAAACCTGAAGTGAAGCATCGGACTCTACAACTAGTGTCACAGAAATGGTTCAAAACATAGAAAGTAGAAGAGTCAGTCGTCTTGTACTTAAGTCGGCATTTTGCCTTTTGTATTTAATTCCGATGCAATTTCTGTGTTTCATCGTCAATAAGAAGGTAGAAGGGAAACAGTAAACTTGAAGTGAAGCATCGGAATCTATAACTAGTGTCACAGGAATGGTTCGAAACATAGACAGTAGGAAGAGTCAGTCTTCTTGTACTTAGGTCGACATTGCGCCTTTTGTATTCAATTCCGATGCAATTTCTGTGTTTCATCGTCAATAAGAAGGTCCAAGGTGTACAGTAAACCCGAAGTGAAACATCGGAATCTATAACTAGTGTCACAGGAATGGATCAAAACGTAGTCAGTAATAAAAGTCAGTCTTCTTGTACTTAAGTCGGCATTGTGCCTTTTCTATTTAATTCAGTTGCAATTTCTGTGTTTCATCGTCAATAAGATGATCCAAGGGATACAGTAAACCTGGAGTGAAGCATTGGAATCTATAACTAGTGTCACAGGAATGGTTCAAAACATAGACAGTAAGAAGAGTCAGTCTTCTTGTACTTAAATCGACATTGTGCCTTTTGTATTTATTTCCGATGCAATTTCTGTGTTTCATCGTCAATAAGAAGGTCAGAGGGATACAATAAACCTGAAGTGAAGCATCGGAATCTATAACTAGGGTCACAGGAATGGTTCAATACATAGTCAGTAAGAACAGTCAGCCTTCTTGTCCCTAAGTCGGCATTGTGCCTTTTTTATTTAATTCCGATGCTGTTTCTGTGTTTCATCGTCAATAAGAAGGTCAAAGGGATACAGTACACCTGGAGTGTAGCATCGGAATCTATAACTAGTGTCACAGGAATGGTTCAAAACATAGACAGTAAGAAGAGTCAGTCTTCGTGTACTTAAGTCGGCATTTTGCCCTTTGTATTTAATTCCGATGGATTTTCTGTGTTTCATCGTCAATAAGAAGGTCCAAGGGATACAGTAAACCTGGAGTAAAGCATCGGAATCTATAACTAGTGTCAATGGAATGGTTCAAAACATAGACAGTAAGAAGAGTCAGTCTTCTTGTACTTAATTCGGCATTGTGCCATTTGTATTTAATTCCGATACAATTTCTGTGTTTCATCGTCAATAAGAAGGTCAGAGGGATACAGTAAACCTGAAGTGAAGCATCGGAATCTATGGCTAGTGTCACAGGAATGGTTCAAAACATAGTCAGTAAGAAGAGTCAGTCTTCTTGTCCTTAAGTCGGCATTGTGCCTTTTGTATTTAATTCCGATGCAATTTCTGTGTTTCATCGTCAATAAGAAGGTCCAAGGGATACAGTAAACCTGAAGTGAAGCATCGGAATCTATAACTAGTGTCACAGGAATGGTTCTAAACATAGACAGTAAGAAGAGTCAGTCTTCTTGTACTTAAGTCGGCATTGTGCCTTTTGTATTTAATTCCGATGCAATTTCTGTGTTTCATCGTCAATAAGAAGGTCAGAGGGATACAGTAAACCTGAAGTGAAGCATCGCAATCTATAACTAGTGTCACAGGAATTGTTCAAAACATAGTAAGTAAGAAGAGTCAGTCTTCTTGTACTTAAATCGGCATTGTGCCTTTTGTATTTAATTCCGATACAATTTCTGTGTGTCATCGTCAATAAGAAGGTCCAAGGGATACAGTAAACCTGAAGTGAAGCATCGGAATCTATAACTAGTGTCACAGGAATGGTTCAAAGCATAGACAGTAAGAAAAGTCAGTCGTCTTGTACTTAAGTCGGCATTGTGCTTTTCTACTTAATTCTGATGCAATTTCAGTGTTTCATCGTCAATATGAAGGTCAGAGGGATACAGTAAACCTGAACTGAAGCATCGGAAACTATAACTAGTGTCACAGGAATGGTTCAAAACATAGACAGTAAGATGAGTCAGTCTTCTTGTACTTAAGTCGGCATTTTGCCTTTTGTATTTAATTCCGATGCAATTTCTGACTTTCATCGTCAATAGGAAGCCCCAGGGAAACAGTAAACCTGAAGTGAAGCATCGGAATCTATAACTAGTGTCACAGGAATGGTTCAAATCATAGTCAGTAAGAAGTGTCAGTCTTCTTGTCCTTAAGTCGGCATTGTGCCTTTTGTATTTAATTCCGATGCAATTTCTGTGTTTCATCGGCAATATGGTCAGAGGGATAAGTAAACCTGAAGTGAAGCATCGGAATCTATAACTAGTGTCACAGGATGGTTCAAAACATAGACAGTAGGAAGAGTCAGTCTTCTTGTACTTAAGTCGGCATTGTGCCTTTTGTATTTAATTCCGATGCAATTTCTGTGTTTCATCGTCAATAAGAAGGTCCAAGGTATACAGTAAACCTGAAGTGAAACATCGGAATCTATAACTAGTGTCACAGGAATGGTTCAAAACATAGTCAGTAATAAGAGTCAGTCTTCTTGTATTTAAGTGGGCATTGTACCTTATCTATTTAATTCACTTGCAATTTCTGCGTTTCATCGTCAATAAGAAGGTCCAAGGGATACAGTAAACCTGGAGTGAAGCATCGGAATCTATAACTAGTGTCACAGGAATGGTTCAAAGCATAGACAGTAAAAAGAGTCAGTCTTCTTGTACTTAAGTCGGCATTGTGCCTTTTCTATTTATTTCCGATGCAATTTCTGTGTTTCATCGTCACCAAGAAGGTGAGAGGGATACAATAAACCTGACGTGAAGCATCGGGATCTATAACTAGTGTCACAGGGATGGTTCAAAACATAGTCAGTAAGAACAGTCAGTCTTCTTGCCCCTAAGTCGGCATTGTGCTTTTTTATTAAATTCCGATGCAATTTCTGTGTTTCATCGTCAATAAGAAGGTCCAAGGGATACAGTAAACCTGGAGTGAAGCATCGGAATCTATAACTAGTGTCACAGGAGTGGTTCAAAACATAGACAGTTATACGAGTCAGTTTTCGTGTACTTAAGTCGGCATTTTGCCTTTTTTATTTAATTCCGATGCAATTTCTGTGATTCATCGTCAATAAGAAGGTCCAAGGGATACAGTAAAACTGAAGTCAAGCATCGGAATCTATAACTAGTGTCACAGGAATGGTTCACAACATAGCCAGTAAGAAGAGTCAGTCTTCTTGTACTTAAGTAGCCATTGTGGCGTTGCTATTTAATTCCGATGCAATTTCTGAATTTCATCGTCAATAAGAAGGTCCAAGGGATACAGTAAAACTGGAGTGAAGCATCGGAATCTATAACAAGTGTCAATGGAATGGTTCAAAGCATAGACAGTAAGAAGAGTCAGTCTTCTTGTACTTAATTCGGCATTGTGCCTTTTGTATTTAATTCCGATGCAATATCTGTGTTTCATCGTCATTAAGAAGGTCAGAGGGATACAGTAAACCTGAAGTGAAGCATCGGAATCTATAACTAGTGTCACAGTAATGGTTCAAAACATAGTCAGTAAGAAGAGTCAGTCGTTTTGTACTTAATTCGGCATTGTGCCTTTTGTGTTTAATTCCGATGCAATTACTGTGTTTCATCGTCAATAAGAAGGTCCAAGGGATACAGTAAACCTAAAGTGAAGCATCGGAATCTATAATTAGTGTCACAGGAATGGTTCAATACATAGTCAGTAGGAAGAGTCGGTCTTCATGTACTTCAGTCGGAATTGTGCCGTTTGTATTTAATTCCTATGCAATTTCTGTGTTTCATCATCAATAAGAAGGTCAGAGCGATACAGTAAACCTGAAGTGAAGCATCGGAATCTATAACTAGGGTCACAGGAATGGTTCAAAACATAGCCAGTAAGAAAAGTCAGTCGTCTTTTTCTTAGGTCGGCATTGTGCCTTTTCTATTCAATTCTGATGCGATTTCAGTGTTTCATCGTCAATAAGAAGGTCAGAGGGATACAGTAAACCTGAAGTGAAGCATCCGAATCTATAACTAGAGTCACAGTAATGGTTCAAAACATAGTCAGTAAGAAGAGTCAGCCGTTTTGTACTTAATTCGGCATTGTGCCTTTTGTGTTTAATTGCGATGCAATTACTGTGTTTCATCGTCAATAAGAAGGTCCAAGGGATACAGTAAACCTAAAGTGAAGCATCGGTATCTATAACTAGTGTCACAGGAATGGTTCAAAACATAGGCAGTAAGATGAGTCACTTGCTTGTACTTAAGTCGGCATTGAGCCATTTGTGTTTAATTCCGATGCAATTTCTGTGTTTCATCGTCAATAAGAAGGTCCATGGGATACAGTAAACCTCAAGTGAAGCATCGGAATCTACAACTAGTGTCCCAGAAATGGTTCAAAACATAGACAGTAGAAGAGTCAGTCTTCTTGTACTTAAGTCGGCATTTTGCCTTTTGTATTTAATTCCGATGCAATTTCTGTGTTTCATCGTCAATAAGAAGGTACAAAAGAAACAGTAAACCTGAAGTGAAGCATCTGAATATATAACTAGTGTTACAGGAATGATTCAAATCATAGTCAGTAAGAAGAGTCAGTCTTCTTGTCCTTAAGTCGGCATTGTGCTTTTGTGTTTAATCCCGATGCAATTTCTGTGTTTCATCGGCAATAAGGTCAGAGGGATACAGTAAACCTGAAGTGAAGCATCGGAATCTATAACTAGTGTCACAGGAATGGTCGAAACATAGACAGTAGGAAGAGTCAGTCTTCTTGTACTTAAGTCGACATTGTGCCTTTTCTATTTATTTCCGATGAAATTTCTGTGTTTCATCGTCAACAAGAAGGTCAGAGGGATACAATAAATCTGAAGTAAAGCATCGGGATCTATAACTAGTGTCACAGGAATGGTCAAAACATAGTCAGTAAGAACAGTCAGTCTTCTTGTTCCTAATTCGGCATTGTGCCTTTTTTATTTAATTCCGATGCAATTTCTGTGTTTCATCGTCAATAAGAAGGTCCAAGGGATACAGTAAAGCTGGAGTAAAGCATCGGAATCTATAACTAGTGTCAATGGAATGGTTCAAAACATAGACAGTAAGAAGAGTCAGTCTTCTTGTACTTAATTCGGCATTGTGCCATTTGTTTTTAATTCCGATACAATTTCTGTGTTTCATCGTCAATAAGAAGGTCAGAGGGATACAGTAAACCTGAAGTGAAGCATCGGAATCTATGGCTAGTGTCACAGGAATGGTTCAAAACATAGTCAGTAAGAAGAGTCAGTCTTCTTGTCCTTATGTCGGCATTGTGCCTTTTGTATTTAATTCCGATGCAATTTCTGTGTTTCATCGTCAATAAGAAGGTCCAAGGGATACAGTAAACCTGAAGTGAAGCATCGGAATCTATAACTAGTGTCACAGGAATGGTTCTAAACATAGACAGTAAGAAGAGTCAGTCTTCTTGTACTTAAGTCGGCATTGTGCCTTTTGTATTTAATTCCGATGCAATTTCTGTGTTTCATCGTCAATAAGAAGGTCAGAGGGATACAGTAAACCTGAAGTGAAGCATCGCAATCTATAACTAGTGTCACAGGAATTGTTAAAACATAGTAAGTAAGAAGAGTCAGTCTTCTTGTACTTAAGTCGGCATTGTGCCTTTTGTATTTAATTCCGATACAATTTCTGTGTGTCATCGTCAATAAGAAGGTCCAAGGGATACAGTAAACCTGAAGTGAAGCATCGGAATCTATAACTAGTGTCACAGGAATGGTTCAAAGCATAGACAGTAAGAAAAGTCAGTCGTCTTGTACTTAAGTCGGCATTGTGCTTTTCTACTTAATTCTGATGCAATTTCAGTGTTTCATCGTCAATATGAAGGTCAGAGGGATACAGTAAACCTGAACTGAAGCATCGGAAACTATAACTAGTGTCACAGGAATGGTTCAAAACATAGACAGTAAGATGAGTCAGTCTTCTTGTACTTAAGTCGGCATTTTACCTTTTGTATTTAATTCCGATGCAATTTCTGACTTTCATCGTCAATAAGAAGCCCCAGGGAAACAGTAAACCTGAAGTGAAGCATCGGAATCTATAACTAGTGTCACAGGAATGGTTCAAATCATAGTCAGTAAGAAGTGTCAGTCTTCTTGTCCTTAAGTCGGCATTGTGCCTTTTGTATTTAATTCCGATGCAATTTCTGTGTTTCATCGGCAATATGGTCAGAGGGATAAGTAAACCTGAAGTGAAGCATCGGAATCTATAACTAGTGTCACAGGATGGTTCAAAACATAGACAGTAGGAAGAGTCAGTCTTCTTGTACTTAAGTCGGCATTGTGCCTTTTGTATTTAATTCACTTGCAATTTCTGTGTTTCATCGTCAATAAGAAGGTCCAAGGGATACAGTAAACTTGGAGTGAAGCATCGGAATCTATAACTAGTGTCACAGGAATGGTTCAAAACATAGACAGTAAAAAGAGTCAGTCTTCTTGTACTTAAGTCGGCATTGTGCCTTTTCTATTTATTTCCGATGCAATTTCTGTGTTTCATCGTCACCAAGAAGGTCAGAGGGATACAATAAACCTGACGTGAAGCATCGGGATCTATAACTAGTGTCACAGGAATGGTTCAAAACATAGTCAGTAAGAACAGTCAGTCTTCTTGTCCCTAAGTCGGCATTGTGCTTTTTTATTAAATTCCGATGCAATTTCTGTGTTTCATCGTCAATAAGAAGGTCCAAGGGATACAGTAAACCTGGAGTGAAGCATCGGAATCTATAACTAGTGTCACAGGAGTGGTTCAAAACATAGACAGTTATAAGAGTCAGTTTTCGTGTACTTAAGTCGGCATTTTGCATTTTTTATTTAATTCCGATGCAATTTCTGTGATTCATCGTCAATAAGAAGGTCCAAGGGATACAGTAAAACTGAAGTCAAGCATCGGAATCTATAACTAGTGTCACAGGAATGGTTCACAACATAGCCAGTAAGAAGAGTCAGTCTTCTTGTACTTAAGTAGCCATTGTTGCGTTGCTATTTAATTCCGATGCAATTTCTGAATTTCATCGTCAATAAGAAGGGTCCAAGGGATACAGTAAAACTGGAGTGAAGCATCGGAATCTATAACTAGTGTCAATGGAATGGTTCAAAGCATAGACAGTAAGAAGAGTCAGTCTTCTTGTACTTAATTCGGCATTGTGCCTTTTGTATTTAATTCCGGTGCAATATCTGTGTTTCATCGTCATTAAGAAGGTCAGAGGGATACAGTAAACCTGAAGTGAAGCATCGGAATCTATAACTAGTGTCACAGTAATGGTTCAAAACATAGTCAGTAAGAAGAGTCAGTCGTTTTGTACTTAATTCGGCATTGTGCCTTTTGTGTTTAATTCCGATGCAATTACTGTGTTTCATCGTCAATAAGAAGGTCCAAGGGATACAGTAAACCTAAAGTGAAGCATCGGAATCTATAATTAGTGTCACAGGAATGGTTCAATACATAGTCAGTAGGAAGAGTCGGTCTTCATGTACTTCAGTCGGAATTGTGCCGTTTGTATTTAATTCCTATGCAATTTCTGTGTTTCATCATCAATAAGAAGGTCAGAGGCATACAGTAAACCTGAAGTGAAGCATCGGAATCTATAACTAGGGTCACAGGAATGGTTCAAAACATAGCCAGTAAGAAAAGTCAGTCGTCTTTTTCTTAAGTCGGCATTGTGCCTTTTCTATTCAATTCTGATGCGATTTCAGTGTTTCATCGTCAATAAGAAGGTCAGAGGGATACAGTAAACCTGAAGTGAGGCATCCGAATCTATAACTAGTGTCACAGGAATGGTTCAAAGCATAGTCAGTAAAAAGCATCTGTCTTCTTGTACTTAAGTCGGCATTGTGCATTTTGTATTTAATTCCGATGCAATTTCTGTCTTTCATCGTCAATAAGAAGGTCTGAGGGATACAGTAAACCTGAAGTGACCCATCGGAATCTATAACTAGAGTCACAGTAAAGGTTCAAAACATAGTCAGTAAGAAGAGTCAGCCGTTTTGTACTTAATTCGGCATTGTGCCTTTTGTGTTTAATTGCGATGCAATTACTGTGTTTCATCGTCAATAAGAAGGTCCAAGGGATACAGTAAACCTAAAGTGAAGCATCGGTATCTATAACTAGTGTCACAGGAATGGTTCAAAACATAGACTGTAAGATGAGTCAGTTGCTTGTACTTAAGTCGGCATTGAGCCATTTGTGTTTAATTCCGATGCAATTTCTGTGTTTCATCGTCAATAAGAAGGTCCATGGGATACAGTAAACCTCAAGTGAAGCATCGGAATCTACAACTAGTGTCCCAGAAAAAGTTCAAAACATAGACAGTAGAAGAGTCAGTCTTCTTGTACTTAAGTCGGCATTTTGCCTTTTGTATTTAATTCCGATGCAATTTCTGTGTTTCATCGTCAATAAGAAGGTACAAAAGAAACTGTAAACCTGAAGTGAAGCATCTGAATCTATAACTAGTGTTACAGGAATGATTCAAATCATAGTCAGTAAGAAGAGTCAGTCTTCTTGTCCTTAAGTCGGCATTGTGCTTTTGTATTTAATCCCGATGCAATTTCTGTGTTTCATCGGCAATAAGGTCAGAGGGATACAGTAAACCTGAAGTGAAACATCGGAATCTATAACTAGTGTCACAGGAATGGTTCGAAACATAGACAGTAGGAAGAGTCAGTCTTCTTGTACTTAAGTCGACATTTTGCCTTTTGTATTTAATTTCGATGCAATTTCTGTGTTTCATCGTCAATAAGAAGGTCAGAGGTATACAGTAAACCTGAAGTGAAACATCGGAATCTATAACTAGTGTCACAGGAATGGTTCAAAACATAGTCAGTAATAAGGGTCAGTCTTCTTGTACTTAAGTTGGCATTGTACCTTTTCCATTTAATTCACTTGCAATTTCTGTGTTTCATCGTCAATAAGAAGGTCCAAGGGATACAGTAAACCTGGAGTGAAGCATCGGAATCTATAACTACTGTCACAGGAGTGGTTCAAAGCATAGACAGTAAAAAGAGTCAGTCTTCTTGTACTTAAGTCGGCATTGTGCCTTTTCTATTTATTTCCGATGCAATTTCTGTGTTTCATCGTCAACAAGAAGGTCAGAGGGATACAGTAAACCTGAAGTGAAGCATCGGGATCTATAACTAGTGTCACAGGAATGGTTCAAACCATAGACATTAGGAAGAGTCAGACTTCTTGTACTTAAGTCGGCATCGTGCCTTTTGTATTTAATTCCGATGCAATTTCTGTGTTTCATCGTCAATAAGAAGGTCCAGGGGATACAGTAAACATGAGGTGAGGCATCGGAATCTATAACTAGTGTCACAGGAATGGTTCAAAACATAGTCAGTAGGAAGTGTCGGTCTTCATGTACTTAAGTCGGCATTGTGCCTTTTGTATTTAATTCCGATGCAATTTCTGTGTTTCATCGTCAATAAGAAGGTCCAAGGGATCCAGTAAACCTGAAGTGAAGCATCGGAAACTATAACTAGTGTCACAGGAATGGTTCAAACCATAGACATTAGGAAGAGTCAGACTTCTTGTACTTAAGTCGGCATCGTGCCTTTTGTATTTCATTCCGATGCAATTTCTGTATTTCATCGTCAATAAGAAGGTCCAAGGAATACAGTAAACCTGAAGTGAAGCATCGGAATCTATAACTAGTGTCACAGGAATGGTTCAAACATAGACAGTAAGAGGAGTCAGTCTTCTTGTACTTAAGTCGGCATTGTTTTTTGTATTTAATTCCGATGCAATTTCTGTGTTTCATCGTCAATAAGAAGGTCAGAGGGATACAGAAAACCTGAAGTGAAGCAACGCAATTTATAACTAGTGTCACAGGAATGGTTCAAACATAGTCAATAAGAAGAGTCAGTCTTCCTGTACTTAAGTCGGCATTGTGCCTTTCGTATTTAATTCCGATGCAATTTCTGTGTTTCATCGTCAATAAGAAGGTCAGAGGGTTACAGTAAACCTGAAGTGAAGCATCGGAATCTATAACTAAAGTCACAGGAATGGTTCAAATCATAGACAGGAAGAGGGGTCAGTCTTCTTGTACTTAAGTCAGCATTGTGCCTTTTGTATTTAATTCCGATGCAATTTCTGTGTATCATCGTCAATAAGAAGGTCCAAGGGATACAGTAAAACTGAAGTCAAGCATCGGAATCTGTAACTAGTGTCACAGGAATGGTTCAAAACATAGCCAGTAAGAAGAGTCAGTCTTTTTGTACTTAAGTACGCATTGTGGCGTTTCTATTCAATTCCGATGCTATTTCTGTGTTTTATCGTCAATAAGAATGTCAGAGGGATACAGTAAATATGAAGCGAAGCATCGCGATCTATAACTCGTGTCACAGGAATGGTTCAAAACATAGTCAGTAAGATGAGTCAGTTTCTTGTACATAAGTCGGCATTGTGCCTTTAGTATTTAATTCCGATGCAATTTTTGTGTTTCATCGTCGATAAGAAGTTCAGAGGGGTACAGTAAATCTGAAGTGAAGCATCGGAATCTATAACTAGGGTCACAGGAATGGTTCAATACATAGTCAGTAAGCACAGTCAGTCTTCTTGTCCTTAAGTCGGCATAGTGCCTTTTTTATCTAATTCCGATGCTATTTCTGTGTTTCATCGTCAATAAGAAGGTCAAAGGGATACAGTACACCTGGAGTGTAGCATCGGAATCTATAACTAGTGTCACAGGAATGGTTCAAAGCATAGACAGTAAGAAGAGTCAGTCTTCGTGTACTTAAGTCGGCATTTTGCACTTTCTATTTAATTCCGATGCAATTTCTGTGTTTCATCGTCAATAAGAAGGTCCAAGGGATACAGTAAACCTGGAATAAAGCATCGGAATCTAAAAGTAGTGTCAATGGAATGGTTCAAAACATAGACAGTAAGGAGAGTCAGTCTTCTTGTACTTAATTCGGCATTGTGCCTTTTGTATTTAATTCCGATACAATTTCTGTGTTTCATCGTCAATAAGAAGGCCCAAGGGATTCAGTAAACCTGAAGTGAAACATCGGACTCTGCAACTAGTGTCACAGAAATGGTTAAAAACATAGACGGTAGAAGAGTCAGTCTTCTTTAACTTAAGTCGGCATTTTGCCTTTTGTATTTATTTCCGATGCAATTTCTGAGTTTCATCGTCAATAAGAAGCTCCAGGGAAACAGTAAACCTGAAGTGAAGCATCGGAATCTATAACTAGTGTCACAGGAATGGTCCAAATCATAGTCAGTAAGAAGTGACAGTCTTCTTGTCCTTAAGAAGGCATTGTGCCATTTGTATTTAATTCCGATGCAATTTCTGTGTTTCAACCGCACTATGGTCAGAGAGATAAGTAAACCTGAAGTGAAGCATCGGAATCTATAACTAGTGTCACAGGAATGGTTCAAAACATAGACAGTAGGAAGAGTCAGTCTTCTTGTACTTAAGTCGGCATTGTGCCTTTTGTATTTAATTCCGATGCAATTTCTGTGTTTCATCCTCAATAAGAAGGTCCAAGGTATACAGTAAACCTGAAGTGAAACATCGGAATCTATAACTAGTGTCACAGGAATGGTTCAAAACATAGTCAGTAATAAGAGTCAGTCTTCTTGTACTTAACTCGGCATTGTACCTTTTCTATTTAATTCATTTGCAATTTCTGTGTTTCATCGTCAATAAGAAGGTCCAAGGGATACAGTAAACCTGGAGTGAAGCATCGGAATCTATAACTAGTGTCACAGGAATGGTTCAAGCATAGTCAGTAGGAAGTGTCGGTCTTCATGTACTTAAGTCGGCATTGTGCCTTTTGTATTTAATTCCGATGCAATTTCTGTCTTTCATCGTTAATAAGAAGGACCAAGGGATACAGTAAACCTAAAGTGAAGCATCGGAATCTATAACTAGTGTCACTGGAATGGTTCAAAATATGGACAGCAAGAAGAGTCAGTCTTCTTGTACTTTAGCCGGCATTGTGCCTTTTGTGTTTAATTCCGATTCAATTTCTGTGATTCATCGTCAATAAGAAGGCCCAAGGGATTCAGTAAACCTGAAGTGAAACATCGGACTCTGCAACTAGTGTCACAGAAATGGTTAAAAACATAGACGGTAGAAGAGTCAGTCTTCTTGTACTTTAGCCGGCATTGTGCTTTTTGTGTTTAATTCAAATTCAATTTCTGTGATTCATCGTCAATAAGAAGCCCCAAGGGATTCAGTAAACCTGAAGTGAAACATCGGACTCTGCAACTAGTGCCACAGAAATGGTTAAAAACATAGACGGTAGAAGAGTCAGTCTTCTTGTACTTAAGTCGGCATTGTGCCTTTTCTGTTTATTTCCGATGCAATTTCTGTGTTTCATCGTCAACAAGAAGGTCAGAGGGATACAATAAACCTGAAGTGAAGCATCGGGATCTATAACTAGTGTCACAGGAATGGTCAAAACATACTCAGTAAGAAGAGTCAGTCTTCTTGTCCTTAAGTCGGCATTGTGCCTTTTGTATTTAATTCCGATGAAATTTCTGTGTTTCATCGTCAATAAGAAGGTCCAAGGGATACAGTACACCTGGAGTGAAGCATCAGAATCTATAACTTGTGTCACAGGAATGGTTCAAAACATAGACACCAAGAAGAGTCAGTCTTCTTGCACTTAAGTCGGCATTGTGCCTTTTCTATTTAATTCCAATGCAATTTCTGTGTTTCATCGTCAATAAGAAGGTCAGAGGGATACAGTAAACCTGAAGTGAAGCATCGGGATCTATAACTAGTGTCACAGGAATGGTTCAAAACATAGTCTGTAAGAAGAGTCAGTCTTCTTGTGCTTAAGTCGGCATTGTGCCTTTTGTATTTCATTCCGATGAATTTTCTGTGTTTCATCGTCAATAAGAAGGTAGAAGGGATACAGTAAATCTGGAGTGAAGCATCGGAATCTATAACTTGTGTCACAGGAGTGGTTCAAAACATAGACACTAAGAAGAGTCAGTCTTCTTGCACTTAAGTCGGCATTGTGCCTTTTCTATTTAATTCCGATGCAATTTCTGTGTTTCATCGTCAATAAGAAGGTACAAGGGATACAGTACAACTGGAGTGAAGCATCGGAATCTGTAACTACTGTCAATGGAAAGGTTCAAAACATAGACAGTAAGAAGAGTCAGTCTTCTTGTACTTAATTCGGCATTGTGCCTTTTGTATTTAATTCCGATGCAATTTCTGTGTTTCATCGTCAATAAGAAGGTCCAGGGAATACAGTAAACCTGAGGTGAGGCATCGGAATCTATAACTAGTGTCACAGGAATGGTTCAAAACATAGTCAGTAGGAAGAGTCGGTCTTCATGTACTTAAGTCGGCATTGCGCCTTTTATATTTCATTCCGATGCAATTTCTGTGTTTCATCATCAATAAGAAGGTCCAGGGAATACAGTAAACCTGAGGTGAGGCATCGGAATCTATAACTAGTGTCACAGGAATGGTTCAAAACATAGCCAGTAAGAAGAGTCAGTCTTCTTGTACTTAAGTCGGCATTCTGCCTTTTGTATTTAATTCCGATGCAATTTTTGTGTTTCATCGTCAATAAGAAGGTCAGAGGGTTACAGTAAACCTGACTTGAAGCATCGGAATCTATAACTAAAGTCACAGGAATGGTTCAAATCATAGACAGGAAGTGGGGTCAGTCTTCTTGTACTTAAGTCGGCATTGTGCCTTTTGTATTTAATTCCGATGCAATTTCTGTTTTTCATCGTCAATAAGAAGGTCCAAGGGATACAGTAAAACTGAAGTCAAGCATCGGAATCTATAACTAGTGTCACAGGAATGGTTCAAAACATAGCCAGTAAGAAGAGTCAGTCTTCTTGTACTTAAGTAGGCATTGTGGCGTTTCTATTTAATTCCGATGCAATTTCTGTGTTTCATCGTCAATAAGAAGGTCAGAGGGATACAGTAAATATGAAGCGAAGCATCGCGATCTATAACTAGTGTCACAGGAATGGTTCAAAACATAGACGGTAAGATGAGTCAGTCTTCTTGCACTTAAGTCGGCATTGTGCCTTTTGTATTTAATTCCGATGCAATTTCTGTGATTCATCGTCAATAAGAAGGTCCAAGGGATACAGTAAAACTGAAGTGAAGCATCGGAATCTCTAACTAGCGTCACAGGAATGGTTCAAAACATAGACGGTAAGATGAGTCAGTCTTCTTGCACTTAAGTCGGCATTGTGCCTTTTGTATTTAATTCCGATGCAATTTCTGTGATTCATCGTCAATAAGAAGGTCAGAGGGATACAGTAAACCTCAAGAGAAGCATCGGAATCTATAACTAGTGTCACAGGAAAGGTTCAAAGCATAGTCAGTAGGAAGAGTCGGTCTGCATGTACTTAAGTCGGCATTGTGCCTTTTGTATTAAATTCCGACGCAATTTCTGTGTTTCATCGTCAATAAGATGGTCCAAGGGATACATTAAACCTCAAGTGAAGCATCGGAATCTATAACTAGTGTCACAGGAATGGTTCAAAACATAGACAGTAGGAAGAGTCAGTCTTCTTGTACTTAAGTCGGCATTCTGCCTTTTGTATTTAATTCCGATGCAATTTTTGTGTTTCATCGTCAATAAGAAGGTCAGAGGGTTACAGTAAACCTGACTTGAAGCATCGGAATCTATAACTAAAGTCACAGGAATGGTTCAAATCATAGACAGGAAGTGGGGTCAGTCTTCTTGTACTTAAGTCGGCATTGTGCCTTTTGTATTTAATTCCGATGCAATTTCTGTTTTTCATCGTCTATAAGAAGGTCCAAGGGATACAGTACAACTGAAGTCAAGCATCGGAATCTATAACTAGTGTCACAGGAATGGTTCAAAACATAGCCAGTAAGAAGAGTCAGTCTTCTTGTACTTAAGTAGGCATTGTGGCGTTTCTATTTAATTCCGATGCAATTTCTGTGTTTCATCATCAATAAGAAGGTCAGAGGGATACAGTAAATATGAAGCGAAGCATCGCGATCTATAACTAGTGTCACAGGAATGGTTCAAAACATAGTCAGTAAGATGAGTCAGTTTCTTGTACTTAAGTCGGCATTGTGCCCCTTTGTATTTAATTCCGATGCAATTTTTGTGTTTCATCGTCAATAAGAAGGTCCAAGGGATACAGTAAACCTGAAGTGAAGCATCGGAATCTCTAACTAGCGTCACAGGAATGGTTCAAAGCATAGACAGTAGGAAGAGTCAGTCTTCTTGTACTTAAGTCGGCATTCTGCCTTTTGTATTTAATTCCGATGCAATTTCTGTGTTTCATCGTCAATAAGAAGGTCCAAGGGATACAGAAAAACTGAAGTCAAGCATCGGAATCTATAACTAGTGTCACAGGAATGGTTCAAATCGTTGCCAGTAAGAAGAGTCAGTCGTCTTGTACTTCAGTTGGCATTGTGCCACTTCTATTTAATTCTGATGCAATTTCAGTGTTTCATCGTCAATAAGAAGGTCAGAGGGATACAGTAAACCTGAAGTGAAGCATCGGAATCTATAACTAGTGTCACAGGAATGGTTCAAAACATAGAAAACAAGATCAGTTAGTCTTCTTGTACTTAAGTCGGCATTGTGCCTTTTGTGTTTAATTCCGATGCAATTTCTGTGTTTCATCGTCAGTAAGAATGTCCAAGGGATACAGTATAGCTGAAGTGAAGCATCCGAATCCATAACTAGTGTCACAGGAATGTTTCAAATCATAGTCAGTAAATAGAGTCAGTCTTCTTGTACTTCAGTCGGCATTGTGCCTTTTGTATTTAATTCCGATGCAATTTCTGTGTTTCATCGTCAATAAGAAGGTCAGAGGGAAACAGTAAACCTGAAGTGAAGCATCGGAATCTATAACTAGTGTCACAGGAATGGTTCAAAGCATAGTCAGTATGAAGAGTCAGTCTTTATGTACCGAAGTATGCATTGTGCCTTTTGTGTTTAATTCCGATGCTATTTCTGTGTTTCATCGTCAATAAGAAGGTCCAAGGGATACAGTAAACCTGAAGTGAAACATCGGAATCTATAACTAGTGTCACAGGAATGGTTCAAAACATAGACAGTAAGAAAAGTCAGTCGTCTTGTACTTAAGTTGGCATTGTGCCTTTTCTATTTAATTCTGATGCAAATTCAGTGTTTCATCGTCAATAAGAAGGTCAGAGGGTACAGTAAACCTGAAGTGAAGCATCGGAATCTATAACTTGTGTTACAGGAATGGTTCAAAACATAGACAGTAAGATGAGTCAGTCTTCTTGTACTTAAGTCGGCATTGTGCCTTTTGTGTTTAATTCCGATACAATTTCTGTGTTTCATCGTCAGTAAGAAGGTCCAAGGGATACAGTAAAACTCAAGTGAAGCATCGGAATCTATAACTAGTGATACAGGAATGGTTCAAAACATAGTCAGTTGGAAGTGTCGGTCATCATGTACTTAAGTCGGCATTGTGCCTTTTGTATATAATTCCGATGCAATTTCTGTCTTTGATCGTCAATAAGTAGGGACAAGGGATACAGTAAACCTGAAGTGAAGCATCGGAATCTATAACTAGTGTCACTGGAATGGTTCAAAATATGGACAGTAAGAAGAGTCAGTCTTCTTGTACTTTAGTCGGCATTGTGCCTTTTGTGTTTAATTAAGATTCAATTTCTGTGATTCATCGTCTATAAGAAGGCCCAAGGGATACAGTAAACCTGACGTTAAGCATCGGACTCTGCAACTAGTGTCACAGAAATGGTTCAAAACATAGACAGTAGAAGAGTCAGTCTTCTTGTACTTAAGTCGGCATTTTGCCTTTTGTATTTAATTCCGATGCAATTTCTGAGTTTAATCGTCAATAAGAAGGTCCAGGGAAACAGTAAACCTGAAGTGAAGAATCGGAATCTATAACTAGTGTCACAAGAATGGTTCAAATCATAGTCAGTAAGAAGAGTCAGTCTTCTTGTCCTTAAGTCGGCATTGTGCCTTTTGTCTTTAATTCCGATGCAATTTCTGTGTTTCATCGGCAATATGGTCAGAGGGATAAGTAAACCTGGAGTGAAGCATCGGAATCTATAACTAGTGTCACAGGAATGGTTCAAAACATAGAGAGTAAGAAGAGTCAGTATTCTTGTACTTAAGTCGGCATTGAGCCTTTTCTATATATTTCCGATGCAATTTCTGTGACTCATCGTCAATAAGGAGGTCCAAGGGATACAGTAAACCTGGAGTGAAGCATCTGAATCTATAACTAGTGTCACAGGAATGGTTCAAAACATAGACACTTAGAAGAGTCAGTTTTCGTGTACTTAAGTAGGCATTTTGCCCTTTGTATTTAATTCCGATGCAATTTCTGTGATTCATCATCAATAAGAAGGTCCAAGGGATACAGTAAAACTGAAGTCAAGCATCGGAATCTATAACCAGTGCACAGGAATGGTTCAAAGCATAGTCAGTAAGATGAGTCAGTCTTCTTGTATTTAAGTAGCCATTGTGGCGTTTCTGTTTAATTCCGGTGCAATTTCTGTGTTTCATCGTCAATAAGAAGGTCAGAGGGATACAGTAAACCTGAAGTGAAGCATCGGGATCTATAACTAGTGTCACAGGAATGGTTCAAAACATAGTCAGTAGGAAGAGTCGATCTTCATGTACTTAAGTCGGCATTTTGCCTTTTGTATTTAATTCCGATGGAATTTCTGTGTTTCATCGTCAATAAGAAGGTCCAAGGTATCCAGTAAACCTGAAGTGAAGCATCGGAATCTACAACTAGTGTCACAGGAATGGTTCAAACCATAGACATTAGGAAGAGTCAGTCTTCTTGTACTTAAGCCCGCATTGTGCCTTTTGTATTTAATTCCGATGCAATTTCTGTGTTTCATCGGCAATATGGTCAGAGGGATAAGTAAACCTGGAGTGAAGCATCGGAAATTATAACTAGTGTCACAGGAATGGTTCAAAACATAGACAGTAAGAAGAGTCAGTCTTCTTGTACTTAAGTCGGCATTGTGCCTTTTCGATTTAATTCCGACGCAATTTCTGTGTTTCATCGTCAATAAGAAGGTACAAGGGATACAGTACAACTGGAGTGAAGCATCGGAATCTATAACTAGTGTCAATGGAATGGCTCAAAACATAGACAGTAAGAAGATCAGTCTTCTTGTACTTGAGTCGGCATTGTGCCTTTTGTATTTAATTCCGATGCAATTTCGGTGTTTCATCGTCAATAAGAAGGTCCAGGGGATACAGTAAACCTGAGGTGGAGCATCGGAATCTATAACTAGTGTCACAGGAATGGTTCAAAACATAGTCAGTAGGAAGAGTCGATCTGCTAGTACTTAAGTCGGCATTGTGCCTTTTGTATTTAATTCCGATGCAATTTCTTTGTTTCATCGTCAATAAGAAGGTCCAAGGGATCCAGTAAACCTGAAGTGAAGCATCGGAATCTATAACTAGTGTCACAGGAATGGTTCAAACCATAGACATTAGGAAGAGTCAGTCTTCTTGTACTTAAGTCGGCTTTGTGCCTTTTGTATTTAATTCCGATGCAATTTCTGTGTTTCATCGTCAATACGAAGGTCCAAGGAATACAGTAAACCTGAAGTGAAGCATCGGAATCTATAACTAGTGTCACAGGAATGGTTCAAACATAGACAGTAAGAAGAGTCAGTCGTTTTGTACTTTATTCGGCATTGTGCTTTTTGTGTTTAATTCCGATGCAATTACTGTGTTTCATCGTCAATGACAAGGTCCAAGGGATACAGTAAACCTAAAGTGAAGCATCGGTATCTATAACTAGAGTCACAGAAATGGTTCAAAACATAGACAGTAGAAGAGTTAGTCTTCTTGTACTTAAGTCGACATTGTGCCTTTTGTATTTAATTCCGATGCAATTTCTGTGTTTCATCGTCAATAAGAAGGTCCAAGGTATACAGTAAACCTGAAGTGAAACATCGGAATCTATAAGTAGTGTCACAGGAATGGTTGAAAACATAGACAGTAATAAAAGTCAGTCTTCTTGTCCTTAAGTCGGCATTGTGCCTTTAGTATTTTATCCCGATGCAATTTCTGTGTTTCATCGGCAATAAGGTCAGAGGGATCCAGTAAACCGGAAGTGAAGCATCGGAATCTATAACTAGTGTCACAGGAATGGTTCAAACCGTAGACATTAGGAAGAGTCAGTCTTCTTGTACTTAAGTCGGCTTTGTGCCTTTTGTATTTAATTCCGATGCAATTTCTGTGTTTCATCGTCAATACGAAGGTCCAAGGAATACAGTAAACCTGAAGTGAAGCATCGGAATCTATAACTAGTGTCACAGGAATGGTTCAAAACATAGTAATAAAAGTCAGTCTTCTTGTACTTAAGTCGGCATTGTGCCTTTTCTATTTAATTCAGTTGCAATTTCTGTGTTTCATCGTCAATAAGAAGATCCAAGGGATACAGTAAACCTGGAGTGAAGCATCGGAATTTATAACTAGTGTCACAGGAATGGTTCAAAGCATAGACAGTAAGAAGAGTCAGTCTTCTTGTACTTAAATCGACATTGTGCCTTTTGTATTTATTTCCAATGCAATTTCTGTGTTTCATCGTCAATAAGAAGGTCAGAGGGATACAATAAACCTGAAGTGAAGCATCGGAATCTATAACTAGGGTCACAGGTATGGTTCAATACATAGTCAGTAAGAACAGTCAGTCTTCTTGTCCCTAAGTCGGCATAGTGCTTTTTTATTTAATTCCGATGCTATTTCTGTGTTTCATCGTCAATAAGAAGGTCCAAGGGATACAGTACACCTGGAGTGTAGCATCGGAATCTATAACTAGTGTCACAGGAATGGTTCATAACATAGACAGTAAGAAGAGTCAGTCTTCGTGTACTTAAGTCGGCATTTTGCCCTTTGTATTTAATTCCGATGCAATTTCTGTGTTTCATCGTCAATAAGAAGTTCCAAGGGATACAGTAAACCTGGAGTAAAGCATCAGAATCTATAACTAGTGTCAATGGAATGGTTCAAAACATAGACAGTAAGAGGAGTCAGTCTTCTTGTACTTAATTCGGCATTGTGCCTTTTGTGTTTAATACCGATACAATTTCTGTGGTTCATCGTCAGTAAGAAGGTCAGAGGGATACAATAAACCTGAAGTGAAGCATCGGAATCTATAGCTAGTGTCACAGGAATGGTTCAAAACATAGTCAGTAAGAAGAGTCAGTCTTCTTGTCCTTAAGTCGGCATTGTGCCTTTTGTATTTAATTCCGATGCAATTTCTGTGTTTCATCGTCAATAAGAAGGTCCAAGGGATACAGTAAAGCTGAACTGAAGCATCGGAATCTATAACTAGTGTCACAGGAATGGTTCAAAATATAGACAGTAAGATGAGTCAGTCTTCTTGTACTCAAGTCTGCATTGTGCCTTTTGTGTTTAATTGCGATGCAATTTCTGTGTTTCATCGTCAGTAAGAAGGTCCAAGGCATACAGTAAACCTCAAGTGAAGCATCGGAATCTATAACTAGTGTCACAGGAATGGTTAAAACATAGTCAGTAGGAAGTGTCGGTCTTCATGTACTTAAGTCGGCATTGTGCCTTTTGTATATATTTCCGATGCAATTTCTGTCTTTCATCGTTAATAAGGAGGACCAAGGGATACAGTAAACCTAAAGTGAAGCATCGGAATCTATAACTAGTGTCACAGGAATGGTTCAAAGCATAGACAGTCTGAAGAGTCAGTCTTCTTGTACTTTAGCCGGCATTGTGCCTTTTGTGTTTATTTCCGATTTAATTTCTGTGATTCATCGTCAATAAGAAGGTCCAAGGGATTCAGCAAACCTGAAGTGAAGCATCGGACTCTGCAACTAGTGTCACAGAAATGGTTAAAATCATAGACGGTAGTAGAGTCAGTCTTCTTGTACTTAAGTCGGCATTTTGCCTTTTGTATTTAATTCCGATGCAATTTCTGAGTTTCATCGTCAATAAGAAGCTCCAGGGAAACAGTAAACCTGAAGTGAAGCATCGGAATCTATAACTAGTGTCACAGGAATGGTTCAAATCATAGTCAGTAAGAGATGTCAGTCATCTTGTCCTTAAGTCGGCATTGTGCCTTTTGTATTTAATTCCGATGCATTTTCGGTGTTTCATCGGCAATATGGTCAGAGGGATAAGTAAACCTGAAGTGAAGCATCGGAATCTACAACTAGTGTCACAGGAATGGTTCAAAACATAGACAGTAGGAAGAGTCAGTCTTCTTGTACTTAAGTCGGCATTGTGCCTTTTGTATTTAATTCCGATGCAATTTCTGTGTTTCATCATCAATAAGAAGGTCCAAGGTATACCGTAAACCTGAAGTGAAACATCGGAATCTATAACTAGTGTCACAGGAATGGTTCAAAACATAGTCAGTAATAAGAGTCAGTCTTCTTGTACTTAAGTCGGCATTGTACCTTTTCTATTTAATTCACTTGCAATTTCTGTGTTTCATCGTCAATAAGAAGGTCCAAGGGATACAGTAAAACTGGAGTGAAGCATCGGAATCTATAACTAGTGTCACAGGAATGGTTCAAAACATAGTCAGTAAAAAGCGTCTGTCTTCTTGTACTTAAGTCGGCATTGTGCCTTTTGTATTTAATTCCGAAGCAATTTCTGTCTTTCATCGTCAATAAGAAGGTCAGAGGGATACAGTAAACCTGAAGTGAAGCATCGGAATCTATAACTAGAGTCACAGTAATGGTTCAAAACATACTCAGTAAGAAGAGTCAGTCGTTTTGTACTTAATTCGGCATTGTGCCTTTTGTGTTTAATTCCGATGCAATTACTGTGTTTCATCGTCAATGAGAAGGTCCAAGGGATACAGTAAACCAAAAGGGAAGCATCGGTATCTATAACTAGTGTCACAGAAATGGTTCAAAACATAGACAGTAGAAGAGTTAGTCTTCTTGTACTTAAGTCGACATTGTGCCTTTTGTATTTAATTCTGATGCAATTTCTGTGTTTCATCGTCAATAAGAAGGTCCAAGGTATACAGTAAACCTGAAGTGTAACATCGGAATCTATAACTAGTGTCACAGGAATGGTTCAAAACATAGACAGTAATAAAAGTCAGTCTTCTTGTCCTTAAGTCGGCATTGTGCCTTTTGTATTTAATCCCGATGCAATTTCTGTGTTTCATCGGCAATAAGGTCAGAGGGATACAGTAAACCTGAGTGAAGCATCGGAATCTATAACTAGTGTCACAGGAATGGTTCGAAACATAGACAGTAGGAAGAGTCAGTCTTCTTGTCCTTAACTCGACATTGTGCCTTTTGTATTTAATTCCGATGCAATTTCTGTGTTTCATCGTAAATAAGAAGGTCCAAGGTATACAGTAAACCTGAAGTGAAACATCGGAATCTATAACTAGTGTCACAGGAATGGTTCAAAACATAGACAGTAATAAAAGTCAGTCTTCTTGTACTTAAATCGAAATTGTGCCGTTTGTATTTATTTCCGATGCAATTTCTGTGTTTCATCGTCAATAAGAAGGTCAGAGAAATACAATAAACTTGAAGTGAAGCATCGGAATCTATAACTAGGGTCACAGGAATGGTTCAATACATAGTCAGTAAGAACAGTCAGTCTTCTTGTCCCTAAGTCGGCATAGTGCCTTTTTTATTTAATTCCGATGCTATTTCTGTGTTTCATCGTCAATAAGAAGGTCAAAGGGATACAGTACACCTGGAGTGTAGCATCGGAATCTATAACTAGTGTCACAGGAATGGTTCATAACATAGACAGTAAGACGAGTCAGTCTTCGTGTACTTAAGTCGGCATTTTGCCCTTTGTATTTAATTCCGATGCAATTTCTGTGTTTCATCGTCAATAAGAAGGTCCAAGGGATACAGTAAACCTGGAGTAAAGCATCAGAATCTATAACTAGTGTCAATGGAATGGTTCAAAACATAGACAGTAAGAAGAGTCAGTCTTCTTGTACTTAATTCGGCATTGTGCCTTTTGTATTTAATTCCGATACAATTTCTGTGTTTCATCGTCAGTAAGAAGGTCAGAGGGATTCAGTAAACCTGAAGTGAAGCATCGGAATCTATAGCTAGTGTCACAGGAATGGTTCAAAACATTGTCAGTAAGAAGAGTCAGTCTTCTTGTCCTTAAGTCGGCATTGTGCCTTTTGTATTTAATTCCGATGCAATTTCTGTGTTTCATCGTCAATAAGAAGGTCCAAGGGATACAGTAAACCTGAACTGAAGCATCGGAATCTATAACTAGTGTCACAGGAATGATTCAAAATATAGACAGTAAGATGAGTCAGTCTTCTTGTACTTAAGTCGCCATTGTGCCTTTTGTGTTTAATTGCGATTCAATTTCTGTGTTTCATCGTCAGTAAGAAGGTCCAAGGTATACAGTAAACCTCAAGTGAAGCATCGGAATCTATAACTAGTGTCACAGGAATGGTTCAAAACATAGTCAGTAGGAAGTGTCGGTCTTCATGTACTTAAGTCGGCATTGTGCCTTTTGTATATAATTCCGATGCAATTCGTGTCTTTCATCGTTAATAAGAAGGACCAAGGGATACAGTAAACCTAAAGTGAAGCATCGGAATCTATAACTAGTGTCACTGGAATGGTTCAAAATATGGACAGTAAGAAGAGTCAGTCTTCTTGTACTTTAGCCGGCATTGCGCCTTTTGTGTTTAATTCCGATTCAATTTCTGTGATTCAGCGTCAATAAGAAGGCCCAAGAGATTCAATAAACCTGAAGTGAAGCATCGGACTCTGCAACTAGTGTCACAGAAATGGTTCAAATCATAGACGGTAGAAGAGTCAGTCATCTTGTACTTAAGTCGGCATTTTGCCTTTTGTATTTAATTCCGATGCAATTTCTGAGTTTCATCGTCAATAAGAAGCTCCAGTGAAACAGTAAACCTGAAGTGAAGCATCGGAATCTACCACTAGTGTCACAGGAATGGATCAAAACATAGACAGTAGGAAGAGTCAGTCTTCTTGTACTTAAGTCGGCATTGTGCCTTTTGTATTTAATTCCGATGCATTTTCTGTGTTTCATCGTCAATAAGAAGGTCCAAGGTATACAGTAAACCTGAAGTGAAACATCGGAATCCATAACTAGTGTCACAGAAATTGTTCAAAACATAGTCAGTAATAAGAGTCAGTCTTCTTTTACTTAAGTCGGCATTGTACCTTTCCTATTTAATTCACTTGCAATTTCTGTGTTTCATCGTCAATAAGAAGGTCCAAGGGATACAGTAAACCTGGAGTGAAGCATCGGAATCTATAACTTGTGTCACAGGAATGGTTCAGAACATAGACACTAAGAAGAGTCAGTCTTCTTGCACTTAAGTCGGCATTGTGCCTTTTCTATTTAATTCCGATGCAATTTCTGTGATTCATCGTCAATAAGAAGGTACAAGGGAAACAGTAAAGCTGGAGTGAAGCATCGGAATCTATAACTAGTGTCAATGGAATGGTTCAAAACATAGACAGTAAGAAGAGTCAGTATTCTTGTACTTAATTCGGCATTGTGCCTTTGTATTTAATTCCGATGCAATTTCTGTGTTTCATCGTCAATAAGAAGGTCCAGGGGATACAGTAAACCTGAGGTGAGGCATCGGAATCTATAACTAGTGTCACAGGAATGGTTCAAAACATAGTCAGTGGGAAGAGTCGGTCTTCATGTACTTAAGTCAGCATTGTGCCTTTTGTATTTAATTCCGATGCAATTTCTGTATTTCATCGTCAATAAGAAGGTCCAAGGGATCCAGTAAACTTGAAGTGAAGCATCGGAAACTATAACTAGTGTCACAGGAATGGTTCAAACCATAGACATTAGGAAGAGTCAGACTTCTTGTACTTAAGTCAGCATTGTGCCTTTTGTATTTAATTCCGATGCAATTTCTGTGTTTCATCGTCAATAAGAAGGTCCAAGGGATACAGTAAAACTGAAGTCAAGCATCGGATTATATAACTAGTGTCACAGGAATGGTTCCAAACATAGCCAGTAAGAAGAGTCAGTCTTCGTGTACTTAAGTAGGCATTGTGGCGTCTCTATTTAATTCCGATGCAATTTCTGTGTTTTATCGTCAATAAGAAGGTCAGAGGGATACAGTAAATATGAAGCGAAGCATCGCGATCTATAACTAGTGTCACAGGAATGTTTCAAAACATAGTCAGTAAGATGAGTCAGTTTCTTGTACTTAAGTCGGCATTGTGCCTTTTGTATTTAATTCCGATGCAATTTTTGTGTTTCATCGTCAATAAGAAGGTCAGAGGGGTACAGTAAAGCTGAAGTGAAGCATCGGAATCTATAACTAGTGACACAGGAATGGTTTAAAGCATAGTCATTAAGAAGAGTCAGTCTCCATGTACATAAGTCAGCATTGTGCCTTTTGTGTTTAATTCCGATACAATTTCTGTGTTTCATCGTCGATAAGAAGGTCCAAGGGATACAGTAAACCCGAAGTGAAGCATCGGAATCTATAACTAGCGTCACAGGAATGGTTCAAAACATAGACGGTAAGATGAATCAGTCTTCTTGTACTTACGTCGGCATTGTGCCTTTTGTATTACATTCCGACGCAATTTCTGTGTTTCATCGTCAATAAGAAGGTCCAAGGGATACAGTAAACCTCAAGTGAAGCATCGGAATCTATAACTAGTGTCACAGGAATGGTTCAAAACATAGACAGTAGGGAGAGTCAGTTTTCATGTACTTAAGTCGGCATTCTGCCTTTTGTATTTAATTCCGATGCAATTTCTGTGTTTCATCGTCAATTAGAAGGTCCAAGGGATACAGAAAAACTGAAGTCAAGCATCGGAATCTATAACTAGTGTCATAGGAATGGTTCAAAACGTAGCCAGTAAGAAGAGTCAGTCTTCTTGTATCTAAGTAGGAATTGTGGCGTTTCTATTTAATTCCGATGCAATTTCTGTGTTTCATCGTCAATAAGAAGGTCAGAGGGAAACAGTAAACCTGAAGTGAAGCATCGCAATCTATAACTAGTGTCACAGGAATGGTTCAAAACATAGTCAGCATGAAGAGTCAGTCTTTATGTACCTAAGTCTGCATTGTGCCTTTTGTGTTTAATTCCGATGCTATTTCTGTGTTTCATCGTCTATAAGAAGGTCCAAGGGATACAGTATACCTGAAGTGAAGCATCCGAATCCATAACTAGTGTCACAGGAATGGTTCAAATCATAGTCAGTAAATAGAGTCAGTCTTCTTGTACTTCAGTGGTCATTGTGCCTTTTGTATTTAATTCCGATGCAATTTCTGTGTTTCATCGTCAATAAGAAGGTGAGAGGGAAACAGTAAACCTGAAGTGAAGCATCGGAATCTATAACTAGTGTCACAGGAATTTTTCAAAACATAGTCAGTATGAAGAGTCAGGCTTTATGAACCTATGTCTGCATTGTGCCTTTTGTGTTTAATTCCGAAGCTATTTCTGTGTTTCATCGTCAATAAGAAGGTCCAAGGGATACAGTAAACCTGAAGTGAAGCATCGGAATCTATAACTAGTGTCACAGGAATGGTTCAAAACATAGACAGTAAGAAAAGTCAGTCGTCTTGTACTTAAGTTGGCATTGTGCCTTTTCTATTTAATTCTGATGCAATTTCAGTGTTTCATCGTCAATAAAAAGGTCAGAGGGATACAGTAAACCTGAAGTGAAGCATCGGAATCTATAACTAGTGTCACAGGAATGGTTCAAAACATAGACAGTAAGATGAGTCAGTCTTCTTGTACTTAAGTCGGCATTGTGCCTTTTGTGTTTAATTCCGATGCAATTTCTGTATTTCATCGTCAATAAGAAGGTCCAAGGGATCCAGTAAACCTGAAGTGAAGCATCGGAAACTATAACTAGTGTCACAGGAATGGTTCAAACCAAAGACATTAGGAAGAGTCAGACTTCTTGTACTTAAGTCGGCATTGTGACTTTTGTATTTAATTCCGATGCAATTTCTGTGTTTCATCGTCAATAAGAAGGTCAGAGGGATACAGTAAACCTGAAGTGAAGCATCGGAATCTATAGCTAGTGTCACAGGAATGGTTCAAAACATTGTCAGTAAGAAGAGTCAGTCTTCTTGTCCTTAAGTCGGCATTGTGCCTTTTGTATTTAATTCCGATGCAATTTCTGTGTTTCATCGTCAATAAGAAGGTCCAAGGGATACAGTAAACCTGAACTGAAGCATCGGAATCTATAACTAGTGTCACAGGAATGATTCAAAATATAGACAGTAAGATGAGTCAGTCTTCTTGTACTTAAGTCGCCATTGTGCCTTTTGTGTTTAATTGCGATTCAATTTCTGTGTTTCATCGTCAGTAAGAAGGTCCAAGGTATACAGTAAACCTCAAGTGAAGCATCGGAATCTATAACTAGTGTCACAGGAATGGTTCAAAACATAGTCAGTAGGAAGTGTCGGTCTTCATGTACTTAAGTCGGCATTGTGCCTTTTGTATATAATTCCGATGCAATTCGTGTCTTTCATCGTTAATAAGAAGGACCAAGGGATACAGTAAACCTAAAGTGAAGCATCGGAATCTATAACTAGTGTCACTGGAATGGTTCAAAATATGGACAGTAAGAAGAGTCAGTCTTCTTGTACTTTAGCCGGCATTGCGCCTTTTGTGTTTAATTCCGATTCAATTTCTGTGATTCAGCGTCAATAAGAAGGCCCAAGAGATTCAATAAACCTGAAGTGAAGCATCGGACTCTGCAACTAGTGTCACAGAAATGGTTCAAATCATAGACGGTAGAAGAGTCAGTCATCTTGTACTTAAGTCGGCATTTTGCCTTTTGTATTTAATTCCGATGCAATTTCTGAGTTTCATCGTCAATAAGAAGCTCCAGTGAAACAGTAAACCTGAAGTGAAGCATCGGAATCTACCACTAGTGTCACAGGAATGGATCAAAACATAGACAGTAGGAAGAGTCAGTCTTCTTGTACTTAAGTCGGCATTGTGCCTTTTGTATTTAATTCCGATGCATTTTCTGTGTTTCATCGTCAATAAGAAGGTCCAAGGTATACAGTAAACCTGAAGTGAAACATCGGAATCCATAACTAGTGTCACAGGAATTGTTCAAAACATAGTCAGTAATAAGAGTCAGTCTTCTTTTACTTAAGTCGGCATTGTACCTTTCCTATTTAATTCACTTGCAATATCTGTGTTTCATCGTCAATAAGAAGGTCCAAGGGATACAGTAAACCTGGAGTGAAGCATCGGAATCTATAACTTGTGTCACAGGAATGGTTCAGAACATAGACACTAAGAAGAGTCAGTCTTCTTGCACTTAAGTCGGCATTGTGCCTTTTCTATTTAATTCCGATGCAATTTCTGTGATTCATCGTCAATAAGAAGGTACAAGGGAAACAGTAAAGCTGGAGTGAAGCATCGGAATCTATAACTAGTGTCAATGGAATGGTTCAAAATATAGACAGTAAGAAGAGTCAGTATTCTTGTACTTAATTCGGCATTGTGCCTTTGTATTTAATTCCGATGCAATTTCTGTGTTTCATCGTCAATAAGAAGGTCCAGGGGATACAGTAAACCTGAGGTGAGGCATCGGAATCTATAACTAGTGTCACAGGAATGGTTCAAAACATAGTCAGTGGGAAGAGTCGGTCTTCATGTACTTCAGTCAGCATTGTGCCTTTTGTATTTAATTCCGATGCAATTTCTGTATTTCATCGTCAATAAGAAGGTCCAAGGGATCCAGTAAACATGAAGTGAAGCATCGGAAACTATAACTAGTGTCACAGGAATGGTTCAAACCATAGACATTAGGAAGAGTCAGACTTCTTGTACTTAAGTCAGCATTGTGCCTTTTGTATTTAATTCCGATGCAATTTCTGTGTTTCATCGTCAATAAGAAGGTCCAAGGGATACAGTAAAACTGAAGTCAAGCATCGGATTATATAACTAGTGTCACAGGAATGGTTCCAAACATAGCCAGTAAGAAGAGTCAGTCTTCGTGTACTTAAGTAGGCATTGTGGCGTCTCTATTTAATTCCGATGCAATTTCTGTGTTTCATCGTCAATAAGAAGGTCAGAGGGATACAGTAAATATGAAGCGAAGCATCGCGATCTATAACTAGTGTCACAGGAATGTTTCAAAACATAGTCAGTAAGATGAGTCAGTTTCTTGTACTTAAGTCGGCATTGTGCCTTTTGTATTTAATTCCGATGCAATTTTTGTGTTTCATCGCCAATAAGAAGGTCAGAGGGGTACAGTAAAGCTGAAGTGAAGCGTCGGAATCTATAACTAGTGACACAGGAATGGTTTAAAGCATAGTCATTAAGAAGAGTCAGTCTCCATGTACATAAGTCAGCATTGTGCCTTTTGTGTTTAATTCCGATGCAATTTCTGTGTTTCATCGTCGATAAGAAGGTCCAAGGGATACAGTAAACCCGAAGTGAAGCATCGGAATCTATAACTAGCGTCACAGGAATGGTTCAAAACATAGACGGTAAGATGAATCAGTCTTCTTGTACTTACGTCGGCATTGTGCCTTTTGTATTACATTCCGACGCAATTTCTGTGTTTCATCGTCAATAAGAAGGTCCAAGGGATACAGTAAACCTCAAGTGAAGCATCGGAATCTATAACTAGTGTCACAGGAATGGTTCAAAACATAGACAGTAGGGAGAGTCAGTTTTCATGTACTTAAGTCGGCATTCTGCCTTTTGTATTTAATTCCGATGCAATTTCTGTGTTTCATCGTCAATTAGAAGGTCCAAGGGATACAGAAAAACTGAAGTCAAGCATCGGAATCTATAACTAGTGTCATAGGAATGGTTCAAAACGTAGCCAGTAAGAAGAGTCAGTCTTCTTGTATCTAAGTAGGAATTGTGGCGTTTCTATTTAATTCCGATGCAATTTCTGTGTTTCATCGTCAATAAGAAGGTCAGAGGGAAACAGTAAACCTGAAGTGAAGCATCGCAATCTATAACTAGTGTCACAGGAATGGTTCAAAACATAGTCAGTATGAAGAGTCAGTCTTTATGTACCTAAGTCTGCATTGTGCCTTTTGTGTTTAATTCCGATGCTATTTCTGTGTTTCATCGTCTATAAGAAGGTCCAAGGGATACAGTATACCTGAAGTGAAGCATCCGAATCCATAACTAGTGTCACAGGAATGGTTCAAATCATAGTCAGTAAATAGAGTCAGTCTTCTTGTACTTCAGTGGTCATTGTGCCTTTCGTATTTAATTCCGATGCAATTTCTGTGTTTCATCGTCAATAAGAAGGTGAGAGGGAAACAGTAAACCTGAAGTGAAGCATCGGAATCTATAACTAGTGTCACAGGAATTTTTCAAAGCATAGTCAGTATGAAGAGTCAGGCTTTATGTACCTATGTCTGCATTGTGCCTTTTGTGTTTAATTCCGAAGCTATTTCTGTGTTTCATCGTAAATAAGAAGGTCCAAGGGATACAGTAAACCTGAAGTGAAGCATCGGAATCTATAACTAGTGTCACAGGAATGGTTCAAAACATAGACAGTAAGAAAAGTCAGTCGTCTTGTACTTAAGTTGGCATTGTGCCTTTTCTATTTAATTCTGATGCAATTTCAGTGTTTCATCGTCAATAAAAAGGTCAGAGGGACACAGTAAACCTGAAGTGAAGCATCGGAATCTATAACTAGTGTCACAGGAATGGTTCAAAACATAGACAGTAAGATGAGTCAGTCTTCTTGTACTTAAGTCGGCATTGTGCCTTTTGTGTTTAATTCCGATGCAATTTCTGTATTTCATCGTCAATAAGAAGGTCCAAGGGATCCAGTAAACCTGAAGTGAAGCATCGGAAACCATAACTAGTGTCACAGGAATGGTTCAAACCAAAGACATTAGGAAGAGTCAGACTTCTTGTACTTAAGTCGGCATTGTGACTTTTGTATTTAATTCCGATGCAATTTCTGTGTTTCATCGTCAATAAGAAGGTCAGAGGGATACAGTAAACCTGAAGTGAAGCATCGGAATCTATAGCTAGTGTCACAGGAATGGTTCAAAACATACTCAGTAAGAAGAGTCAGTCTTCTTGTCCTTAAGTCGGCATTGTGCCTTTTGTATTTAATTCCGATGCAATTTCTGTGTTTCATCGTCAATAAGAAGGTCCAAGGGATACAGTAAACCTGAACTGAAGCATCGGAAACTATAACTAGTGTCACAGGAATGGTTCAAACCATAGACATTAGGAAGAGTCAGACTACTTCTACTTAAGTCGGCATTGTGACTTTTGTATTTAATTCCGATGCAATTTCTGTGTTTCATCGTCAATAAGAAGGTCAGAGGGATACAGTAAACCTGAAGTGAAGCATCGGATTCTATAGCTAGTGTCACAGGAATGTTTCAAACATAGTCAGTAAGAAGAGTCAGTCTTCTTGTCCTTAAGTCGGCATTGTGCCTTTTGTATTTAATTCCGATGCAATTTCTGTGTTTCATCGTCAATAAGAAGGTCCAAGGGATACAGTAAACCTGAACTGAAGCATCGTAATCTATAACTAGTGTCACAGGAATGTTTCAAAATATAGACAGTAAGATGAGTCAGTCTTCTTGTACTTAAGTCGCCATTGTGCCTTTTGTGTTTAATTGCGATGCAATTTCTGTGTTTCATCGTCAGTAAGAAGGTCCAAGGTATACAGTAAACCTCAAGTGAAGCATCGGCATCTATAACTAGTGTCACAGGAATGGTTCAAAACATACTCAGTAGGAAGCGTCGGTCTTCATGTACTTAAGTCGGCATTGTGCCTTTTGTATATAATTCCGATGCAATTCGTGTCTTTCATCGTTAATAAGAAGGACCAAGGGACACAGTAAACCTAAAGTGAAACATCGGAATCTATAACTAGTGTCACTGGAATGGTTCAAAATATGGACAGTAAGAAGAGTCAGTCATCTTGTACTTTAGCCGGCATTGTGCCTTTTGTGTTTAATTCCGATTCAATTTCTGTGATTCATCGTCAATAAGAAGGCCCAAGGGATTCAATAAACCTGAAGTGAAGCATCGGACTCTGCAACTAGTGTCACAGAAATGGTTCAAAACATAGACGGTAGAAGAGTCAGTCATCTTGTACTTAAGTCGGCATTTTGCCTTTTGTATTTAATTCCGATGCAATTTCTGAGTTTCATCGTCAATAAGAAGCTCCAGGGAAACAGTAAACCTGAAGTGTAGCATCGGAATCTACCACTAGTGTCACAGGAATGGTTCAAAACATAGACAGTAGGAAGAGTCAGTCTTCTTGTACTTAAGTCGGCATTGTGCCTTTTGTATTTAATTCCGATGCAATTTCTTTGTTTCATCGTCAATAAGAAGGTCCAAGGTATACAGTAAACCTGAAGTGAAACATCGGAATCTATAACTAGTGTCACAGGAATGGTTCAAAACATAGTCAGTAATAAGAGTCAGTCTTCTTGTACTTAAGTCGGCATTGTACCTTTTCTATTTAATTCACTTGCAATTTCTGTGTTTCATCGTCAATAAGAAGGTCCAAGGGATACAGTAAAACTGGAGTGAAGCATCGGAATCGATAACTAGTGTCACAGGAATGGTTCAAAACATAGACAGTAAAAAGAGTCAGTCTTCTTGTACTTAAGTCGGCATTGTGCCTTTTCTATTTATTTCCGATTTAATTTCTGTGTTTCATCGTCAATAAGAAGGTCCAAATGATACAGTAAAACTGAAGTCAAGCATCGGAATATATAACTGGTGTCACAGGAATGGTTCACAACATAGCCAGTAAGAAGAGTCAGTCTTCTTGTACTTAAGTAGCCATTGTGGCGTTTCTATTTAATTCCGATGCAATTTCTGTGTTTCATCGTCAATAAGAAGGTCAGAGGGATACAGTAAACCTGAAGTGAAGCATCGGGATCTATAACTAGTGTCACAGGAATGGTTCAAAACATAGTCAGTAAGAAGAGTCAGTCTTCTTGTCCTTAAGTCCGCATTGTGCCTTTTGTATTTAATTCCGATGAATTTTCTGTGTTTCATCGTCAATAAGAAGCTCCAGGGAAACAGTAAACCTGAAGTGAAGCATCGGAATCTACCACTAGTGTCACAGGAATGGTTCAAAACATAGACAGTAGGAAGAGTCAGTCTTCTTGTACTTAAGTCGGCATTGTGCCTTTTGTATTTAATTCCGATGCAATTTCTGTGTTTCATCGTCAATAAGAAGGTCCAAGGTATACAGTAAACCTGAAGTGAAACATCGGAATCTATAACTAGTGTCACAGGAATAATTCAAAACATAGTCAGTAATAAGGGTCAGTCTTCTTGTACTTAAGTCGGCATTGTACCTTTTCTATTTAATTCACTTGCAATTTCTGTGTTTCATCGTCAATAAGAAGGTCCAAGGGATACAGTTAAACTGGAGTGAAGCATCGGAATCAATAACTAGTGTCACAGGAATGGTTCAAAACATAGACAGTAAGAAGAGTCAGTCTTCTTGTACTTAAGTAGCCATTGTGGCGTTTCTATTTAATTCCGATGCAATTTCTGTGTTTCATCGTCAATAAGAAGGTCAGAGGGATACAGTAAACCTGAAATGAAGCATCGGGATCAATAACTAGTGTCACAGGAATGGTTCAAAACATAGTCAGTAAGAAGAGTCAGTCTTCTTGTCCTTAATTCCGCATTGTGACTTTTGTATTTAATTCCGATGAATTTTCTGTGTTTCATCGTCAATATGAAGGTCCAAGGGATACTGTAAACCTGGAGTGAAGCATCGGAATCTATAACTTGTGTCACAGGAATGGTTAGAACATAGACACGAAGAAGAGTCAGTCTTCTTGCACTTAAGTCAGCATTGTGCCTTTTCTATTTAATTCCGATGCAATTTCTGTGTTTTATCGTCAATAAGAAGGTACAAGGGAAACAGTAAAGCTGGAGTGAAGCATCGGAATCTATAACTAGTGTCAATGGAATGGTTCAAAACATAGACAGTAAGAAGAGTCAGTCTTCTTGTACTTAATTCGGCATTGTGCCTTTTGTATTTAATTCCGATGCAATTTCTGTGTTTCATCGTCAATAAGAAGGTCCAGGGGATACAGTAAACCTGAGGTGAGGCATCGGAATCTATAACTAGTGTCACAGGAATGGTTCAAAACATAGTCAGTAGGAAGAGTCGGTCTTCATGTACTTAAGTCGGCATTGTTGCCTTTGTATTTAATTCCGATGCAATTTCTGTATTTCATCGTCAATAAGAAGGTCCAAGGGATCCAGTAAACCTGAAGTGAAGCATCGGAAACTATAAGTAGTGTCACAGGAATGGTTCAAACCATAGACATTAGGAAGAGTCAGACTTCTTGTACTTAAGTCGGCATTGTGACTTTTGTATTTAATTCCGATGCAATTTCTGTGTTTCATCGTCAATAAGAAGGTCAGAGGGATACAGTAAATATGAAGCGAAGCATCGCGATCTATAACTAGTGTCACTGGAATGTTTCAAAACATAGTCAGTAAGATGAGTCAGTTTCTTGTACTTAAGTCGGCATTGTGCCTGTTCTATTTAATTCCGATGCAATTTTTGTGTTTCATCGTCGATAAGAAGGTCCAAGGGATACAGTAAACCCGAAGTGAAGCATCGGAATCTATAACTAGCGTCACAGGAATGGTTCAAAACATAGACGGTAAGATGAGTCAGTCTTCTTGTACTTAAGTCGGCATTGTGCCTTTTGTATTTAATTACGATGCAATTTCTGTGATTCATCGTCAATAAGAAGGTCAGAGGGAGACAGTAAACCTCAAGAGAAGCATCGGAATCTATAACTAGTGTCACAGGAATGGTTCAAAGCATAGTCAGTAGGAAGAGTCGGTCTTCATGTACTTAAGTCGGCATTGTGCCTTTTGTATTAAATTCCGACGCAATTTCTGTGTTTCATCGTCAATAAGAAGGTCCAAGGGATACAGTAAACCTCAAGTGAAGCACCGGAATCTATAACTAGTGTCACAGGAATGGTTCAAAACATAGACAGTAGGAAGATTCAGTTTTCTTGTACTTAAGTCGGCATTCTGCCTTTTGTATTGAATTCCGATGCAATTTCTGTGTTTCATCGTCAATTAGAAGGTCCAAGGGATACAGAAAAACTGAAGTCAAGCATCGGAATCTATAACTAGTGTCACAGGAATGGTTCAAAACGTTGCCAGTAAGAAGAGTCAGTCTTCTTGTATCTAAGTAGGAATTGTGGCGTTTCTATTTAATTCCGATGCAATTTCTGTGTTTCATCGTCAATAAGAAGGTCAGAGGGAAACAGTAAACCTGAAGTGAAGCATCGCAATCTATAACTAGTGTCACAGGAATGGTTCAAAACATAGTCAGTATGAAGAGTCAGTCTTTATGTACCTAAGTCTGCATTGTGCCTTTTGTGTTTAATTCCGACGCTATTTCTGTGTTTCATCGTAAATAAGAAGGTCCAAGGGATACAGTATACCTGAAGTGAAGCATCCGAATCCGTAACTAGTGTCACAGGAAGGGTTCAAATCATAGTCAGTAAATAGAGTCAGTCTTCTTGTACTTCAGTGGTCATTGTGCCTTTTGTATTTAATTCCGATGCAATTTCTGTGTTTCATCGTCATTAAGAAGGTGAGAGGGAAACAAAAAACCTGAAGTGAAGCATCGGAATCTATAACTAGTGTCACAGGAATGGTTCAAAACATAGTCAGTATGAAGAGTCAGGCTTTATGTACCTATGTCTGCATTGTGCCTTTTGTGTTTAATTCCGATGCTATTTCAGTGTTTCATCGTCAATAAGAAGGTCCCAGGGATACAGTAAACCTGAAGTGAAGCATCGGAATCTATAACTAGTGTCACAGGAATGGTTCAAAACATAGACAGTAAGAAAAGTCAGTCGTCTTGTACTTAAGTTGGCATTGTGCCTTTTCTATTTAATTCTGATGCAATTTCAGTGTTTCATCGTCAATAAAAAGGTCAGAGGGATACAGTAAACCTGAAGTGAAGCATCGGAATCTATAACTAGTGTCACAGGAATGGTTCAAAACATAGACAGTAAGATGAGTCGGGCTTCTTGTACTTAAGTCGGCATTGTGCCTTTTGTGTTTAAATCGAAAGCAATTTCTGGGTTTCATCGTCAATAAGAAGGTCAGAGGGAAACAGTAAACCTGAAGTGAAGCATCGGAATCTATAACTAGTGTCACAGGAATGGTTCAAAACATAGTCAGTATGAAGAGTCAGTCTTTATGTACCTAAGTCTGCATTGTGCCTCTTGTGTTTAATTCCGATGCTATTTCTGTGTTTCTTCGTCAATAAGAAGGTCCAAGGGATACAGTAAACCTGAAGTGAAGCATCGGAATCTATAACTAGTGTCACAGGAATTGTTCAAAACATAGACAGTAAGAAAAGTCAGTTTCTTGTACTTAAGTTGGCTTTGTGCCTTTTCTATTTAATTCTGATGCAATTTCTGTGTTTCATCGTCAGTAAGAAGGTCCAAGGGATACAGTAAACCTCAAGTGATGCATCGGAATCTATAACTAGTGTCACAGGAATGGTTCAAAACATAGTCAGTAGGAAGTGTCGGTCTTAATGTACTTATGTCGGCATTGTGCATTATGTATATAATTCCGATGCAATTTCTGTCTTTGATCGTCAATAAGAAGGACCAAGGGATACAGTAAACCTGAAGTGAAGCATCGGAATCTATAACTAGTGTCACTGGAATGGTTCAAAATATGGACAGTAAGAAGAGTCAGTCTTCTTGTACTTTAGTCGGCATTGTGCCTTTTGTGTTTAATTAAGATTCAATTTCTGTGATTCATCGCCTATAAGAAGGCCCAAGGGATACAGTAAACCTGACGTGAAGCAACGGACTCTGCAACTAGTGTCACAGAAATGGTTCAAAACATAGACAGTAGAAGAGTCAGTCTTCTTGTACTTACGTCTGCATTTTGCCTTTTGTATTTAATTCCGATGCAATTTCTGAGTTTCATCGTCAATAAGAAGGTCCAGGGAAACATGAAACATGAAGTGAAGAATCGGAATCTATAACCAGTGTCACAGGAATGGTTCAAAGCATAGCCAGTAAGATGAGTCAGTCTTCTTGTACTTAAGTCGGCATTGTGCCTCTTCTATTTATTTCCGATGCAATTTCTGTGTTTCATCGTCAACAAGAAGGTCAGAGGGATACAATAAACCTGAAGTGAAGCATCGGGATCTATAACTAGTGTCACAGGAATGGTCAAAACATAGTCAGTAAGAACAGTCAGTCTTCTTGTCCCTAAGTCGGCATTGTGCCTTTTTTATTTAATTCCGATGCAATTTCTGTGTTTCATCGTCAGTAAGAAGGTCCAAGGGATACAGTAAACCTGGAGTGAAGCATCGGAATCTATAACTAGTGTCACAGGAATGGTTCAAAACATAGACAGTTAGAAGAGTCAGTTTTCGTGTACTTAAGACGGCATTTTGCCCTTTGTTTTTAATTCCGATGCAATTTCTGTGATTCATCGTCAATAAGAAGGTCCAAATGATACAGTAAAACTGAAGTCAAGCATCAGAATCTATAACTAGTGTCACAGGAATGGTTCACAACATAGCCAGTAAGAAGAGTCAGTCTTCTTGTACTTAAGTAGCCATTGTGGCGTTTCTATTTAATTCCGATGCAATTTCTGTGTTTCATCGTCAATAAGAAGGTCAGAGGGATACAGTAAACCTGAAGTGAAGCATCGGGATCTATAACTAGTGTCACAGGAATGGTTCAAAACATAGTCAGTAAGAAGAGTCAGTCTTCTTGTCCTTAAGTCCGCATTGTGCCTTTTGTATTTAATTCCGATGAATTTTCTGTGTTTCATCGTCAATAAGAAGGTCCAAGGGATACAGTAAACCTGGAGTGAAGCATCGGAATCTATAACTTGTGTCACAGGAATGGTTCAAAACATAGACATTAAGAAGAGTCAGTCTTCTTGCTCTTAAGTCGGCATTGTGCCTTTTCTATTTAATTCCGATGCAATTTCTGTGTTTCATCGTCAATAAGAAGGTACAAGGGATACAGTAAAACTGGAGTGAAGCATCGGAATCTATAACTAGTGTCAATGGAATGGTTCAAAACATAGACAGTATGAAGAGTCAGTCTTCTTGTACTTAATTCGGCAATTGTGCCTTTTGTATTTAATTCCGATGCAATTTCTGTGTTTCATCGTCAATAAGAAGGTCCAGGGGATACAGTAAACCTGAGGTGAGGCATCGGAATCTATAACTAGTGTCACAGGAATGGTTCAAAACATAGTCAGTAGGAAGAGTCGGTCTTCATGTACTTAAGTCGGCATTGTGCCTTTTGTATTTAATTCCGATGAATTTCTGTATTTCATCGTCAATAAGAAGGTCCAAGGGATCCAGTAAACCTGAAGTGAAGCATCGGAAACTATAACTAGTGTCACAGGAATGGTTCAAACCATAGACATTAGGAAGAGTCAGACTTCTTGTACTTAAGTCGGCATTGTGACTTTTGTATTTAATTTCGATGCAATTTCTGTGTTTCATCGTCAATAAGAAGGTCCAAGGAATACAGTAAACCCGAAGTGAAGCATCGGAATCTATAACTAGTGTCACAGGAATGGTTCAAACATAGACAGTAAGAAGAGTCAGTCTTCTTGTACTTATGCCGGCATTGTGCCTTTTGTATTTAATTCCGATGCAATTTCTGTGTTTCATCGTCAATAAGAAGGACAGAGGGATACAGAAAACCTGAAGTGAAGCAACGCAATCTATAACTAGTGTCACAGGAATGGTTCAAACATAGTCAATAAGAGGAGTCAGTCTTCTTGTACTTAAGTCGGCATTGTGCCTTTCGTATTTAATTCCGATGCAATTTCTGTGTTTCATCGCCAATAAGGTCAGAGGGTTACAGTAAACCTGAAGTGAAGCATCGGAATCTATAACTAAAGTCACAGGAATGGTTCAAATCACAGACAGGAAGAGGGGTCAGTCTTCTTGTACTTAAGTCAGCATTGTGCCTTTTGTATTTAATTCCGATGCAATTTCTGTGTTTCATCGTCAATAAGAAGGTCCAAGGGATACAGTAAAAATGAAGTCAAGCATCGGAAAATATAACTAGTGTCACAGGAATGGTTCAAAACATAGCCAGTAAGAAGACTCAGTCTTCTTGTACTTAAGTAGGCATTGTGGCGTTTCTATTTAATTCCGATGCAATTTCTGTGTTTCATCGTCAATAAGAAGGTCCCAGGGATACAGTAAACCTGAAGTGAAGCATCGGAATCTATAACTAGTGTCACAGGAATGGTTCAAAACATAGACAGTAAGAAAAGTCAGTCGTCTTGTACTTAAGTTGGCATTGTGCCTTTTCTATTTAATTCTGATGCAATTTCAGTGTTTCATCGTCAATAAAAAGGTCAGAGGGATACAGTAAACCTGAAGTGAAGCATCGGAATCTATAACTAGTGTCACAGGAACGGTTCAAAACATAGACAGTAAGATGAGTCGGGCTTCTTGTACTTAAGTCGGCATTGTGCCATTTGTGTTTAAATCGAAAGCAATTTCTGGGTTTCATCGTCAATAAGAAGGTCAGAGGGAAACAGTAAACCTGAAGTGAAGCATCGGAATCTATAACTAGTGTCACAGGAATGGTTCAAAACATAGTCAGTATGAAGAGTCAGTCTTTATGTACCTAAGTCTGCATTGTGCCTTTTGTGTTTAATTCCGATGCTATTTCTGTGTTTCATCGTCAATAAGAAGGTCCAAGGGATACAGTAAACCTGAAGTGAAGCATCGGAATCTATAACTAGTGTCACAGGAATTGTTCAAAACATAGACAGTAAGAAAAGTCAGTTTCTTGTACTTAAGTTGGCTTTGTGCCTTTTCTATTTAATTCTGATGCAATTTCTGTGTTTCATCGTCAGTAAGAAGGTCCAAGGGATACAGTAAACCTCAAGTGATGCATCGGAATCTATAACTAGTGTCACAGGAATGGTTCAAAACATAGTCAGTAGGAAGTGTCGGTCTTAATGTACTTATGTCGGCATTGTGCATTATGTATATAATTCCGATGCAATTTCTGTCTTTGATCGTCAATAAGAAGGACCAAGGGATACAGTAAACCTGAAGTGAAGCATCGGAATCTATAACTAGTGTCACTGGAATGGTTCAAAATATGGACAGTAAGAAGAGTCAGTCTTCTTGTACTTTAGTCGGCATTGTGCCTTTTGTGTTTAATTAAGATTCAATTTCTGTGATTCATCGCCTATAAGAAGGCCCAAGGGATACAGTAAACCTGACGTGAAGCAACGGACTCTGCAACTAGTGTCACAGAAATGGTTCAAAACATAGACAGTAGAAGAGTCAGTCTTCTTGTACTTAGGTCTGCATTTTGCCTTTTGTATTTAATTCCGATGCAATTTCTGAGTTTCATCGTCAATAAGAAGGTCCAGGGAAACATGAAACATGAAGTGAAGAATCGGAATCTATAACCAGTGTCACAGGAATGGTTCAAAGCATAGCCAGTAAGATGAGTCAGTCTTCTTGTACTTAAGTCGGCATTGTGCCTCTTCTATTTATTTCCGATGCAATTTCTGTGTTTCATCGTCAACAAGAAGGTCAGAGGGATACAATAAACCTGAAGTGAAGCATCGGGATCTATAACTAGTGTCACAGGAATGGTCAAAACATAGTCAGTAAGAACAGTCAGTCTTCTTGTCCCTAAGTCGGCATTGTGCCTTTTTTATTTAATTCCGATGCAATTTCTGTGTTTCATCGTCAGTAAGAAGGTCCAAGGGATACAGTAAACCTGGAGTGAAGCATCGGAATCTATAACTAGTGTCACAGGAATGGTTCAAAACATAGACAGTTAGAAGAGTCAGTTTTCGTGTACTTAAGACGGCATTTTGCCCTTTGTTTTTAATTCCGATGCAATTTCTGTGATTCATCGTCAATAAGAAGGTCCAAATGATACAGTAAAACTGAAGTCAAGCATCAGAATCTATAACTAGTGTCACAGGAATGGTTCACAACATAGCCAGTAAGAAGAGTCAGTCTTCTTGTACTTAAGTAGCCATTGTGGCGTTTCTATTTAATTCCGATGCAATTTCTGTGTTTCATCGTCAATAAGAAGGTCAGAGGGATACAGTAAACCTGAAGTGAAGCATCGGGATCTATAACTAGTGTCACAGGAATGGTTCAAAACATAGTCAGTAAGAAGAGTCAGTCTTCTTGTCCTTAAGTCCGCATTGTGCCTTTTGTATTTAATTCCGATGAATTTTCTGTGTTTCATCGTCAATAAGAAGGTCCAAGGGATACAGTAAACCTGGAGTGAAGCATCGGAATCTATAACTTGTGTCACAGGAATGGTTCAAAACATAGACATTAAGAAGAGTCAGTCTTCTTGCTCTTAAGTCGGCATTGTGCCTTTTCTATTTAATTCCGATGCAATTTCTGTGTTTCATCGTCAATAAGAAGGTACAAGGGATACAGTAAAACTGGAGTGAAGCATCGGAATCTATAACTAGTGTCAATGGAATGGTTCAAAACATAGACAGTATGAAGAGTCAGTCTTCTTGTACTTAATTCGGCAATTGTGCCTTTTGTATTTAATTCCGATGCAATTTCTGTGTTTCATCGTCAATAAGAAGGTCCAGGGGATACAGTAAACCTGAGGTGAGGCATCGGAATCTATAACTAGTGTCACAGGAATGGTTCAAAACATAGTCAGTAGGAAGAGTCGGTCTTCATGTACTTAAGTCGGCATTGTGCCTTTTGTATTTAATTCCGATGAATTTCTGTATTTCATCGTCAATAAGAAGGTCCAAGGTATCCAGTAAACCTGAAGTGAAGCATCGGAAACTATAACTAGTGTCACAGGAATGGTTCAAACCATAGACATTAGGAAGAGTCAGACTTCTTGTACTTAAGTCGGCATTGTGACTTTTGTATTTAATTTCGATGCAATTTCTGTGTTTCATCGTCAATAAGAAGGTCCAAGGAATACAGTAAACCTGAAGTGAAGCATCGGAATCTATAACTAGTGTCACAGGAATGGTTCAAACATAGACAGTAAGAAGAGTCAGTCTTCTTGTACTTATGCCGGCATTGTGCCTTTTGTATTTAATTCCGATGCAATTTCTGTGTTTCATCGTCAATAAGAAGGACAGAGGGATACAGAAAACCTGAAGTGAAGCAACGCAATCTATAACTAGTGTCACAGGAATGGTTCAAACATAGTCAATAAGAGGAGTCAGTCTTCTTGTACTTAAGTCGGCATTGTGCCTTTCGTATTTAATTCCGATGCAATTTCTGTGATTCATCGTCAATAAGGTCAGAGGGTTACAGTAAACCTGAAGTGAAGCATCGGAATCTATAACTAAAGTCACAGGAATGGTTCAAATCACAGACAGGAAGAGGGGTCAGTCTTCTTGTACTTAAGTCAGCATTGTGCCTTTTGTATTTAATTCCGATGCAATTTCTGTGTTTCATCGTCAATAAGAAGGTCCAAGGGATACAGTAAAAATGAAGTCAAGCATCGGAATATATAACTAGTGTCACAGGAATGGTTCAAAACATAGCCAGTAAGAAGACTCAGTCTTCTTGTACTTAAGTAGGCATTGTGGCGTTTCTATTTAATTCCGATGCAATTTCTGTGTTTCATCGTCAATAAGAAGGTCAGAGGGATTCAGTAAATATGAAGCGAAGCATCGCGATCTATAACTAGTGTCACAGGAATGTTTCAAAACATAGTCAGTAAGATGAGTCTGTTTCTTGTACTTAAGTCGGCATTGTGCCTTTTGTATTTAATTCCGATGATATTTTTGTGTTTCATCGTCAATAAGAAGGTCAGAGGGGTACAGTAAAGCTGTTGTGAAGCATCGGAATCTATAACTAGCGTCACAGGAATGGTTCAAAACATAGACGGTAAGATGAGTCAGTCTTCTTGTACTTAAGTCGGCATTGTGCCTTTTGTATTTAATTCCGATGCAATTTCTGTGATTCATCGTCAATAAGAAGGTCAGAGGGAGACAGTAAACCTCAAGAGAAGCATCGGAATCTATAACTAGTGTCACAGGAATGGTTCGAAGCATAGTCATTAGGAAGAGTCGGTCTTCAAGTACTTAAGTCGGCATTGTGCCTTTTGTATTAAATTCCGACGCAATTTCTGTGTTTCATCGTCAATAAGAAGGTCCAAGGGATACAGTAAACCTCAAGTGAAGCATCGGAATCTATAACTAGTGTCACAGGAATGGTTCAAAACATAGACAGTAGGAAGAGTCAGTTTTCTTGTACTTAAGTCGGCATTCTGCCTTTTGTATTTAATTCCGATGCAATTTCTGTGTTTCATCGTCAATTAGAAGGTCCAAGGGATACAGAAAAACTGAAGTCAAGCATCGGAAACTATAACCAGTGTCACAGGAATGGTTCAAAACGTAGCCAGTAAGAAGAGTCAGTCTTCTTGTATCTAAGTAGGAATTGTGGCGTTTCTATTTAATTCCGATGCAATTTCTGTGTTTCATCGTCAGTAAGAAGGTCAGAGGGAAACAGTAAACCTGAAGTGAAGCATCGCAATCTATAACTAGTATCACAGGAATGGTTCAAAACATAGTCAGTATGAAGAGTCAGTCTTTTTGTACCTAAGTCTGCATTGTGCCTTTTGTGTTTAATTCCGATGCTATTTCTGTGTTTCATCGTCAATAAGAAGGTCCAAGGGATACAGTATACCTGAAGTGAAGCATCCGAATCCATAACTAGTGTCACGGGAATGGTTCAAATCATAGTCAGTAAATAGAGTCAGTCTTCTTGTACTTCAGTGGTCATTGTGCCTTTTGTATTTAATTCCGATGCAATTTCTGTGTTTCATCGTCATTAAGAAGGTGAGAGGGAAACAGTAAACCTGAAGTGAAGCATCGGAATCTATAACTAGTGTCACAGGAATGGTTCAAAACATAGTCAGTATGAAGAGTCAGGCTTTATGTACCTATGTCTGCATTGTGCCTTTTGTGTTTAATTCCGATGCTATTTCTGTGTTTCATCGTCAATAAGAAGGTCCAAGGGATACAGTAAACCTGAAGTGAAGCATCGGAATCTATAACTAGTGTCACTGGAATGGTTCAAAATATGGACAGTAAGAAGAGTCAGTCTTCTTGTACTTTAGTCGGCATTGTGCCTTTTGTGTTTAATTAAGATTCAATTTCTGTGGTTCATCGCCTATAAGAAGGCCCAAGGGATACAGTAAACCTGACGTGAAGCATCGGACTCTGCAACTAGTGTCACAGAAATGGTTTAAAACATAGACAGTAGAAGAGTCAGTCTTCTTGTACTTAGGTCTGCATTTTGCCGTTTGTATTTATTTCCGATGCAATTTCTGAGTTTCATCGTCAATAAGAAGGTCCAGGGAAACAGTAAACCTGAAGTGAAGAATCGGAATCTATAACCAGTGTCACAGGAATGGTTCAAACATAGCCAGTAAGATGAGTCAGTCTTCTTGTAATTAAGTAGCCATTGTGGCTTTCTATTTAATTCCAAAGCAATTTCTGTGTTTCATCGTCAATAAGAAGGTCAGAGGGATACAGTAAACCTGGAGTGAAGCATCGGAATCTATAACTTGTGTCACAGGAATGGTTCAAAACATAGACACTAAGAAGAGTCAGTCTTCTTGCACTTAAGTCGGCATTGTGCCTTTTCTATTTAATTCCGATGCAATTTCAGTGTTTTATCGTCAATAAGAAGGTACAAGGGAAACAGTAAAGCTGGAGTGAAGCATCGGAATCTATAACTAGTGTCAATGGAATGGTTCAAAGCATAGACAGTAAGAAGAGTCAGTCTTCTTGTACTTAATTCGGCGTTGTGCCTTTTGTATTTAATTCCGATGCAATTTCTGTGTTTCATCGTCAATAAGAAGGTCCAGGGGATACAGTAAACCTGAGGTGAGGCATCGGAATCTATAACTAGTGTCACAGGAATGGTTCAAAACATAGTCAGTAGGAAGAGTCGGTCTTCATGTACTTAAGTCGGCATTGTGCCTTTTGTATTTAATTCCGATGCAATTTCTGTATTTCATCGTCAATAAGAAGGTCCAAGGGATCCAGTAAACCTGAAGGTAAGCATCGGAAACTATAACTAGTTTCACAGGAATGGTTCAAACCATAGACATTAGGAAGAGTCAAACTTCTTTTACTTAAGTCGGCATTGTGACTTTTGTATTTAATTCCGATGCAATTTCTGTGTTTCATCGTCAATAAGAAGGTCAGAGGGATACAGTAAATATGAAGCGAAGCATCGCGATCTATAACTAGTGTCACAGGAATGTTTCAAAACATAGTCAGTAAGATGAGTCTGTTTCTTGTACTTAAGTCGGCATTGTGCCTTTTGTATTTAATTCCGATGCAATTTTTGTGTTTCATCGTCAATAAGAAGGTCAGAGGGGTACAGTAAAGCTGAAGTGAAGCATCGGAATCTATAACTAGTGTCACAGGAATGGTTTAAATCATAGTCATTAAGAAGAGTCAGTCTCCATGTACATAAGTCAGCATTGTGCCTTTTGTGTTTAATTCCGATGCAATTTCTGTGTTTCATCGTCGATAAGAAGGTCCAAGGGATACAGTAAACCCGAAGTGAAGCATCGTAATCTATAACTAGCGTCACAGGAATGGTTCAAAACATAGACGGTGAGATGAGTCCGTCTTCTTGTACTTAAGTCGGCATTGTGCCTTTTGTATTTAATTCCGATGCAATTTCTGTGATTCATCGTCAATAAGAAGGTCAGAGGGAGACAGTAAACCTCAAGAGAAGCATCGGAATCTATAACTAGTGTCACAGGAATGGTTCAAAGCATAGTCAGTAGGAAGAGTCGGTCCTCATGTACTTAAGTCGGCATTGTGCCTTTTGTATTAAATTCCGACGCAATTTCTGTGTTTCATCGTCAATAAGAAGGTCCAAGGGATACAGTAAACCTCAAGTGAAGCATCGGAATCTATAACTAGTGTCACAAGAATGGTTCAAAACATAGACAGTAGGAAGAGTCAGTTTTCTTGTACTTAAGTCGGCATTCTGCCTTTTGTATTTAATTCCGATGCAATTTCTGTGTTTCATCGTCAATTAGAAGGTCCAAGGGATACAGAAAAACTGAAGTCAAGCATCGGAATCTATAACTAGTGTCACAGGAATGGTTCAAAACGTAGCCAGTAAGAAGAGTCAGTCTTCTTGTATTAAGTAGGAATTGTGGCGTTTCTATTTAATTCCGATGCAATTTCTGTGTTTCATCGTCAATAAGAAGGTCAGAGGGAAACAGTAAACCTGAAGTGAAGCATCGGAATCTATAACTAGTGTCACAGGAATGGTTCAAAGCATAGTCAGTAGGAAGAGTCGGTCTTCATGTACTTAAGTCGGCATTGTGCCGTTTGTATTAAATTCCGACGCAATTTCTGTGTTTCATCGTCAATAAGAAGGTCCAAGGGATACAGTAAACCTCAAGTGAAGCATCGGAATCTATACCTAGTGTCGCAAGAATGGTTCAAAACATAGACAGTAGGAAGAGTCAGTTTTCTTGTACTTAAGTCGGCATTCTGCCTTTTGTATTTAATTCCGATGCAATTTCTGTGTTTCATCGTCAATTAGAAGGTCCAAGGGATACAGAAAAACTGAAGTCAAGCATCGGAATCTATAACTAGTGTCACAGGAATGGTTCAAAACGTAGCCAGTAAGAAGAGTCAGTCTTCTTGTATCTAAGTAGGAATTGTGGCGTTTCTATTTAATTCCGATGCAATTTCTGTGTTTCATCGTCAATAAGAAGGTCAGAGGGAAACAGTAAACCTGAAGTGAAGCATCGCAATCTATAACTAGTGTCACAGGAATGGTTCAAAACATAGTCAGTAGGAAGAGTCGGTCTTCATGTACTTAAGTCGGCATTGTGCCTTTTGTATTTAATTCCGATGAATTTCTGTATTTCATCGTCAATAAGAAGGTCCAAGGGATCCAGTAAACCTGAAGTGAAGCATCGGAAACTATAACTAGTGTCACAGGAATGGTTCAAACCATACACATTAGGAAGAGTCAGACTTCTTGTACTTAAGTCGGCATTGTGACTTTTGTATTTAATTTCGATGCAATTTCTGTGTTTCATCGTCAATAAGAAGGTCCAAGGAATACAGTAAACCTGAAGTGAAGCATCGGAATCTATAACTAGTGTCACAGGAATGGTTCAAACATAGACAGTAAGAAGAGTCAGTCTTCTTGTACTTATGCCGGCATTGTGCCTTTTGTATTTAATTCCGATGCAATTTCTGTGTTTCATCGTCAATAAGAAGGACAGAGGGATACAGAAAACCTGAAGTGAAGCAACGCAATCTATAACTAGTGTCACAGGAATGGTTCAAACATAGTCAATAAGAGGAGTCAGTCTTCTTGTACTTAAGTCGGCATTGTGCCTTTCGTATTTAATTCCGATGCAATTTCTGTGTTTCATCGTCAATAAGGTCAGAGGGTTACAGTAAACCTGAAGTGAAGCATCGGAATCTATAACTAAAGTCACAGGAATGGTTCAAATCACAGACAGGAAGAGGGGTCAGTCTTCTTGTACTTAAGTCAGCATTGTGCCTTTTGTATTTAATTCCGATGCAATTTCTGTGTTTCATCGTCAATAAGAAGGTCCAAGGGATACAGTAAAACTGAAGTCAAGCATCGGAATATATAACTAGTGTCACAGGAATGGTTCAAAACATAGCCAGTAAGAAGACTCAGTCTTCTTGTACTTAAGTAGGCATTGTGGCGTTTCTATTTAATTCCGATGCAATTTCTGTGTTTCATCGTCAATAAGAAGGTCAGAGGGATTCAGTAAATATGAAGCGAAGCATCGCGATCTATAACTAGTGTCACAGGAATGTTTCAAAACATAGTCAGTAAGATGAGTCTGTTTCTTGTACTTAAGTCGGCATTGTGCCTTTTGTATTTAATTCCGATGATATTTTTGTGTTTCATCGTCAATAAGAAGGTCAGAGGGGTACAGTAAAGCTGTTGTGAAGCATCGGAATCTATAACTAGCGTCACAGGAAAGGTTCAAAACATAGACGGTAAGATGAGTCAGTCTTCTTGTACTTAAGTCGGCATTGTGCCTTTTGTATTTAATTCCGATGCAATTTCTGTGATTCATCGTCAATAAGAAGGTCAGAGGGAGACAGTAAACCTCAAGAGAAGCATCGGAATCTATAACTAGTGTCACAGGAATGGTTCAAAGCATAGTCATTAGGAAGAGTCGGTCTTCAAGTACTTAAGTCGGCATTGTGCCTTTTGTATTAAATTCCGACGCAATTTCTGTGTTTCATCGTCAATAAGAAGGTCCAAGGGATACAGTAAACCTCAAGTGAAGCATCGGAATCTATAACTAGTGTCACAGGAATGGTTCAAAACATAGACAGTAGGAAGAGTCAGTTTTCTTGTACTTAAGTCGGCATTCTGCCTTTTGTATTTAATTCCGATGCAATTTCTGTGTTTCATCGTCAATTAGAAGGTCCAAGGGATACAGAAAAACTGAAGTCAAGCATCGGAATCTATAACCAGTGTCACAGGAATGGTTCAAAACGTAGCCAGTAAGAAGAGTCAGTCTTCTTGTATCTAAGTAGGAATTGTGGCGTTTCTATTTAATTCCGATGGAATTTCTGTGTTTCATCGTCAATAAGAAGGTCAGAGGGAAACAGTAAACCTGAAGTGAAGCATCGCAATCTATAACTAGTATCACAGGAATGGTTCAAAACATAGTCAGTATGAAGAGTTAGTCTTTTTGTACCTAAGTCTGCATTGTGCCTTTTGTGTTTAATTCCGATGCTATTTCTGTGTTTCATCGTCAATAAGAAGGTCCAAGGGATACAGTATACCTGAAGTGAAGCATCCGAATCCATAACTAGTGTCACGGGAATGGTTCAAATCATAGTCAGTAAATAGAGTCAGTCTTCTTGTACTTCAGTGGTCATTGTGCCTTTTGTATTTAATTCCGATGCAATTTCTGTGTTTCATCGTCATTAAGAAGGTGAGAGGGAAACAGTAAACCTGAAGTGAAGCATCGGAATCTATAACTAGTGTCACAGGAATGGTTCAAAACATAGTCAGTATGAAGAGTCAGGCTTTATGTACCTATGTCTGCATTGTGCCTTTTGTGTTTAATTCCGGTGCTATTTCTGTGTTTCATCGTCAATAAGAAGGTCCAAGGGATACAGTAAACCTGAAGTGAAGCATCGGAATCTATAACTAGTGCCACAGGAATGGTTCAAACATAGACAGTAAGAAAAGTCAGTCGTCTTGTACTTAAGTTGGCATTGTGCCTTTTCTATTTAATTCTGATGCAATTTCAGTGTTTCATCGTCAATAAAAAGGTCAGAGGGATACAGTAAACCTGAAGTGAAGCATCGGAATCTATAACTAGTGTCACAGGAATGGTTCAAAACATAGACAGTAAGATGAGTCAGTCTTCTTGTACTTAAGTCGGCATTGTGACTTTTGTGTTTAATTCCGATGCAATTTCTGTGTTTCATCGTCAGTAAGAAGGTCCAAGGGATACAGTATACCTGAAGTGAAGCATCCGAATCCATAACTAGTGTCACAGGAATGGTTCAAATCATAGTCAGTAAATAGAGTCAGTCTTCTTGTACTTCTGTCGGCATTGTGCCTTTTGTATTTAATTCCAAAGCAATTTCTGGGTTTCATCGTCAATAAGAAGGTCAGAGGGAAACAGTAAACCTGAAGTGAAGCATCGGAATCTATAACTAGTGTCACAGGAATGGTTCAAAACATAGTCAGTATGAAGAGTCAGTCTTTATGTACCTAAGTCTGCATTGTGCCTTTTGTGTTTAATTCCGATGCTATTTCTGTGTTTCATCGTCAATAAGAAGGTCCAAGGGATACAGTAAACCTGAAGTGAAGCATCGGAATCTATAACTAGTGTCACAGGAATTGTTCAAAACATAGCCAGTAAGAAAAGTCAGTTGTCTTGTACTTAAGTTGGCTTTGTGCCTTTTCTATTTAATTCTGATGCAATTTCTGTGTTTCATCGTCAGTAAGAAGGTCCAGGGGATACAGTAAACCTCAAGTGAAGCATCGGAATCTATAACTAGTGTCACAGGAATGGTTCAAAACATAGACAGTAGGGAGAGTCAGTTTTCATGTACTTAAGTCGGCATTCTGCCTTTTGTATTTAATTCCGATGCAATTTCTGTGTTTCATCGTCAATTAGAAGGTCCAAGGGATACAGAAAAACTGAAGTCAAGCATCGGAATCTATAACTAGTGTCATAGGAATGGTTCAAAACGTAGCCAGTAAGAAGAGTCAGTCTTCTTGTATCTAAGTAGGAATTGTGGCGTTTCTATTTAATTCCGATGCAATTTCTGTGTTTCATCGTCAATGAGAAGGTCAGAGGGAAACAGTAAACCTGAAGTGAAGCATCGCAATCTATAACTAGTGTCACAGGAATGGTTCAAAACATAGTCAGCATGAAGAGTCAGTCTTTATGTACCTAAGTCTGCATTGTGCCTTTTGTGTTTAATTCCGATGCTATTTCTGTGTTTCATCGTCTATAAGAAGGTCCAAGGGATACAGTATACCTGAAGTGAAGCATCCGAATCCATAACTAGTGTCACAGGAATGGTTCAAATCATAGTCAGTAAATAGAGTCAGTCTTCTTGTACTTCAGTGGTCATTGTGCCTTTTGTATTTAATTCCGATGCAATTTCTGTGTTTCATCGTCAATAAGAAGGTGAGAGGGAAACAGTAAACCTGAAGTGAAGCATCGGAATCTATAACTAGTGTCACAGGAATTTTTCAAAACATAGTCAGTATGAAGAGTCAGGCTTTATGTACCTATGTCTGCATTGTGCCTTTTGTGTTTAATTCCGAAGCTATTTCTGTGTTTCATCGTCAATAAGAAGGTCCAAGGGATACAGTAAACCTGAAGTGAAGCATCGGAATCTATAACTAGTGTCACAGGAATGGTTCAAAACATAGACAGTAAGAAAAGTCAGTCGTCTTGTACTTAAGTTGGCATTGTGCCTTTTCTATTTAATTCTGATGCAATTTCAGTGTTTCATCGTCAATAAAAAGGTCAGAGGGATACAGTAAACCTGAAGTGAAGCATCGGAATCTATAACTAGTGTCACAGGAATGGTTCAAAACATAGACAGTAAGATGAGTCAGTCTTCTTGTACTTAAGTCGGCATTGTGCCTTTTGTGTTTAATTCCGATGCAATTTCTGTATTTCATCGTCAATAAGAAGGTCCAAGGGATCCAGTAAACCTGAAGTGAAGCATCGGAAACTATAACTAGTGTCACAGGAATGGTTCAAACCAAAGACATTAGGAAGAGTCAGACTTCTTGTACTTAAGTCGGCATTGTGACTTTTGTATTTAATTCCGATGGAATTTCTGTGTTTCATCGTCAATAAGAAGGTCAGAGGGATACAGTAAACCTGAAGTGAAGCATCGGAATCTATAGCTAGTGTCACAGGAATGGTTCAAAACATTGTCAGTAAGAAGAGTCAGTCTTCTTGTCCTTAAGTCGGCATTGTGCCTTTTGTATTTAATTCCGATGCAATTTCTGTGTTTCATCGTCAATAAGAAGGTCCAAGGGATACAGTAAACCTGAACTGAAGCATCGGAATCTATAACTAGTGTCACAGGAATGATTCAAAATATAGACAGTAAGATGAGTCAGTCTTCTTGTACTTAAGTCGCCATTGTGCCTTTTGTGTTTAATTGCGATTCAATTTCTGTGTTTCATCGTCAGTAAGAAGGTCCAAGGTATACAGTAAACCTCAAGTGAAGCATCGGAATCTATAACTAGTGTCACAGGAATGGTTCAAAACATAGTCAGTAGGAAGTGTCGGTCTTCATGTACTTAAGTCGGCATTGTGCCTTTTGTATATAATTCCGATGCAATTCGTGTCTTTCATCGTTAATAAGAAGGACCAAGGGATACAGTAAACCTAAAGTGAAGCATCGGAATCTATAACTAGTGTCACTGGAATGGTTCAAAATATGGACAGTAAGAAGAGTCAGTCTTCTTGTACTTTAGCCGGCATTGCGCCTTTTGTGTTTAATTCCGATTCAATTTCTGTGATTCAGCGTCAATAAGAAGGCCCAAGAGATTCAATAAACCTGAAGTGAAGCATCGGACTCTGCAACTAGTGTCACAGAAATGGTTCAAATCATAGACGGTAGAAGAGTCAGTCATCTTGTACTTAAGTCGGCATTTTGCCTTTTGTATTTAATTCCGATGCAATTTCTGAGTTTCATCGTCAATAAGAAGCTCCAGTGAAACAGTAAACCTGAAGTGAAGCATCGGAATCTACCACTAGTGTCACAGGAATGGATCAAAACATAGACAGTAGGAAGAGTCAGTCTTCTTGTACTTAAGTCGGCATTGTGCCTTTTGTATTTAATTCCGATGCATTTTCTGTGTTTCATCGTCAATAAGAAGGTCCAAGGTATACAGTAAACCTGAAGTGAAACATCGGAATCCATAACTAGTGTCACAGGAATTGTTCAAAACATAGTCAGTAATAAGAGTCAGTCTTCTTTTACTTAAGTCGGCATTGTACCTTTCCTATTTAATTCACTTGCAATATCTGTGTTTCATCGTCAATAAGAAGGTCCAAGGGATACAGTAAACCTGGAGTGAAGCATCGGAATCTATAACTTGTGTCACAGGAATGGTTCAGAACATAGACACTAAGAAGAGTCAGTCTTCTTGCACTTAAGTCGGCATTGTGCCTTTTCTATTTAATTCCGATGCAATTTCTGTGATTCATCGTCAATAAGAAGGTACAAGGGAAACAGTAAAGCTGGAGTGAAGCATCGGAATCTATAACTAGTGTCAATGGAATGGTTCAAAATATAGACAGTAAGAAGAGTCAGTATTCTTGTACTTAATTCGGCATTGTGCCTTTGTATTTAATTCCGATGCAATTTCTGTGTTTCATCGTCAATAAGAAGGTCCAGGGGATACAGTAAACCTGAGGTGAGGCATCGGAATCTATAACTAGTGTCACAGGAATGGTTCAAAACATAGTCAGTGGGAAGAGTCGGTCTTCATGTACTTCAGTCAGCATTGTGCCTTTTGTATTTAATTCCGATGCAATTTCTGTATTTCATCGTCAATAAGAAGGTCCAAGGGATCCAGTAAACATGAAGTGAAGCATCGGAAACTATAACTAGTGTCACAGGAATGGTTCAAACCATAGACATTAGGAAGAGTCAGACTTCTTGTACTTAAGTCAGCATTGTGCCTTTTGTATTTAATTCCGATGCAATTTCTGTGTTTCATCGTCAATAAGAAGGTCCAAGGGATACAGTAAAACTGAAGTCAAGCATCGGATTATATAACTAGTGTCACAGGAATGGTTCCAAACATAGCCAGTAAGAAGAGTCAGTCTTCGTGTACTTAAGTAGGCATTGTGGCGTCTCTATTTAATTCCGATGCAATTTCTGTGTTTCATCGTCAATAAGAAGGTCAGAGGGATACAGTAAATATGAAGCGAAGCATCGCGATCTATAACTAGTGTCACAGGAATGTTTCAAAACATAGTCAGTAAGATGAGTCAGTTTCTTGTACTTAAGTCGGCATTGTGCCTTTTGTATTTAATTCCGATGCAATTTTTGTGTTTCATCGCCAATAAGAAGGTCAGAGGGGTACAGTAAAGCTGAAGTGAAGCGTCGGAATCTATAACTAGTGACACAGGAATGGTTTAAAGCATAGTCATTAAGAAGAGTCAGTCTCCATGTACATAAGTCAGCATTGTGCCTTTTGTGTTTAATTCCGATGCAATTTCTGTGTTTCATCGTCGATAAGAAGGTCCAAGGGATACAGTAAACCCGAAGTGAAGCATCGGAATCTATAACTAGCGTCACAGGAATGGTTCAAAACATAGACGGTAAGATGAATCAGTCTTCTTGTACTTACGTCGGCATTGTGCCTTTTGTATTTAATTCCGATGCAATTTTTGTGTTTCATCGTCAATAAGAAGGTCAGAGGGGTACAGTAAAGCTGAAGTGAAGCATCGGAATCTATAACTAGTGACACAGGAATGGTTTAAAGCATAGTCATTAAGAAGAGTCAGTCTCCATGTACATAAGTCAGCATTGTGCCTTTTGTGTTTAATTCCGATACAATTTCTGTGTTTCATCGTCGATAAGAAGGTCCAAGGGATACAGTAAACCCGAAGTGAAGCATCGGAATCTATAACTAGCGTCACAGGAATGGTTCAAAACATAGACGGTAAGATGAATCAGTCTTCTTGTACTTACGTCGGCATTGTGCCTTTTGTATTACATTCCGACGCAATTTCTGTGTTTCATCGTCAATAAGAAGGTCCAAGGGATACAGTAAACCTCAAGTGAAGCATCGGAATCTATAACTAGTGTCACAGGAATGGTTCAAAACATAGACAGTAGGGAGAGTCAGTTTTCATGTACTTAAGTCGGCATTCTGCCTTTTGTATTTAATTCCGATGCAATTTCTGTGTTTCATCGTCAATTAGAAGGTCCAAGGGATACAGAAAAACTGAAGTCAAGCATCGGAATCTATAACTAGTGTCATAGGAATGGTTCAAAACGTAGCCAGTAAGAAGAGTCAGTCTTCTTGTATCTAAGTAGGAATTGTGGCGTTTCTATTTAATTCCGATGCAATTTCTGTGTTTCATCGTCAATAAGAAGGTCAGAGGGAAACAGTAAACCTGAAGTGAAGCATCGCAATCTATAACTAGTGTCACAGGAATGGTTCAAAACATAGTCAGCATGAAGAGTCAGTCTTTATGTACCTAAGTCTGCATTGTGCCTTTTGTGTTTAATTCCGATGCTATTTCTGTGTTTCATCGTCTATAAGAAGGTCCAAGGGATACAGTATACCTGAAGTGAAGCATCCGAATCCATAACTAGTGTCACAGGAATGGTTCAAATCATAGTCAGTAAATAGAGTCAGTCTTCTTGTACTTCAGTGGTCATTGTGCCTTTTGTATTTAATTCCGATGCAATTTCTGTGTTTCATCGTCAATAAGAAGGTGAGAGGGAAACAGTAAACCTGAAGTGAAGCATCGGAATCTATAACTAGTGTCACAGGAATTTTTCAAAACATAGTCAGTATGAAGAGTCAGGCTTTATGTACCTATGTCTGCATTGTGCCTTTTGTGTTTAATTCCGAAGCTATTTCTGTGTTTCATCGTCAATAAGAAGGTCCAAGGGATACAGTAAACCTGAAGTGAAGCATCGGAATCTATAACTAGTGTCACAGGAATGGTTCAAAACATAGACAGTAAGAAAAGTCAGTCGTCTTGTACTTAAGTTGGCATTGTGCCTTTTCTATTTAATTCTGATGCAATTTCAGTGTTTCATCGTCAATAAAAAGGTCAGAGGGATACAGTAAACCTGAAGTGAAGCATCGGAATCTATAACTAGTGTCACAGGAATGGTTCAAAACATAGACAGTAAGATGAGTCAGTCTTCTTGTACTTAAGTCGGCATTGTGCCTTTTGTGTTTAATTCCGATGCAATTTCTGTATTTCATCGTCAATAAGAAGGTCCAAGGGATCCAGTAAACCTGAAGTGAAGCATCGGAAACTATAACTAGTGTCACAGGAATGGTTCAAACCAAAGACATTAGGAAGAGTCAGACTTCTTGTACTTAAGTCGGCATTGTGACTTTTGTATTTAATTCCGATGCAATTTCTGTGTTTCATCGTCAATAAGAAGGTCAGAGGGATACAGTAAACCTGAAGTGAAGCATCGGAATCTATAGCTAGTGTCACAGGAATGGTTCAAAACATTGTCAGTAAGAAGAGTCAGTCTTCTTGTCCTTAAGTCGGCATTGTGCCTTTTGTATTTAATTCCGATGCAATTTCTGTGTTTCATCGTCAATAAGAAGGTCCAAGGGATACAGTAAACCTGAACTGAAGCATCGGAATCTATAACTAGTGTCACAGGAATGATTCAAAATATAGACAGTAAGATGAGTCAGTCTTCTTGTACTTAAGTCGCCATTGTGCCTTTTGTGTTTAATTGCGATTCAATTTCTGTGTTTCATCGTCAGTAAGAAGGTCCAAGGTATACAGTAAACCTCAAGTGAAGCATCGGAATCTATAACTAGTGTCACAGGAATGGTTCAAAACATAGTCAGTAGGAAGTGTCGGTCTTCATGTACTTAAGTCGGCATTGTGCCTTTTGTATATAATTCCGATGCAATTCGTGTCTTTCATCGTTAATAAGAAGGACCAAGGGATACAGTAAACCTAAAGTGAAGCATCGGAATCTATAACTAGTGTCACTGGAATGGTTCAAAATATGGACAGTAAGAAGAGTCAGTCTTCTTGTACTTTAGCCGGCATTGCGCCTTTTGTGTTTAATTCCGATTCAATTTCTGTGATTCAGCGTCAATAAGAAGGCCCAAGAGATTCAATAAACCTGAAGTGAAGCATCGGACTCTGCAACTAGTGTCACAGAAATGGTTCAAATCATAGACGGTAGAAGAGTCAGTCATCTTGTACTTAAGTCGGCATTTTGCCTTTTGTATTTAATTCCGATGCAATTTCTGAGTTTCATCGTCAATAAGAAGCTCCAGTGAAACAGTAAACCTGAAGTGAAGCATCGGAATCTACCACTAGTGTCACAGGAATGGATCAAAACATAGACAGTAGGAAGAGTCAGTCTTCTTGTACTTAAGTCGGCATTGTGCCTTTTGTATTTAATTCCGATGCATTTTCTGTGTTTCATCGTCAATAAGAAGGTCCAAGGTATACAGTAAACCTGAAGTGAAACATCGGAATCCATAACTAGTGTCACAGGAATTGTTCAAAACATAGTCAGTAATAAGAGTCAGTCTTCTTTTACTTAAGTCGGCATTGTACCTTTCCTATTTAATTCACTTGCAATATCTGTGTTTCATCGTCAATAAGAAGGTCCAAGGGATACAGTAAACCTGGAGTGAAGCATCGGAATCTATAACTTGTGTCACAGGAATGGTTCAGAACATAGACACTAAGAAGAGTCAGTCTTCTTGCACTTAAGTCGGCATTGTGCCTTTTCTATTTAATTCCGATGCAATTTCTGTGATTCATCGTCAATAAGAAGGTACAAGGGAAACAGTAAAGCTGGAGTGAAGCATCGGAATCTATAACTAGTGTCAATGGAATGGTTCAAAATATAGACAGTAAGAAGAGTCAGTATTCTTGTACTTAATTCGGCATTGTGCCTTTGTATTTAATTCCGATGCAATTTCTGTGTTTCATCGTCAATAAGAAGGTCCAGGGGATACAGTAAACCTGAGGTGAGGCATCGGAATCTATAACTAGTGTCACAGGAATGGTTCAAAACATAGTCAGTGGGAAGAGTCGGTCTTCATGTACTTCAGTCAGCATTGTGCCTTTTGTATTTAATTCCGATGCAATTTCTGTATTTCATCGTCAATAAGAAGGTCCAAGGGATCCAGTAAACATGAAGTGAAGCATCGGAAACTATAACTAGTGTCACAGGAATGGTTCAAACCATAGACATTAGGAAGAGTCAGACTTCTTGTACTTAAGTCAGCATTGTGCCTTTTGTATTTAATTCCGATGCAATTTCTGTGTTTCATCGTCAATAAGAAGGTCCAAGGGATACAGTAAAACTGAAGTCAAGCATCGGATTATATAACTAGTGTCACAGGAATGGTTCCAAACATAGCCAGTAAGAAGAGTCAGTCTTCGTGTACTTAAGTAGGCATTGTGGCGTCTCTATTTAATTCCGATGCAATTTCTGTGTTTCATCGTCAATAAGAAGGTCAGAGGGATACAGTAAATATGAAGCGAAGCATCGCGATCTATAACTAGTGTCACAGGAATGTTTCAAAACATAGTCAGTAAGATGAGTCAGTTTCTTGTACTTAAGTCGGCATTGTGCCTTTTGTATTTAATTCCGATGCAATTTTTGTGTTTCATCGCCAATAAGAAGGTCAGAGGGGTACAGTAAAGCTGAAGTGAAGCGTCGGAATCTATAACTAGTGACACAGGAATGGTTTAAAGCATAGTCATTAAGAAGAGTCAGTCTCCATGTACATAAGTCAGCATTGTGCCTTTTGTGTTTAATTCCGATGCAATTTCTGTGTTTCATCGTCGATAAGAAGGTCCAAGGGATACAGTAAACCCGAAGTGAAGCATCGGAATCTATAACTAGCGTCACAGGAATGGTTCAAAACATAGACGGTAAGATGAATCAGTCTTCTTGTACTTACGTCGGCATTGTGCCTTTTGTATTACATTCCGACGCAATTTCTGTGTTTCATCGTCAATAAGAAGGTCCAAGGGATACAGTAAACCTCAAGTGAAGCATCGGAATCTATAACTAGTGTCACAGGAATGGTTCAAAACATAGACAGTAGGGAGAGTCAGTTTTCATGTACTTAAGTCGGCATTCTGCCTTTTGTATTTAATTCCGATGCAATTTCTGTGTTTCATCGTCAATTAGAAGGTCCAAGGGATACAGAAAAACTGAAGTCAAGCATCGGAATCTATAACTAGTGTCATAGGAATGGTTCAAAACGTAGCCAGTAAGAAGAGTCAGTCTTCTTGTATCTAAGTAGGAATTGTGGCGTTTCTATTTAATTCCGATGCAATTTCTGTGTTTCATCGTCAATAAGAAGGTCAGAGGGAAACAGTAAACCTGAAGTGAAGCATCGCAATCTATAACTAGTGTCACAGGAATGGTTCAAAACATAGTCAGTATGAAGAGTCAGTCTTTATGTACCTAAGTCTGCATTGTGCCTTTTGTGTTTAATTCCGATGCTATTTCTGTGTTTCATCGTCTATAAGAAGGTCCAAGGGATACAGTATACCTGAAGTGAAGCATCCGAATCCATAACTAGTGTCACAGGAATGGTTCAAATCATAGTCAGTAAATAGAGTCAGTCTTCTTGTACTTCAGTGGTCATTGTGCCTTTCGTATTTAATTCCGATGCAATTTCTGTGTTTCATCGTCAATAAGAAGGTGAGAGGGAAACAGTAAACCTGAAGTGAAGCATCGGAATCTATAACTAGTGTCACAGGAATTTTTCAAAGCATAGTCAGTATGAAGAGTCAGGCTTTATGTACCTATGTCTGCATTGTGCCTTTTGTGTTTAATTCCGAAGCTATTTCTGTGTTTCATCGTAAATAAGAAGGTCCAAGGGATACAGTAAACCTGAAGTGAAGCATCGGAATCTATAACTAGTGTCACAGGAATGGTTCAAAACATAGACAGTAAGAAAAGTCAGTCGTCTTGTACTTAAGTTGGCATTGTGCCTTTTCTATTTAATTCTGATGCAATTTCAGTGTTTCATCGTCAATAAAAAGGTCAGAGGGACACAGTAAACCTGAAGTGAAGCATCGGAATCTATAACTAGTGTCACAGGAATGGTTCAAAACATAGACAGTAAGATGAGTCAGTCTTCTTGTACTTAAGTCGGCATTGTGCCTTTTGTGTTTAATTCCGATGCAATTTCTGTATTTCATCGTCAATAAGAAGGTCCAAGGGATCCAGTAAACCTGAAGTGAAGCATCGGAAACTATAACTAGTGTCACAGGAATGGTTCAAACCAAAGACATTAGGAAGAGTCAGACTTCTTGTACTTAAGTCGGCATTGTGACTTTTGTATTTAATTCCGATGCAATTTCTGTGTTTCATCGTCAATAAGAAGGTCAGAGGGATACAGTAAACCTGAAGTGAAGCATCGGAATCTATAGCTAGTGTCACAGGAATGGTTCAAAACATACTCAGTAAGAAGAGTCAGTCTTCTTGTCCTTAAGTCGGCATTGTGCCTTTTGTATTTAATTCCGATGCAATTTCTGTGTTTCATCGTCAATAAGAAGGTCCAAGGGATACAGGAAACCTGAACTGAAGCATCGGAAACTATAACTAGTGTCACAGGAATGGTTCAAACCATAGACATTAGGAAGAGTCAGACTACTTCTACTTAAGTCGGCATTGTGACTTTTGTATTTAATTCCGATGCAATTTCTGTGTTTCATCGTCAATAAGAAGGTCAGAGGGATACAGTAAACCTGAAGTGAAGCATCGGATTCTATAGCTAGTGTCACAGGAATGTTTCAAACATAGTCAGTAAGAAGAGTCAGTCTTCTTGTCCTTAAGTCGGCATTGTGCCTTTTGTATTTAATTCCGATGCAATTTCTGTGTTTCATCGTCAATAAGAAGGTCCAAGGGATACAGTAAACCTGAACTGAAGCATCGTAATCTATAACTAGTGTCACAGGAATGTTTCAAAATATAGACAGTAAGATGAGTCAGTCTTCTTGTACTTAAGTCGCCATTGTGCCTTTTGTGTTTAATTGCAATGCAATTTCTGTGTTTCATCGTCAGTAAGAAGGTCCAAGGTATACAGTAAACCTCAAGTGAAGCATCGGCATCTATAACTAGTGTCACAGGAATGGTTCAAAACATACTCAGTAGGAAGCGTCGGTCTTCATGTACTTAAGTCGGCATTGTGCCTTTTGTATATAATTCCGATGCAATTCGTGTCTTTCATCGTTAATAAGAAGGACCAAGGGACACAGTAAACCTAAAGTGAAACATCGGAATCTATAACTAGTGTCACTGGAATGGTTCAAAATATGGACAGTAAGAAGAGTCAGTCATCTTGTACTTTAGCCGGCATTGTGCCTTTTGTGTTTAATTCCGATTCAATTTCTGTGATTCATCGTCAATAAGAAGGCCCAAGGGATTCAATAAACCTGAAGTGAAGCATCGGACTCTGCAACTAGTGTCACAGAAATGGTTCAAAACATAGACGGTAGAAGAGTCAGTCATCTTGTACTTAAGTCGGCATTTTGCCTTTTGTATTTAATTCCGATGCAATTTCTGAGTTTCATCGTCAATAAGAAGCTCCAGGGAAACAGTAAACCTGAAGTGTAGCATCGGAATCTACCACTAGTGTCACAGGAATGGTTCAAAACATAGACAGTAGGAAGAGTCAGTCTTCTTGTACTTAAGTCGGCATTGTGCCTTTTGTATTTAATTCCGATGCAATTTCTTTGTTTCATCGTCAATAAGAAGGTCCAAGGTATACAGTAAACCTGAAGTGAAACATCGGAATCTATAACTAGTGTCACAGGAATGGTTCAAAACATAGTCAGTAATAAGAGTCAGTCTTCTTGTACTTAAGTCGGCATTGTACCTTTTCTATTTAATTCACTTGCAATTTCTGTGTTTCATCGTCAATAAGAAGGTCCAAGGGATACAGTAAAACTGGAGTGAAGCATCGGAATCGATAACTAGTGTCACAGGAATGGTTCAAAACATAGACAGTAAAAAGAGTCAGTCTTCTTGTACTTAAGTCGGCATTGTGCCTTTTCTATTTATTTCCGATTTAATTTCTGTGTTTCATCGTCAATAAGAAGGTCCAAATGATACAGTAAAACTGAAGTCAAGCATCGGAATATATAACTGGTGTCACAGGAATGGTTCACAACATAGCCAGTAAGAAGAGTCAGTCTTCTTGTACTTAAGTAGCCATTGTGGCGTTTCTATTTAATTCCGATGCAATTTCTGTGTTTCATCGTCAATAAGAAGGTCAGAGGGATACAGTAAACCTGAAGTGAAGCATCGGGATCTATAACTAGTGTCACAGGAATGGTTCAAAACATAGTCAGTAAGAAGAGTCAGTCTTCTTGTCCTTAAGTCCGCATTGTGCCTTTTGTATTTAATTCCGATGAATTTTCTGTGTTTCATCGTCAATAAGAAGCTCCAGGGAAACAGTAAACCTGAAGTGAAGCATCGGAATCTACCACTAGTGTCACAGGAATGGTTCAAAACATAGACAGTAGGAAGAGTCAGTCTTCTTGTACTTAAGTCGGCATTGTGCCTTTTGTATTTAATTCCGATGCAATTTCTGTGTTTCATCGTCAATAAGAAGGTCCAAGGTATACAGTAAACCTGAAGTGAAACATCGGAATCTATAACTAGTGTCACAGGAATAATTCAAAACATAGTCAGTAATAAGGGTCAGTCTTCTTGTACTTAAGTCGGCATTGTACCTTTTCTATTTAATTCACTTGCAATTTCTGTGTTTCATCGTCAATAAGAAGGTCCAAGGGATACAGTTAAACTGGAGTGAAGCATCGGAATCAATAACTAGTGTCACAGGAATGGTTCAAAACATAGACAGTAAGAAGAGTCAGTCTTCTTGTACTTAAGTAGCCATTGTGGCGTTTCTATTTAATTCCGATGCAATTTCTGTGTTTCATCGTCAATAAGAAGGTCAGAGGGATACAGTAAACCTGAAATGAAGCATCGGGATCAATAACTAGTGTCACAGGAATGGTTCAAAACATAGTCAGTAAGAAGAGTCAGTCTTCTTGTCCTTAATTCCGCATTGTGACTTTTGTATTTAATTCCGATGAATTTTCTGTGTTTCATCGTCAATATGAAGGTCCAAGGGATACTGTAAACCTGGAGTGAAGCATCGGAATCTATAACTTGTGTCACAGGAATGGTTAGAACATAGACACGAAGAAGAGTCAGTCTTCTTGCACTTAAGTCAGCATTGTGCCTTTTCTATTTAATTCCGATGCAATTTCTGTGTTTTATCGTCAATAAGAAGGTACAAGGGAAACAGTAAAGCTGGAGTGAAGCATCGGAATCTATAACTAGTGTCAATGGAATGGTTCAAAACATAGACAGTAAGAAGAGTCAGTCTTCTTGTACTTAATTCGGCATTGTGCCTTTTGTATTTAATTCCGATGCAATTTCTGTGTTTCATCGTCAATAAGAAGGTCCAGGGGATACAGTAAACCTGAGGTGAGGCATCGGAATCTATAACTAGTGTCACAGGAATGGTTCAAAACATAGTCAGTAGGAAGAGTCGGTCTTCATGTACTTAAGTCGGCATTGTTGCCTTTGTATTTAATTCCGATGCAATTTCTGTATTTCATCGTCAATAAGAAGGTCCAAGGGATCCAGTAAACCTGAAGTGAAGCATCGGAAACTATAAGTAGTGTCACAGGAATGGTTCAAACCATAGACATTAGGAAGAGTCAGACTTCTTGTACTTAAGTCGGCATTGTGACTTTTGTATTTAATTCCGATGCAATTTCTGTGTTTCATCGTCAATAAGAAGGTCAGAGGGATACAGTAAATATGAAGCGAAGCATCGCGATCTATAACTAGTGTCACTGGAATGTTTCAAAACATAGTCAGTAAGATGAGTCAGTTTCTTGTACTTAAGTCGGCATTGTGCCTGTTCTATTTAATTCCGATGCAATTTTTGTGTTTCATCGTCGATAAGAAGGTCCAAGGGATACAGTAAACCCGAAGTGAAGCATCGGAATCTATAACTAGCGTCACAGGAATGGTTCAAAACATAGACGGTAAGATGAGTCAGTCTTCTTGTACTTAAGTCGGCATTGTGCCTTTTGTATTTAATTACGATGCAATTTCTGTGATTCATCGTCAATAAGAAGGTCAGAGGGAGACAGTAAACCTCAAGAGAAGCATCGGAATCTATAACTAGTGTCACAGGAATGGTTCAAAGCATAGTCAGTAGGAAGAGTCGGTCTTCATGTACTTAAGTCGGCATTGTGCCTTTTGTATTAAATTCCGACGCAATTTCTGTGTTTCATCGTCAATAAGAAGGTCCAAGGGATACAGTAAACCTCAAGTGAAGCACCGGAATCTATAACTAGTGTCACAGGAATGGTTCAAAACATAGACAGTAGGAAGATTCAGTTTTCTTGTACTTAAGTCGGCATTCTGCCTTTTGTATTGAATTCCGATGCAATTTCTGTGTTTCATCGTCAATTAGAAGGTCCAAGGGATACAGAAAAACTGAAGTCAAGCATCGGAATCTATAACTAGTGTCACAGGAATGGTTCAAAACGTTGCCAGTAAGAAGAGTCAGTCTTCTTGTATCTAAGTAGGAATTGTGGCGTTTCTATTTAATTCCGATGCAATTTCTGTGTTTCATCGTCAATAAGAAGGTCAGAGGGAAACAGTAAACCTGAAGTGAAGCATCGCAATCTATAACTAGTGTCACAGGAATGGTTCAAAACATAGTCAGTATGAAGAGTCAGTCTTTATGTACCTAAGTCTGCATTGTGCCTTTTGTGTTTAATTCCGACGCTATTTCTGTGTTTCATCGTAAATAAGAAGGTCCAAGGGATACAGTATACCTGAAGTGAAGCATCCGAATCGGTAACTAGTGTCACAGGAAGGGTTCAAATCATAGTCAGTAAATAGAGTCAGTCTTCTTGTACTTCAGTGGTCATTGTGCCTTTTGTATTTAATTCCGATGCAATTTCTGTGTTTCATCGTCATTAAGAAGGTGAGAGGGAAACAAAAAACCTGAAGTGAAGCATCGGAATCTATAACTAGTGTCACAGGAATGGTTCAAAACATAGTCAGTATGAAGAGTCAGGCTTTATGTACCTATGTCTGCATTGTGCCTTTTGTGTTTAATTCCGATGCTATTTCAGTGTTTCATCGTCAATAAGAAGGTCCCAGGGATACAGTAAACCTGAAGTGAAGCATCGGAATCTATAACTAGTGTCACAGGAATGGTTCAAAACATAGACAGTAAGAAAAGTCAGTCGTCTTGTACTTAAGTTGGCATTGTGCCTTTTCTATTTAATTCTGATGCAATTTCAGTGTTTCATCGTCAATAAAAAGGTCAGAGGGATACAGTAAACCTGAAGTGAAGCATCGGAATCTATAACTAGTGTCACAGGAATGGTTCAAAACATAGACAGTAAGATGAGTCGGGCTTCTTGTACTTAAGTCGGCATTGTGCCTTTTGTGTTTAAATCGAAAGCAATTTCTGGGTTTCATCGTCAATAAGAAGGTCAGAGGGAAACAGTAAACCTGAAGTGAAGCATCGGAATCTATAACTAGTGTCACAGGAATGGTTCAAAACATAGTCAGTATGAAGAGTCAGTCTTTATGTACCTAAGTCTGCATTGTGCCTCTTGTGTTTAATTCCGATGCTATTTCTGTGTTTCTTCGTCAATAAGAAGGTCCAAGGGATACAGTAAACCTGAAGTGAAGCATCGGAATCTATAACTAGTGTCACAGGAATTGTTCAAAACATAGACAGTAAGAAAAGTCAGTTTCTTGTACTTAAGTTGGCTTTGTGCCTTTTCTATTTAATTCTGATGCAATTTCTGTGTTTCATCGTCAGTAAGAAGGTCCAAGGGATACAGTAAACCTCAAGTGATGCATCGGAATCTATAACTAGTGTCACAGGAATGGTTCAAAACATAGTCAGTAGGAAGTGTCGGTCTTAATGTACTTATGTCGGCATTGTGCATTATGTATATAATTCCGATGCAATTTCTGTCTTTGATCGTCAATAAGAAGGACCAAGGGATACAGTAAACCTGAAGTGAAGCATCGGAATCTATAACTAGTGTCACTGGAATGGTTCAAAATATGGACAGTAAGAAGAGTCAGTCTTCTTGTACTTTAGTCGGCATTGTGCCTTTTGTGTTTAATTAAGATTCAATTTCTGTGATTCATCGCCTATAAGAAGGCCCAAGGGATACAGTAAACCTGACGTGAAGCAACGGACTCTGCAACTAGTGTCACAGAAATGGTTCAAAACATAGACAGTAGAAGAGTCAGTCTTCTTGTACTTAGGTCTGCATTTTGCCTTTTGTATTTAATTCCGATGCAATTTCTGAGTTTCATCGTCAATAAGAAGGTCCAGGGAAACATGAAACATGAAGTGAAGAATCGGAATCTATAACCAGTGTCACAGGAATGGTTCAAAGCATAGCCAGTAAGATGAGTCAGTCTTCTTGTACTTAAGTCGGCATTGTGCCTCTTCTATTTATTTCCGATGCAATTTCTGTGTTTCATCGTCAACAAGAAGGTCAGAGGGATACAATAAACCTGAAGTGAAGCATCGGGATCTATAACTAGTGTCACAGGAATGGTCAAAACATAGTCAGTAAGAACAGTCAGTCTTCTTGTCCCTAAGTCGGCATTGTGCCTTTTTTATTTAATTCCGATGCAATTTCTGTGTTTCATCGTCAGTAAGAAGGTCCAAGGGATACAGTAAACCTGGAGTGAAGCATCGGAATCTATAACTAGTGTCACAGGAATGGTTCAAAACATAGACAGTTAGAAGAGTCAGTTTTCGTGTACTTAAGACGGCATTTTGCCCTTTGTTTTTAATTCCGATGCAATTTCTGTGATTCATCGTCAATAAGAAGGTCCAAATGATACAGTAAAACTGAAGTCAAGCATCAGAATCTATAACTAGTGTCACAGGAATGGTTCACAACATAGCCAGTAAGAAGAGTCAGTCTTCTTGTACTTAAGTAGCCATTGTGGCGTTTCTATTTAATTCCGATGCAATTTCTGTGTTTCATCGTCAATAAGAAGGTCAGAGGGATACAGTAAACCTGAAGTGAAGCATCGGGATCTATAACTAGTGTCACAGGAATGGTTCAAAACATAGTCAGTAAGAAGAGTCAGTCTTCTTGTCCTTAAGTCCGCATTGTGCCTTTTGTATTTAATTCCGATGAATTTTCTGTGTTTCATCGTCAATAAGAAGGTCCAAGGGATACAGTAAACCTGGAGTGAAGCATCGGAATCTATAACTTGTGTCACAGGAATGGTTCAAAACATAGACATTAAGAAGAGTCAGTCTTCTTGCTCTTAAGTCGGCATTGTGCCTTTTCTATTTAATTCCGATGCAATTTCTGTGTTTCATCGTCAATAAGAAGGTACAAGGGATACAGTAAAACTGGAGTGAAGCATCGGAATCTATAACTAGTGTCAATGGAATGGTTCAAAACATAGACAGTATGAAGAGTCAGTCTTCTTGTACTTAATTCGGCAATTGTGCCTTTTGTATTTAATTCCGATGCAATTTCTGTGTTTCATCGTCAATAAGAAGGTCCAGGGGATACAGTAAACCTGAGGTGAGGCATCGGAATCTATAACTAGTGTCACAGGAATGGTTCAAAACATAGTCAGTAGGAAGAGTCGGTCTTCATGTACTTAAGTCGGCATTGTGCCTTTTGTATTTAATTCCGATGAATTTCTGTATTTCATCGTCAATAAGAAGGTCCAAGGGATCCAGTAAACCTGAAGTGAAGCATCGGAAACTATAACTAGTGTCACAGGAATGGTTCAAACCATAGACATTAGGAAGAGTCAGACTTCTTGTACTTAAGTCGGCATTGTGACTTTTGTATTTAATTTCGATGCAATTTCTGTGTTTCATCGTCAATAAGAAGGTCCAAGGAATACAGTAAACCCGAAGTGAAGCATCGGAATCTATAACTAGTGTCACAGGAATGGTTCAAACATAGACAGTAAGAAGAGTCAGTCTTCTTGTACTTATGCCGGCATTGTGCCTTTTGTATTTAATTCCGATGCAATTTCTGTGTTTCATCGTCAATAAGAAGGACAGAGGCATACAGAAAACCTGAAGTGAAGCAACGCAATCTATAACTAGTGTCACAGGAATGGTTCAAACATAGTCAATAAGAGGAGTCAGTCTTCTTGTACTTAAGTCGGCATTGTGCCTTTCGTATTTAATTCCGATGCAATTTCTGTGTTTCATCGCCAATAAGGTCAGAGGGTTACAGTAAACCTGAAGTGAAGCATCGGAATCTATAACTAAAGTCACAGGAATGGTTCAAATCACAGACAGGAAGAGGGGTCAGTCTTCTTGTACTTAAGTCAGCATTGTGCCTTTTGTATTTAATTCCGATGCAATTTCTGTGTTTCATCGTCAATAAGAAGGTCCAAGGGATACAGTAAAAATGAAGTCAAGCATCGGAATATATAACTAGTGTCACAGGAATGGTTCAAAACATAGCCAGTAAGAAGACTCAGTCTTCTTGTACTTAAGTAGGCATTGTGGCGTTTCTATTTAATTCCGATGCAATTTCTGTGTTTCATCGTCAATAAGAAGGTCCCAGGGATACAGTAAACCTGAAGTGAAGCATCGGAATCTATAACTAGTGTCACAGGAATGGTTCAAAACATAGACAGTAAGAAAAGTCAGTCGTCTTGTACTTAAGTTGGCATTGTGCCTTTTCTATTTAATTCTGATGCAATTTCAGTGTTTCATCGTCAATAAAAAGGTCAGAGGGATACAGTAAACCTGAAGTGAAGCATCGGAATCTATAACTAGTGTCACAGGAACGGTTCAAAACATAGACAGTAAGATGAGTCGGGCTTCTTGTACTTAAGTCGGCATTGTGCCATTTGTGTTTAAATCGAAAGCAATTTCTGGGTTTCATCGTCAATAAGAAGGTCAGAGGGAAACAGTAAACCTGAAGTGAAGCATCGGAATCTATAACTAGTGTCACAGGAATGGTTCAAAACATAGTCAGTATGAAGAGTCAGTCTTTATGTACCTAAGTCTGCATTGTGCCTTTTGTGTTTAATTCCGATGCTATTTCTGTGTTTCATCGTCAATAAGAAGGTCCAAGGGATACAGTAAACCTGAAGTGAAGCATCGGAATCTATAACTAGTGTCACAGGAATTGTTCAAAACATAGACAGTAAGAAAAGTCAGTTTCTTGTACTTAAGTTGGCTTTGTGCCTTTTCTATTTAATTCTGATGCAATTTCTGTGTTTCATCGTCAGTAAGAAGGTCCAAGGGATACAGTAAACCTCAAGTGATGCATCGGAATCTATAACTAGTGTCACAGGAATGGTTCAAAACATAGTCAGTAGGAAGTGTCGGTCTTAATGTACTTATGTCGGCATTGTGCATTATGTATATAATTCCGATGCAATTTCTGTCTTTGATCGTCAATAAGAAGGACCAAGGGATACAGTAAACCTGAAGTGAAGCATCGGAATCTATAACTAGTGTCACTGGAATGGTTCAAAATATGGACAGTAAGAAGAGTCAGTCTTCTTGTACTTTAGTCGGCATTGTGCCTTTTGTGTTTAATTAAGATTCAATTTCTGTGATTCATCGCCTATAAGAAGGCCCAAGGGATACAGTAAACCTGACGTGAAGCAACGGACTCTGCAACTAGTGTCACAGAAATGGTTCAAAACATAGACAGTAGAAGAGTCAGTCTTCTTGTACTTAGGTCTGCATTTTGCCTTTTGTATTTAATTCCGATGCAATTTCTGAGTTTCATCGTCAATAAGAAGGTCCAGGGAAACATGAAACATGAAGTGAAGAATCGGAATCTATAACCAGTGTCACAGGAATGGTTCAAAGCATAGCCAGTAAGATGAGTCAGTCTTCTTGTACTTAAGTCGGCATTGTGCCTCTTCTATTTATTTCCGATGCAATTTCTGTGTTTCATCGTCAACAAGAAGGTCAGAGGGATACAATAAACCTGAAGTGAAGCATCGGGATCTATAACTAGTGTCACAGGAATGGTCAAAACATAGTCAGTAAGAACAGTCAGTCTTCTTGTCCCTAAGTCGGCATTGTGCCTTTTTTATTTAATTCCGATGCAATTTCTGTGTTTCATCGTCAGTAAGAAGGTCCAAGGGATACAGTAAACCTGGAGTGAAGCATCGGAATCTATAACTAGTGTCACAGGAATGGTTCAAAACATAGACAGTTAGAAGAGTCAGTTTTCGTGTACTTAAGACGGCATTTTGCCCTTTGTTTTTAATTCCGATGCAATTTCTGTGATTCATCGTCAATAAGAAGGTCCAAATGATACAGTAAAACTGAAGTCAAGCATCAGAATCTATAACTAGTGTCACAGGAATGGTTCACAACATAGCCAGTAAGAAGAGTCAGTCTTCTTGTACTTAAGTAGCCATTGTGGCGTTTCTATTTAATTCCGATGCAATTTCTGTGTTTCATCGTCAATAAGAAGGTCAGAGGGATACAGTAAACCTGAAGTGAAGCATCGGGATCTATAACTAGTGTCACAGGAATGGTTCAAAACATAGTCAGTAAGAAGAGTCAGTCTTCTTGTCCTTAAGTCCGCATTGTGCCTTTTTTATTTAATTCCGATGAATTTTCTGTGTTTCATCGTCAATAAGAAGGTCCAAGGGATACAGTAAACCTGGAGTGAAGCATCGGAATCTATAACTTGTGTCACAGGAATGGTTCAAAACATAGACATTAAGAAGAGTCAGTCTTCTTGCTCTTAAGTCGGCATTGTGCCTTTTCTATTTAATTCCGATGCAATTTCTGTGTTTCATCGTCAATAAGAAGGTACAAGGGATACAGTAAAACTGGAGTGAAGCATCGGAATCTATAACTAGTGTCAATGGAATGGTTCAAAACATAGACAGTATGAAGAGTCAGTCTTCTTGTACTTAATTCGGCAATTGTGCCTTTTGTATTTAATTCCGATGCAATTTCTGTGTTTCATCGTCAATAAGAAGGTCCAGGGGATACAGTAAACCTGAGGTGAGGCATCGGAATCTATAACTAGTGTCACAGGAATGGTTCAAAACATAGTCAGTAGGAAGAGTCGGTCTTCATGTACTTAAGTCGGCATTGTGCCTTTTGTATTTAATTCCGATGAATTTCTGTATTTCATCGTCAATAAGAAGGTCCAAGGTATCCAGTAAACCTGAAGTGAAGCATCGGAAACTATAACTAGTGTCACAGGAATGGTTCAAACCATAGACATTAGGAAGAGTCAGACTTCTTGTACTTAAGTCGGCATTGTGACTTTTGTATTTAATTTCGATGCAATTTCTGTGTTTCATCGTCAATAAGAAGGTCCAAGGAATACAGTAAACCTGAAGTGAAGCATCGGAATCTATAACTAGTGTCACAGGAATGGTTCAAACATAGACAGTAAGAAGAGTCAGTCTTCTTGTACTTATGCCGGCATTGTGCCTTTTGTATTTAATTCCGATGCAATTTCTGTGTTTCATCGTCAATAAGAAGGACAGAGGGATACAGAAAACCTGAAGTGAAGCAACGCAATCTATAACTAGTGTCACAGGAATGGTTCAAACATAGTCAATAAGAGGAGTCAGTCTTCTTGTACTTAAGTCGGCATTGTGCCTTTCGTATTTAATTCCGATGCAATTTCTGTGATTCATCGTCAATAAGGTCAGAGGGTTACAGTAAACCTGAAGTGAAGCATCGGAATCTATAACTAAAGTCACAGGAATGGTTCAAATCACAGACAGGAAGAGGGGTCAGTCTTCTTGTACTTAAGTCAGCATTGTGCCTTTTGTATTTAATTCCGATGCAATTTCTGTGTTTCATCGTCAATAAGAAGGTCCAAGGGATACAGTAAAAATGAAGTCAAGCATCGGAATATATAACTAGTGTCACAGGAATGGTTCAAAACATAGCCAGTAAGAAGACTCAGTCTTCTTGTACTTAAGTAGGCATTGTGGCGTTTCTATTTAATTCCGATGCAATTTCTGTGTTTCATCGTCAATAAGAAGGTCAGAGGGATTCAGTAAATATGAAGCGAAGCATCGCGATCTATAACTAGTGTCACAGGAATGTTTCAAAACATAGTCAGTAAGATGAGTCTGTTTCTTGTACTTAAGTCGGCATTGTGCCTTTTGTATTTAATTCCGATGATATTTTTGTGTTTCATCGTCAATAAGAAGGTCAGAGGGGTACAGTAAAGCTGTTGTGAAGCATCGGAATCTATAACTAGCGTCACAGGAATGGTTCAAAACATAGACGGTAAGATGAGTCAGTCTTCTTGTACTTAAGTCGGCATTGTGCCTTTTGTATTTAATTCCGATGCAATTTCTGTGATTCATCGTCAATAAGAAGGTCAGAGGGAGACAGTAAACCTCAAGAGAAGCATCGGAATCTATAACTAGTGTCACAGGAATGGTTCGAAGCATAGTCATTAGGAAGAGTCGGTCTTCAAGTACTTAAGTCGGCATTGTGCCTTTTGTATTAAATTCCGACGCAATTTCTGTGTTTCATCGTCAATAAGAAGGTCCAAGGGATACAGTAAACCTCAAGTGAAGCATCGGAATCTATAACTAGTGTCACAGGAATGGTTCAAAACATAGACAGTAGGAAGAGTCAGTTTTCTTGTACTTAAGTCGGCATTCTGCCTTTTGTATTTAATTCCGATGCAATTTCTGTGTTTCATCGTCAATTAGAAGGTCCAAGGGATACAGAAAAACTGAAGTCAAGCATCGGAAACTATAACCAGTGTCACAGGAATGGTTCAAAACGTAGCCAGTAAGAAGAGTCAGTCTTCTTGTATCTAAGTAGGAATTGTGGCGTTTCTATTTAATTCCGATGCAATTTCTGTGTTTCATCGTCAATAAGAAGGTCAGAGGGAAACAGTAAACCTGAAGTGAAGCATCGCAATCTATAACTAGTATCACAGGAATGGTTCAAAACATAGTCAGTATGAAGAGTCAGTCTTTTTGTACCTAAGTCTGCATTGTGCCTTTTGTGTTTAATTCCGATGCTATTTCTGTGTTTCATCGTCAATAAGAAGGTCCAAGGGATACAGTATACCTGAAGTGAAGCATCCGAATCCATAACTAGTGTCACGGGAATGGTTCAAATCATAGTCAGTAAATAGAGTCAGTCTTCTTGTACTTCAGTGGTCATTGTGCCTTTTGTATTTAATTCCGATGCAATTTCTGTGTTTCATCGTCATTAAGAAGGTGAGAGGGAAACAGTAAACCTGAAGTGAAGCATCGGAATCTATAACTAGTGTCACAGGAATGGTTCAAAACATAGTCAGTATGAAGAGTCAGGCTTTATGTACCTATGTCTGCATTGTGCCTTTTGTGTTTAATTCCGATGCTATTTCTGTGTTTCATCGTCAATAAGAAGGTCCAAGGGATACAGTAAACCTGAAGTGAAGCATCGGAATCTATAACTAGTGTCACTGGAATGGTTCAAAATATGGACAGTAAGAAGAGTCAGTCTTCTTGTACTTTAGTCGGCATTGTGCCTTTTGTGTTTAATTAAGATTCAATTTCTGTGGTTCATCGCCTATAAGAAGGCCCAAGGGATACAGTAAACCTGACGTGAAGCATCGGACTCTGCAACTAGTGTCACAGAAATGGTTTAAAACATAGACAGTAGAAGAGTCAGTCTTCTTGTACTTAGGTCTGCATTTTGCCGTTTGTATTTATTTCCGATGCAATTTCTGAGTTTCATCGTCAATAAGAAGGTCCAGGGAAACAGTAAACCTGAAGTGAAGAATCGGAATCTATAACCAGTGTCACAGGAATGGTTCAAACATAGCCAGTAAGATGAGTCAGTCTTCTTGTAATTAAGTAGCCATTGTGGCTTTCTATTTAATTCCAAAGCAATTTCTGTGTTTCATCGTCAATAAGAAGGTCAGAGGGATACAGTAAACCTGGAGTGAAGCATCGGAATCTATAACTTGTGTCACAGGAATGGTTCAAAACATAGACACTAAGAAGAGTCAGTCTTCTTGCACTTAAGTCGGCATTGTGCCTTTTCTATTTAATTCCGATGCAATTTCAGTGTTTTATCGTCAATAAGAAGGTACAAGGGAAACAGTAAAGCTGGAGTGAAGCATCGGAATCTATAACTAGTGTCAATGGAATGGTTCAAAGCATAGACAGTAAGAAGAGTCAGTCTTCTTGTACTTAATTCGGCGTTGTGCCTTTTGTATTTAATTCCGATGCAATTTCTGTGTTTCATCGTCAATAAGAAGGTCCAGGGGATACAGTAAACCTGAGGTGAGGCATCGGAATCTATAACTAGTGTCACAGGAATGGTTCAAAACATAGTCAGTAGGAAGAGTCGGTCTTCATGTACTTAAGTCGGCATTGTGCCTTTTGTATTTAATTCCGATGCAATTTCTGTATTTCATCGTCAATAAGAAGGTCCAAGGGATCCAGTAAACCTGAAGGTAAGCATCGGAAACTATAACTAGTTTCACAGGAATGGTTCAAACCATAGACATTGGGAAGAGTCAAACTTCTTGTACTTAAGTCGGCATTGTGACTTTTGTATTTAATTCCGATGCAATTTCTGTGTTTCATCGTCAATAAGAAGGTCAGAGGGATACAGTAAATATGAAGCGAAGCATCGCGATCTATAACTAGTGTCACAGGAATGTTTCAAAACATAGTCAGTAAGATGAGTCTGTTTCTTGTACTTAAGTCGGCATTGTGCCTTTTGTATTTAATTCCGATGCAATTTTTGTGTTTCATCGTCAATAAGAAGGTCAGAGGGGTACAGTAAAGCTGAAGTGAAGCATCGGAATCTATAACTAGTGTCACAGGAATGGTTTAAATCATAGTCATTAAGAAGAGTCAGTCTCCATGTACATAAGTCAGCATTGTGCCTTTTGTGTTTAATTCCGATGCAATTTCTGTGTTTCATCGTCGATAAGAAGGTCCAAGGGATACAGTAAACCCGAAGTGAAGCATCGTAATCTATAACTAGCGTCACAGGAATGGTTCAAAACATAGACGGTGAGATGAGTCCGTCTTCTTGTACTTAAGTCGGCATTGTGCCTTTTGTATTTAATTCCGATGCAATTTCTGTGATTCATCGTCAATAAGAAGGTCAGAGGGAGACAGTAAACCTCAAGAGAAGCATCGGAATCTATAACTAGTGTCACAGGAATGGTTCAAAGCATAGTCAGTAGGAAGAGTCGGTCCTCATGTACTTAAGTCGGCATTGTGCCTTTTGTATTAAATTCCGACGCAATTTCTGTGTTTCATCGTCAATAAGAAGGTCCAAGGGATACAGTAAACCTCAAGTGAAGCATCGGAATCTATAACTAGTGTCACAAGAATGGTTCAAAACATAGACAGTAGGAAGAGTCAGTTTTCTTGTACTTAAGTCGGCATTCTGCCTTTTGTATTTAATTCCGATGCAATTTCTGTGTTTCATCGTCAATTAGAAGGTCCAAGGGATACAGAAAAACTGAAGTCAAGCATCGGAATCTATAACTAGTGTCACAGGAATGGTTCAAAACGTAGCCAGTAAGAAGAGTCAGTCTTCTTGTATTAAGTAGGAATTGTGGCGTTTCTATTTAATTCCGATGCAATTTCTGTGTTTCATCGTCAATAAGAAGGTCAGAGGGAAACAGTAAACCTGAAGTGAAGCATCGGAATCTATAACTAGTGTCACAGGAATGGTTCAAAGCATAGTCAGTAGGAAGAGTCGGTCTTCATGTACTTAAGTCGGCATTGTGCCGTTTGTATTAAATTCCGACGCAATTTCTGTGTTTCATCGTCAATAAGAAGGTCCAAGGGATACAGTAAACCTCAAGTGAAGCATCGGAATCTATACCTAGTGTCGCAAGAATGGTTCAAAACATAGACAGTAGGAAGAGTCAGTTTTCTTGTACTTAAGTCGGCATTCTGCCTTTTGTATTTAATTCCGATGCAATTTCTGTGTTTCATCGTCAATTAGAAGGTCCAAGGGATACAGAAAAACTGAAGTCAAGCATCGGAATCTATAACTAGTGTCACAGGAATGGTTCAAAACGTAGCCAGTAAGAAGAGTCAGTCTTCTTGTATCTAAGTAGGAATTGTGGCGTTTCTATTTAATTCCGATGCAATTTCTGTGTTTCATCGTCAATAAGAAGGTCAGAGGGAAACAGTAAACCTGAAGTGAAGCATCGCAATCTATAACTAGTGTCACAGGAATGGTTCAAAACATAGTCAGTAGGAAGAGTCGGTCTTCATGTACTTAAGTCGGCATTGTGCCTTTTGTATTTAATTCCGATGAATTTCTGTATTTCATCGTCAATAAGAAGGTCCAAGGGATCCAGTAAACCTGAAGTGAAGCATCGGAAACTATAACTAGTGTCACAGGAATGGTTCAAACCATAGACATTAGGAAGAGTCAGACTTCTTGTACTTAAGTCGGCATTGTGACTTTTGTATTTAATTTCGATGCAATTTCTGTGTTTCATCGTCAATAAGAAGGTCCAAGGAATACAGTAAACCTGAAGTGAAGCATCGGAATCTATAACTAGTGTCACAGGAATGGTTCAAACATAGACAGTAAGAAGAGTCAGTCTTCTTGTACTTATGCCGGCATTGTGCCTTTTGTATTTAATTCCGATGCAATTTCTGTGTTTCATCGTCAATAAGAAGGACAGAGGGATACAGAAAACCTGAAGTGAAGCAACGCAATCTATAACTAGTGTCACAGGAATGGTTCAAACATAGTCAATAAGAGGAGTCAGTCTTCTTGTACTTAAGTCGGCATTGTGCCTTTCGTATTTAATTCCGATGCAATTTCTGTGTTTCATCGTCAATAAGGTCAGAGGGTTACAGTAAACCTGAAGTGAAGCATCGGAATCTATAACTAAAGTCACAGGAATGGTTCAAATCACAGACAGGAAGAGGGGTCAGTCTTCTTGTACTTAAGTCAGCATTGTGCCTTTTGTATTTAATTCCGATGCAATTTCTGTGTTTCATCGTCAATAAGAAGGTCCAAGGGATACAGTAAAACTGAAGTCAAGCATCGGAATATATAACTAGTGTCACAGGAATGGTTCAAAACATAGCCAGTAAGAAGACTCAGTCTTCTTGTACTTAAGTAGGCATTGTGGCGTTTCTATTTAATTCCGATGCAATTTCTGTGTTTCATCGTCAATAAGAAGGTCAGAGGGATTCAGTAAATATGAAGCGAAGCATCGCGATCTATAACTAGTGTCACAGGAATGTTTCAAAACATAGTCAGTAAGATGAGTCTGTTTCTTGTACTTAAGTCGGCATTGTGCCTTTTGTATTTAATTCCGATGATATTTTTGTGTTTCATCGTCAATAAGAAGGTCAGAGGGGTACAGTAAAGCTGTTGTGAAGCATCGGAATCTATAACTAGCGTCACAGGAAAGGTTCAAAACATAGACGGTAAGATGAGTCAGTCTTCTTGTACTTAAGTCGGCATTGTGCCTTTTGTATTTAATTCCGATGCAATTTCTGTGATTCATCGTCAATAAGAAGGTCAGAGGGAGACAGTAAACCTCAAGAGAAGCATCGGAATCTATAACTAGTGTCACAGGAATGGTTCAAAGCATAGTCATTAGGAAGAGTCGGTCTTCAAGTACTTAAGTCGGCATTGTGCCTTTTGTATTAAATTCCGACGCAATTTCTGTGTTTCATCGTCAATAAGAAGGTCCAAGGGATACAGTAAACCTCAAGTGAAGCATCGGAATCTATAACTAGTGTCACAGGAATGGTTCAAAACATAGACAGTAGGAAGAGTCAGTTTTCTTGTACTTAAGTCGGCATTCTGCCTTTTGTATTTAATTCCGATGCAATTTCTGTGTTTCATCGTCAATTAGAAGGTCCAAGGGATACAGAAAAACTGAAGTCAAGCATCGGAATCTATAACCAGTGTCACAGGAATGGTTCAAAACGTAGCCAGTAAGAAGAGTCAGTCTTCTTGTATCTAAGTAGGAATTGTGGCGTTTCTATTTAATTCCGATGCAATTTCTGTGTTTCATCGTCAATAAGAAGGTCAGAGGGAAACAGTAAACCTGAAGTGAAGCATCGCAATCTATAACTAGTATCACAGGAATGGTTCAAAACATAGTCAGTATGAAGAGTTAGTCTTTTTGTACCTAAGTCTGCATTGTGCCTTTTGTGTTTAATTCCGATGCTATTTCTGTGTTTCATCGTCAATAAGAAGGTCCAAGGGATACAGTATACCTGAAGTGAAGCATCCGAATCCATAACTAGTGTCACGGGAATGGTTCAAATCATAGTCAGTAAATAGAGTCAGTCTTCTTGTACTTCAGTGGTCATTGTGCCTTTTGTATTTAATTCCGATGCAATTTCTGTGTTTCATCGTCATTAAGAAGGTGAGAGGGAAACAGTAAACCTGAAGTGAAGCATCGGAATCTATAACTAGTGTCACAGGAATGGTTCAAAACATAGTCAGTATGAAGAGTCAGGCTTTATGTACCTATGTCTGCATTGTGCCTTTTGTGTTTAATTCCGGTGCTATTTCTGTGTTTCATCGTCAATAAGAAGGTCCAAGGGATACAGTAAACCTGAAGTGAAGCATCGGAATCTATAACTAGTGCCACAGGAATGGTTCAAACATAGACAGTAAGAAAAGTCAGTCGTCTTGTACTTAAGTTGGCATTGTGCCTTTTCTATTTAATTCTGATGCAATTTCAGTGTTTCATCGTCAATAAAAAGGTCAGAGGGATACAGTAAACCTGAAGTGAAGCATCGGAATCTATAACTAGTGTCACAGGAATGGTTCAAAACATAGACAGTAAGATGAGTCAGTCTTCTTGTACTTAAGTCGGCATTGTGACTTTTGTGTTTAATTCCGATGCAATTTCTGTGTTTCATCGTCAGTAAGAAGGTCCAAGGGATACAGTATACCTGAAGTGAAGCATCCGAATCCATAACTAGTGTCACAGGAATGGTTCAAATCATAGTCAGTAAATAGAGTCAGTCTTCTTGTACTTCTGTCGGCATTGTGCCTTTTGTATTTAATTCCAAAGCAATTTCTGGGTTTCATCGTCAATAAGAAGGTCAGAGGGAAACAGTAAACCTGAAGTGAAGCATCGGAATCTATAACTAGTGTCACAGGAATGGTTCAAAACATAGTCAGTATGAAGAGTCAGTCTTTATGTACCTAAGTCTGCATTGTGCCTTTTGTGTTTAATTCCGATGCTATTTCTGTGTTTCATCGTCAATAAGAAGGTCCAAGGGATACAGTAAACCTGAAGTGAAGCATCGGAATCTATAACTAGTGTCACAGGAATTGTTCAAAACATAGCCAGTAAGAAAAGTCAGTTGTCTTGTACTTAAGTTGGCTTTGTGCCTTTTCTATTTAATTCTGATGCAATTTCTGTGTTTCATCGTCAGTAAGAAGGTCCAGGGGATACAGTAAACCTCAAGTGAAGCATCGGAATCTATAACTAGTGTCACAGGAATGGTTCAAATAATAGTCAGTAGGAAGTGTCGGTCTTAATGTACTTAAGTCGGCATTGTACATTTTGTATATAATTCCGATGCAATTTCTGTCTTTGATCGTCAATAAGAAGGACCAAGGGATACAGTAAACCTGAAGTGAAGCATCGGAATCTATAACTAGTGTCACTGGAATGGTTCAAAATATGGACAGTAAGAAGAGTCAGTCTTCTTGTACTTTAGTCGGCATTGTGCCTTTTGTGTTTAATTAAGATTCAATTTCTGTGATTCATCGCCTATAAGAAGGCCCAAGGGATACAGTAAACCTGACGTGAAGCATCGGACTCTGCAACTAGTGTCACAGAAATGGTTCAAAACATAGACAGTAGAAGAGTCAGTCTTCTTGTACTTAGGTCTGCATTTTGCCGTTTGTATTTATTTCCGATGCAATTTCTGAGTTTCATCGTCAATAAGAAGGTCCAGGGAAGCAGTAAACCTGAAGTGAAGAATCGGAATCTATAACCAGTGTCACAGGAATGGTTCAAACATAGCCAGTAAGATGAGTCAGTCTTCTTGTATTTAAGTAGCCATTGTGGCTTTCTATTTAATTCCAAAGCAATTTCTGTGTTTCATCGTCAATAAGAAGGTCAGAGGGATACAGTAAACCTGGAGTGAAGCATTGGAATCTATAACTTGTGTCACAGGAATGGTTCAAAACATAGACACTAAGAAGAGTCAGTCTTCTTGCACTTAAGTCGGCATTGTGCCTTTTCTATTTAATTCCGATGCAATTTCAGTGTTTTATCGTCAATAAGAAGGTACAAGGGAAACAGTAAAGCTGGAGTGAAGCATCGGAATCTATAACTAGTGTCAATGGAATGGTTCAAAACATAGACAGTAAGAAGAGTCAGTCTTCTTGTACTTAATTCGGCGTTGTGCCTTTTGTATTTAATTCCGATGCAATTTCTGTGTTTCATCGTCAATAAGAAGGTCCAGGGGATACAGTAAACCTGAGGTGAGGCATCGGAATCTATAACTAGTGTCACAGGAATGGTTCAAAACATAGTCAGTAGGAAGAGTCGGTCTTCATGTACTTAAGTCGGCATTGTGCCTTTTGTATTTAATTCCGATGCAATTTCTGTATTTCATCGTCAATAAGAAGGTCCAAGGGATCCAGTAAACCTGAAGTGAAGCATCGGAAACTATAACTAGTTTCACAGGAATGGTTCAAACCATAGACATTAGGAAGAGTCAAACTTCTTGTACTTAAGTCGGCATTGTGACTTTTGTATTTAATTCCGATGCAATTTCTGTGTTTCATCGTCAATAAGAAGGTCAGAGGGATACAGTAAATATGAAGCGAAGCATCGCGATCTATAACTAGTGTCACAGGAATGTTTCAAAACATAGTCAGTAAGATGAGTCTGTTTCTTGTACTTAAGTCAGCATTGTGCCTTTTGTATTTAATTCCGATGCAATTTTTGTGTTTCATCGTCAATAAGAAGGTCAGAGGGGTACAGTAAAGCTGACGTGAAGCATCGGAATCTATAACTAGTGTCACAGGAATGGTTTAAATCATAGTCATTAAGAAGAGTCAGTCTCCATGTACATAAGTCAGCATTGTGCCTTTTGTGTTTAATTCCGATGCAATTTCTGTGTTTCATCGTCGATAAGAAGGTCCAAGGGATACAGTAAACCCGAAGTGAAGCATCGTAATCTATAACTAGCGTCACAGGAATGGTTCAAAACATAGACGGTAAGATGAGTCCGTCTTCTTGTACTTAAGTCGGCATTGTGCCTTTTGTATTTAATTCCGATGCAATTTCTGTGTTTCATCGTCAATAAGAAGGTCCAAGGGATACAGTAAACCTGGAGTGAAGCATCGGAATCTATAACTTGTGTCACAGGAATGGTTCAAAACATAGACACTAAGAAGAGTCAGTCTTCTTGCACTTAAGTCGGCATTGTGCCTTTTCTATTTAATTCCGATGCAATTTCTGTGTTTCATCGTCAATAAGAAGGTACAAGGGATACAGTAAAACTGGAGTGAAGCATCGGAATCTATAACTCGTGTCAATGGAATGGTTCAAAACATAGACAGTAAGAAGAGTCAGTCTTCTTGTACTTAATTCGGCATTGTGCCTTTTGTATTTAATTCCGATGCAATTTCTGTGTTTCATCGTCAATAAGAAGGTCCAGGGGATACAGTAAACCTGAGGTGAGCCATCGGAATCTATAACTAGTGTCACAGGAATGGTTCAAAACACAGTCAGTAGGAAGAGTCGGTCTTCATGTACTTATGTCGGCATTGTGCCTTTTGTATTTAATTCCGATGCAATTTCTGTATTTCATCGTCAATAAGAAGGTCCAAGGGATCCAGAAAACCTGAAGTGAAGCATCGGAAACTATAACTAGTGTCACAGGAATGGTTCAAACCATAGACATTAGGAAGAGTCAGACTTCTTGTACTTAAGTCGGCATTGTGACTTTTGTATTTAATTCCGATGCAATTTCTGTGTTTCATCGTCAATAAGAAGGTCAGAGGGATACAGTAAATATGAAGCGAAGCATCGCGATCTATAACTAGTGTCACAGGAATGTTTCAAAACATAGTCAGTAAGATGAGTCAGTTTCTTGTACTTAAGTCGGCATTGTGCCTTTTGTATTTAATTCCGATGCAATTTTTGTGTTTCATCGTCAATAAGAAGGTCAGAGGGGTTACAGTAAAGCTGAAGTGAAGCATCGGAATCTATAACTAGTGTCACAGGAATGGTTTAAAGCATAGTCATTAAGAAGAGTCAGTCTCCATGTACATAAGTCAGCATTGTGCCTTTTGTGTTTAATTCCGATGCAAGTTCTGTGTTTCATCGTCGATAAGAAGGTCCAAGGGATACAGTAAACCCGAAGTGAAGCATCGGAATCTATAACTAGCGTCACAGGAATGGTTCAAAACATAGACGGTAAGATGAGTCAGTCTTCTTGTACTTAAGTCGGCATTGTGCCTTTTGTATTTAATTCCGATGCAATTTCTGTGATTCATCGTCAATAAGAAGGACAGAGGGAGACAGTAAACCTCAAGAGAAGCATCGGAATCTATAACTAGTGTCACAGGAATGGTTCAAAGCATAGTCAGTAGGAAGAGTCGGTCTTCATGTACTTAAGTCGGCATTGTGCCTTTTGTATTAAATTCCGACGCAATTTCTGTGTTTCATCGACAATAAGAAGGTCCAAGGGATACAGTAAACCTCAAGTGAAGCATCGGAATCTATAAGTAGTGTCACAGGAATGGTTCAAAACATAGACAGTAAGATGAGTCTGTCTTCTTGTACTTAAGTCGGCATTGTGCCTTTTGTGTTTAATTCCGATGCAATTTCTGTGTTTCATCGTCAGTAAGAAGGTCCAAGGGATACAGTAAAACTGAAGTCAAGCATCGGAATCTATAACTAGTGTCACAGGAATGGTTCACAACATAGCCAGTAAGAAGAGTCAGTCTTCTTGTACTTAAGTAGCCATTGTGGCGTTTCTATTTAATTCCGATGCAATTTCTGTGTTTCATCGTCAATAAGAAGCTCAGAGGGATACAATAAACCTGAAGTGAAGCATCGGGATCTATAACTAGTGTCACAGGAATGGTTCAAAACATAGTCAGTAAGAAGAGTCAGTCTTCTTGTCCTTAAGTCCGCATTGTGCCTTATGTATTTAATTCCGATGAATTTTCTGTGTTTCATCGTCAATAAGAAGGTCCAAGGGATACAGTAAACCTGGAGTGAAGCATCGGAATCTATAACTTGTGTCACAGGAATGGTTCAAAACATAGACACTAAGAAGAGTCAGTCTTCTTGCACTTAAGTCGGCATTGTGCCTTTTCTATTTAATTCCGATGCAATTTCTGTGTTTCATCGTCAATAAGAAGGTACAAGGGATACAGTAAAACTGAAGTGAAGCATCGGAATCTATAACTAGTGTCAATGGAATGGTTCAAAACATAGACAGTATGAAGAGTCAGTCTTCTTGTACTTAATTCGGCAATTGTGCCTTTTGTATTTAATTCCGATGCAATTTCTGTGTTTCATCGTCAATAAGAAGGTCCAGGGGATACAGTAAACCTGAGGTGAGGCATCGGAATCTATAACTAGTGTCACAGGAATGGTTCAAAACATAGTCAGTAGGAAGAGTCGGTCTTCATGTACTTAAGTCGGCATTGTGCCTTTTGTATTTAATTCCGATGCAATTTCTGTATTTCATCGTCAATAAGAAGGTCCAAGGGATCCAGTAAACCTGAAGTGAAGCATCGGAAACTATAACTAGTGTCACAGGAATGGTTAAAACCATAGACATTAGGAAGAGTCAGACTTCCTGTACTTAAGTCGGCATTGTGACTTTTGTATTTAATTCCGATGCAATTTCTGTGTTTCATCGTCAATAAGAAGGTCCAAGGAATACAGTAAACATGAAGTGAAGCATCGGAATCTATAACTAGTGTCACAGGAATGGTTCAAACATAGACAGTAAGAAGAGTCAGTCTTCTTGTACTTATGCCGGCATTGTGCCTTTTGTATTTAATTCCGATGCAATTTCTGTGTTTCATCGTCAATAAGAAGGACAGAGGGATACAGAAAACCTGAAGTGAAGCAACGCAATCTATAACTAGTGTCACAGGAATGGTTCAAACATAGTCAGTAAGAAGAGTCAGTCTTCTTGTACTTAAGTCGGCATTGTGCCATTCGTATTTAATTCCGATGCAATTTCTGTGTTTCATCGTCAATAAGAAGGTCAGAGGGTTACAGTAAACCTGAAGTGAAGCTTCGGAATCTATAACTAAAGTCACAGGAATGGTTAAAATCACAGACAGGAAGAGGGGTCAGTCTTCTTGTACTTAAGTCAGCATTGTGCCTTTTGTATTTAATTCCGATGCAATTTCTGTGTTTCATCGTCAATAAGAAGGTCCAAGGGATACAGTAAAACTGAAGTCAAGCATCGGAATATATAACTTGTGTCACAGGAATGGTTCAAAACATAGCCATTAAGAAGAGTCAGTCTTCTTGTACTTAAGTAGGCATTGTGGCGTTTCTATTTAATTCCGATGCAATTTCTGTGTTTCATCGTCAATAAGAAGGTCAGAGGGATACAGTAAATATGAAGCGAAGCATCGCGATCTATAACTAGTGTCACAGGAATGTTTCAAAACATAGTCAGTAAGATGAGTCAGTTTCTTGTACTTAAGTCGGCATTGTGCCTTTTTTGTTTAATTCTGATGCAATTTCTGTGTTTCATCGTCGATAAGAAGGTCCAAGGGATACAGTAAACCCGAAGTGAAGCATCGGAATCTATAACTAGCGTCACAGGAATGGTTCAAAACATAGACGGTAAGATGAGTCAGTCTTCTTGTACTTAAGTCGGCATTGTGCCTTTTGTATTTAATTCCGATGCAATTTCTGTGATTCATCGTCAATAAGAAGGTCAGAGGGAGACAGTAAACCTCAAGAGAAGCATCGGAATCTGTAACTAGTGTCACAGGAATGGTTCAAAGCATAGTCAGTAGGAAGAGTCGGTCTTCATGTACTTAAGTCGGCATTGTGCCTTTTGTATTAAATTCCGACGCAATTTCTGTGTTACATCATCAATAAGAAGGTCCAAGGGATACAGTAAACCTCAAGTGAAGCATCGGAATCTATAACTAGTGTCACAGGAATGGTTCAAAACATAGACTGTAGGAAGAGTCAGTTTTCTTGTACTTAAGTCGGCATTCTGCCTTTTTTATTTAATTCCGATGCAATTTCTGTGTTTCATCGTCAATTAGAAGGTCCACGGGATACAGAAAAACTGAAGGCATGCATCGGAATCTATAACTAGTGTCACAGGAATGGTTCAAAACATAGTCAGTATGAAGAGTCAGTCTTTATGTACCTAAGTCTGCATTGGCCCTTTTGTGTTTAATTATGATGCTATTTCTGTGTTTCATCGTCAATAAGAAGGTCCAAGGGATACAGTATACCTGAAGTGAAGCATCCGAATCCATAACTAGTGTCACAGGAATGGTTCAAATCATAGTCAGTAAATAGAGTCAGTCTTCTTGTACTTCAGTGGTCATTGTGCCTTTTGTATTTAATTCCGATGCAATTTCTGTGTTTCATCGTCATTAAGAAGGTGAGAGGGAAACAGTAAACCTGAAGTGAAGCATCGGAATCTATAACTAGTGTCACAGGAATGGTTCAAAACATAGTCATTATGAAGAGTCAGGCTTTATGTACCTATGTCTGCATTGTGCCTTTTGTGTTTAATTCCGATGCTATTTCTGTGTTTCATCGTCAATAAGAAGGTCCAAGGGATACAGTAAACCTGTAGTGAAGCATCGGAATCTATAACTAGTGTCACAGGAATGGTTCAAAACATAGACGGTAAGAAAAGTCAGTCGTCTTGTACTTAAGTTGGCATTGTGCCTTTTCTATTTAATTCTGATGCAAATTCAGTGTTTCATCGTCAATAAAAAGGTCAGAGGGATACAGTAAACCTGAAGTGAAGCATCGGAATCTATAACTAGTGTCACAGGAATGGTTCAAAACATAGACAGTAAGATGAGTCAGTCTTCTTGTACTTAAGTCGGCATTGTGCCTTTTGTGTTTAATTCCGATGCAATTTCTGTGTTTCATCGTCAGTAAGAAGGTCCAAGGGATACAGTATACCTGAAGTGAAGCATCCGAATCCATAACTAGTGTCACAGGAATGGTTCAAATCATAGTCAGTAAATAGAGTCAGTCTTCTTGTACTTCTGTCGGCATTGTGCCTTTTGTATTAAATTCCAAAGCAATTTCTGGGTTTCATCGTCAATAAGAAGGTCAGAGGGAATTAGTAAACCTGAAGTGAAACATCGGAATCTATAACTAGTGTCACAGGAATGGTTCAAAACATAGTCAGTATGAAGAGTCAGTCTTCATGTACCTAAGTCTGCATTGTGCCTTTTGTGTTTAATTCCGATGCTATTTCTGTGTTTCATCGTCAATAAGAAGGTCCAAGGGATACAGTAAACCTGAAGTGAAGCATCGGAATCTATAACTAGTGTCACAGGAATTGTTCAAAACATAGACAGTAAGAAAAGTCAGTTGTCTTGTACTTAAGTTGGCTTTGTGCCTTTTCTATTTAATTCTGATGCAATTTCTGTGTTTCATCGTCAGTAAGAAGGTCCAAGGGATACAGTAAAACTGAAGTCAAGCATCGGAATCTATAACTAGTGTCACAGGAATGGTTCATAATATGGACAGTAAGAAGACTCAGTCTTCTTGTACTTAAGTCGGCATTGTGCCTTTTGTGTTTAATTCCGATGCAATTTCTGGGTTTCATAGTCAATATGAAGGTCCAAGGGATAGAGTAAACCTCAAGTGATGCATCGGAATCAATAACTAGTGTCACAGGAATGGTTCAAAACATAGTCAGTAGGAAGTGTCGGTCTTAATGTACTTAATTCGGCATTGTGCATTTTGTATATAATTCCGATGCAATTTCTGTCTTTGATCGTCAATAAGAAGGACCAAGGGATACAGTAAACCTGAAGTGAAGCATCGGAATCTATAACTAGTGTCACTGGAATGGTTCATAATATGGACAGTAAGAAGAGTCAGTCTTCTTGTACTTTAGTCGGCATTGTGCCTTTTGTGTTTAATTAAGATTCAATTTCTGTGATTCATCGCCTAAAAGAAGGCCCAAGGGATACAGTAAACCTGACGTGAAGCATCGGACTCTGCAACTAGTGTCACAGAAATGGTTCAAAACATAGACAGTAGAAGAGTCAGTCTTCTTGTACTTAGGTCTGCATTTTGCCTTTTGTATTTAATTCCGATGCAATTTCTGAGTTTCATCGTCAATAAGAAGGTCCAGGGAAACAGTAAACCTGAAGTGAAGAATCGGAATCTATAACCAGTGTCACAGGAATGGTTCAAAGCATAGCCAGTAAGTTGAGTCAGTCTTCTTGTATTTAAGTAGCCATTGTGGCTTTCTATTTAATTCCAAAGCAATTTCTGTGTTTCATCGTCAATAAGAAGGTCAGAGGGATACAGTAAACCTGGAGTGAAGCATCGGAATCTATAACTTGTGTCACAGGAATTATTCAAAACATAGACACTAAGATGAGTCAGTCTTCTTGCACTTAAGTCGGCATTGTGCCTTTTCTATTTAATTCCGATGCAATTTCTGTGTTTTATCGTCAATAAGAAGGTACAAGGAAAACAGTAAAGCTGGAGTGAAGCATCGGAATCTATAACTAGTGTCAATGGAATGGTTCAAAACATAGACAGTAAGAAGAGTCAGTCTTCTTGTACTTAATTCGGCATTGTGCCTTTTGTATTTAATTCCGATGCAATTTCTGTGTTTCATCGTCAATAAGAAGGTCCAGGGGATACAGTAAACCTGAGGTGAGGCATCTGAATCTATAACTAGTGTCACAGGAATGGTTCGAATCATAGTCAGTAGGAAGAGTCGGTCTTCATGTACTTAAGTCGCCATTGTGCCATTTGTATTTAATTCCGATGCAATTTCTGTATTTCATCGTCAATAAGAAGGTCCAAGGGGTCCAGTAAACCTGAAGGGAAGCATCGGAAACTATAACTAGTGTCACAGGAATGGTTCAAACCATAGACATTAGGAAGAGTCAGACTTCTTGTACTTAAGTCGGCATTGTGACTTTTGTATTTAATTCCGATGCAATTTCTGTGTTTTATCGTCAATAAGAAGGTCAGAGGGATACAGTAAATATGAAGCGAAGGATCGCGATCTATAACTAGTGTCACAGGAATGTTTCAAAACATAGTCAGTAAGATGAGTCAGTTTCTTGTACTTAAGTCGGCATTGTGCCTTTTGTATTTAATTCCGATGAAATTTTTGTGTTTCATCGTCAATAAGAAGGTCAGAGGGGTACAGTAAAGCTGGAGTGCAGCATCGGAATCTATAACTAGTGTCACAGGAATGGTTTAAAGCATAGTCATTAAGAAGAGTCAGTCTCCATGTACATAAGTCAGCATTGTGCCTTTTGTGTTTAATTCCGATGCAATTTCTGTGTTTCATCGTCGATAAGAAGGTCCAAGTGATACAGTAAACCCGAAGTGAAGCATCAAAATCTATAACTAGCGTCACAGGAATGGTTCAAAACATAGACGGTAAGATGAGTCAGTCTTCTTGTACTTAAGTCGGCATTGTGCCTTTTGTATTTAATTCCGATGCAATTTCTGTGATTCATCGTCAATAAGAAGGTCAGAGGGAGACAGGAAACCTCAAGAGAAGCATCGGAATCTATAACTAGTGTCACAGGAATGGTTCAAAGCAAAGTCAGTAGGAAGAGTCGGTCTTCATGTACTTAAGTCGGCATTGTGCCTTTTGTATTAAATTCCGACGCAATTTCTGTGTTTCATCGTCAATAAGAAGGTCCAAGGGATACAGTAAACCTCAAGTGAAGCATCGGAATCTATAACTAGTGTCACAGGAATGGTTCAAAACATAGACAGTAGGATGAGTCAGTTTTCTTGTACTTAAGTCGGCATTCTGCCTTTTGTATTTAATTCCGATGCAATTTCTGTGTTTCATCGTCAATTATAAGGTCCAAGGGATAGAGAAAAACTGAAGTCAAGCATCGGAATCTATAACTAGTGTCACAGGAATGGTTCAAAACGTAGCCAGTAAGAAGAGTCAGTCTTCTTGTATCTAAGTAGGAATTGTGGCGTTTCTATTTAATTCCGATGCAATTTCTGTGTTTCATCGTCAATAAGAAGGTCAGAGGGAAACAGTAAACCTGAAGTGAAGCATCGCAATCTATAACTAGTGTCACAGGAATGGTTCAAAACATAGTCAGTATGAAGAGTCAGTCTTTATGTACCTAAGTCTGCATTGTGCCTCTTGTGTTTAATTCCGATGCTATTTCTGTGTTTCATCGTCAATAAGAAGGTCCAAGGGATACAGTATACCTGAAGTGAAGCATCCGAATCCATAACTAGTGTCACAGGAATGGTTCAAATCATAGTCAGTAAATAGAGTCAGTCTTCTTGTACTTCAGTGGTCATTGTGCCTTTTGTATTTAATTCCGATGCAATTTCTGTGTTTCATCGTCATTGAGAAGGTGAGAGGGAAACAGTAAACCTGAAGTGAAGCATCGGAATCTATAACTAGTGTCACAGGAATGGTTCAAAACATAGTCAGTATGAAGAGTCAGGCTTTATGTACCTATGTCTGCATTGTGTATTTTGTGTTTAATTCCGATGCTATTTCTGTGTTTCATCGTCAATAAGAAGGTCCAAGGGATACAGTAAACCTGAAGTGAAGCATCGGAATCTATAACTAGTGTCACAGGAATGGTTCAAAACATAGACAGTAAGAAAAGTCAGTCGTCTTGTACTTAAGTTGGCATTGTGCCTTTTCTATTTAATTCTGATGCAATTTCAGTGTTTCATCGTCAATAAAAAGGTCAGAGGGATACAGTAAACCTGAAGTGAAGCATCGGAATCTATAACTAGTGTCACAGGAATGGTTCAAAACATAGATAGTAAGATGAGTCAGTCTTCTTGTACTTAAGTCGGCATTGTGCCTTTTGTGTTTAATTCCGATGCAATTTCTGTGTTTCATCGTCAGTAAGAAGGTCCAAGGGATACAGTATACCTGAAGTGAAGCATCCGAATCCATAACTAGTGTCACAGGAATGGTTCAAATCATAGTCAGTAAATAGAGTCAGTCTTCTTGTACTTCTGTCGGCATTGTGCCTTTTGTATTTAATTCCAAAGCAATTTCTGGGTTTCATCGTCAATAAGAAGGTCAGAGGGAAACAGTAAACCTGAAGTGAAGCATCGGAATCTATAACTAGTGTCACAGGAATTGTTCAAAACATAGACAGTAAGAAAAGTCAGTTGTCTTGTACTTAAGTTGGCTTTGTGCCTTTTCTATTTAATTCTGATGCAATTTCTGTGTTTCATCGTCAGTAAGAAGGTCCAAGGGATACAGTAAACCTCAAGTGAAGCATCGGAATCTATAACTAGTGTCACAGAATGGTTCAAAGCATAGTCAGTAGGAAGTGTCGGTCTTAATGTACTTAAGTCGGCATTGTGCATTTTGTATATAATTCCGATGCAATTTCTGTCTTTGATCTTCAATAAGAAGGCCCAAGGGATACAGTAAACCTGACGTGAAGCATCCTACTCTGCAACTAGTGTCACAGAAATGGTTCAAAACATAGACGGTAGAAGAGTCAGTCTTCTTGTACTTAGGTCGGCATTTTGCCTTTTGTATTTATTTCCGATGCAATTTCTGAGTTTCATCGTCAATAAGAAGGTCCAGGGAAACAGTAAACCTGAAGTGAAGATTCGGAATCTATAACCAGTGTCACAGGAATGGTTCAAAGCATAGCAGTAAGATGAGTCAGTCTTCTTGTATTTAAGTAGCCATTGTGGCCTTTCTATTTAATTCAAAGCAATTTCTGTGTTTCATCGTCAATAAGAAGGTCAGAGGATACAGTAAACCTGAAGTGAAGCACCGGGATCTATAATTAGTGTCACAGGAATTGTTCAAAACATAGTCAGTAGGAAGAGTCGATCTTCATGTACTTATGTCGGCATTGTGCCCTTTTGTATTTAATTTCCGATGCAATTTCTGTGTTTCATCGTCAATAAGAAGGTCCAAGCGATCCAGTAAACCTGAAGTGAAGCATCGGAATCTATAACTAGTGTCACAGGAATGGTTCCAAACCATAGACATTAAGAAGAGTCAGTCTTCTTGTAATTAAGTCGGCATTGTGCCTTTTGTATTTAATTCCGAAGCAATATCTGTGTTTCATCGGCAATATGGTCAGAGGGATAAGTAAACTAGAGTGAAGCATCGGAAGCTATAAACTAGTGTCACAGGAATGGTTCAATACATAGACAGTAAGAAGAGTCAGTCTTCTTGTACTTAAGTCGGCATTCTGCCTTTTCTATTTAATTCCGATGCAATTTCTGTGTTTCATCGTCAATAAGAAGGTACAAGGGATACAGTAGACCTGAACTGAAGCATCGGAATCTATAACTAGTGTCACAGGAATGGTTCAAAATATAGACAGTAAGATGAGTCAGTCTTCTTGTACTTAAGTCGGCATTGTGCCTTTTATGTTTAATTGCGATGCAATTTCTGTGATTCATCGTCAGTAAGAAGGTCCAAGGTATACAGTAAACCTCAAGTGAAGCATCGGAATCTATAACTAGTGTCACAGGAATGGTTCAAAACATAGTCAGTAGGAAGTGTCGGTCTTCATGTACTTAAGTCGGCATTGTGCCTTTTGTATATAATTCCGATGCAATTTCTGTCTTTCATCGTTAATAAGAAGGCCCAAGGGATACAGTAAACCTAAAGTGAAGCATCGGAATCTGTAACTAGTGTCACTGGAATGTTTCAAAATATGGGCAGTAAGAAGAGTCAGTCTTCTTGTACTTTAGCCGGCATTGTGCCATTTGTGTTTAATTCCCGATTCAATTTCTGTGATTCATCGTCAATAAGAAGGCCCAAGGGATTCAGTAAACCTGAAGTGAAGCATCGGACTCTGGAACTAGTGTCACAGAAATGGTTAAAAACATAGACGGTAGAAGAGTCAGTCTTCTTGTACTTATTCGGCATTTTGCCTTTTGTATTTAATTCCGATGCAATTTCTGAGTTTCATCGTCAATAAGAAGCTCCAGGGAAACAGTAAACCTGAAGTGAAGCATCGGAATCTATAACTAGTGTCACAGGAATGGTTCAAATCATAGTCAGTAAGAAGTGTCAGTCTTCTTGTCCTTAAGTCGGCATTGTGCCTTTTGTATTTAATTCCCATGCAATTTCTGTGTTTCATCAGCAATATGGTCAGAGGGATAAGTAAACCTGAAGTGAAGCATCGGAATCTACAACTAGTGTCACAGGAATGGTTCAAAACATAGACAGTAGGAAGAGTCAGTCTTCTTGTACTTAAGTCGGCATTGTGCCTTTTGTATTTAATTCGATGCAATTTCTGTGTTTCATCGTCAATAAGAAGGTCCAAGGTATACAGTAAACCTGAAGTGAAACATCGGAATCTATAACTAGTGTCACAGGAATGGTTCAAAACATAGTCAGTAATAAGAGTCAGTCTTCTTGTACTTAAGTCGGCATTGTACCTTTTCTATTTAATTCACTTGCAATTTCTGTGTTTCATCGTCAATAAGAAGGTCCAAGGGATACAGTAAAACTGGAGTGAAGCATCGGAATCTATAACTAGTGTCACAGGAATGGTTCAAAACATAGACAGTAAAAAGAGTCAGTCTTCTTGTACTTAAGTCGGCATTGTGCCTTTTCTATTTATATCCGATGCAATTTCTGTGTTTCATCGTCAACAAGAAGGTCAGAGGGATACAATAAACCTGAAGTGAAGCATCGGGATCTATAACTAGTGTCACAGGAATGGTCAAAACATAGACAGTAAGAACAGTCAGTCTTCTTGTCCCTAAGTCGGCATTGTGCCTTTTTTATTTAATTCCCGATGCAATTTCTGTGTTTCATCGTCAGTAAGAAGGTCCAAGGGATACAGTAAACCTGGAGTGAATCATCGGAAACTATAACTAGTGTCACAGGAATGGTTCAAAACATAGACAGTTAGAAGAGTCAGTTTTCGTGTACTTAAGACGGCATATTGCCCTTTGTATTTAATTCCGATGCAATTTCTGTGATTCATCGTCAATAAGACGTCCAAATGATACAGTAAAACTGAAGTCAAGCATCGGAATCTATAACTAGTGTCACAGGAATGGTTCAAAACATAGTCAGTAACAAGAGTCAGTCTTCTTGTCCTTAAGTCCGCATTGTGCCTTTTGTATTTAATTCCGATGAATTTTCTGTGTTTCATCGTTAATAAGAAGGTCCAAGGGATACAGTAAACCTGGAGTGAAGCATCGGAATCTATAACGTGTGTCACAGGAATGGTTCAAAACATACACACTAAGAAGAGTCAGTCTTCTTGCACTTAAGTCGGCATTGTGCCTTTTCTATTTAATTCCGATGCAATTTCTGTGTTTCATGGTCAATAAGAAGGTACAAGGGATACAGTAAAACTGGAGTGAAGCATCGGAATCTATAACTAGTGTCAGTGGAATGGTTCAAAACATAGACAGTAAGAAGAGTCTGTCTTCTTGTACTTAATTCGGCAATTGTGCCTTTTGTAGTTAATTCCGATGCAATTTCTGTGTTTCTTCGTCAATAAGAAGGTCCAGGGGATACAGTAAACCTGAGGTGAGGCATCGGAATCAATACCTAGTGTCACAGGAATGGTTCAAAACATAGTCAGTAGGAAGAGTCGGTCTTCATGTACTTAAGTCGGCATTGTGCCTTTTGTATTTAATCCGATGCAATTTCTGTATTTCAATCGTCAATAAGAAGGTCAAGGGATCCAGCAAACCTGAAGTGAAGCATCGGAAACTATAACTAGTCTCACAGGAATGGTTCAAACCATAGACATTAGGAAGAGTCAGTCTTCTTGTACTTATGCCGGCATTGTGCCTTTTGTATTTATTCCGTTGCAATTTCTGTGTTTCATCGTCAATAAGAAGGACAGAGGGATACAGAAAACCTGAAGTGAAGCAACGCAATCTATAACTAGTGTCACAGGAATGGTTCAAACATAGTCAATAAGAAGAGTCAGTCTTCTTGTACTTAAGTCGGCATTGTGCCTTTCGTATTTAATTCCGATGCAATTTCTGTGTTTCATCGTCAATAAGAAGGTCAGAGGGTTACAGTAAACCTGAAGTGAAGCATCGAATCTATAACTAAAGTCACAGGAATGGTTCAAATCACAGACAGAAAGAGGGGTCAGTCTTCTTGTACTTAAGTCAGCAATGTGCCTTTTGTATTTAATTCCGATGCAATTTCTGTGTTTCATCGTCAATAAGAAGGTCCAAGGGATACAGTAAAACTGAAGTCAAGCATCGGAATATATAACTAGTGTCACAGGAATGGTTCAAAACATAGCCAGTAAGAAGAGTCAGTCTTCTTGTACTTAAGAAGGCATTGTGGCGTTTCTATTTAATTCCGATGCAATATCTGTGTTTCATCGTCAATAAGAAGGTCAGAGGGATACAGTAAATATGAAGCGAAGCATCGCGATCTATAACTAGTGTCACAGGAATGTTTCAAAACATAGTCAGTAAGATGAGTCAGTTTCTTGTACTTAAGTCGGCTTGTGCCTTTTGTATTTAATTCCGATGCAATTTTTGTGTTTCATCGTCAATAAGAATGTCAGAGGGGTACAGTAAAGCTGAAGTGAAGCATCGGAATCTATAACTAGTGTCACAGGAATGGTTCAAAACATAGTCAGTAGGAAGAGTCGGTCTTCATGTACTTAAGTCGGCATTGTGCCTTTTGTATTTAATTCCGATGCAATTTCTGTATTTCATCGTCAATAAGAAGGTCAAGGGATCCAGCAAACCTGAAGTGAAGCATCGGAAACTATAACTAGTGTCACAGGAATGGTTCAAACCATAGACATTAGGAAGAGTCAGACTTCTTGTACTTAAGTCGGCATTGTGACTTTTGTATTTAATTCCGATGCAATTTCTGTGTTTCATCGTCAATAAGAAGGTATAAGGAATACAGTAAATCTGAAGTGAAGCATCGGAATCTATAACTATTGTCACAGGAATGGTTCAAACATAGACAGTAAGAAGAGTCAGTCTTCTTGTACTTATGCCGGCATTGTGCCTTTTGTATTTATTCCGATGCAATTTCTGTGTTTCATCGTCAATAAGAAGGACAGAGGGATACAGAAAACCTGAAGTGAAGCAACGCAATCTATAACTAGTGTCACAGGAATGGTTCAAACATAGTCAATAAGAAGAGTCAGTCTTCTTGTACTTAAGTCGGCATTGTGCCTTTCGTATTTAATTCCGATGCAATTTCTGTGTTTCATCGTCAATAAGAAGGTCAGAGGGTTACAGTAAACCTGAAGTGAAGCATCGGAATCTATAACTAAAGTCACAGGAATGGTTCAAATCACAGACAGAAAGAGGGGTCAGTCTTCTTGTACTTAAGTCAGCATTGTGCCTTTTGTATTTAATTCCGATGCAATTTCTGTGTTTCATCGTCAATAAGAAGGTCCAAGGGATACAGTAAAACTGAAGTCAAGCATCGGAATATATAACTAGTGTCACAGGAATGGTTCAAAACATAGCCAGTAAGAAGAGTCAGTCTTCTTGTACTTAAGAAGGCATTGTGGCGTTTCTATTTAATTCCGATGCAATATCTGTGTTTCATCGTCAATAAGAAGGTCAGAGGGATACAGTAAATATGAAGCGAAGCATCGCGATCTATAACTAGTGTCACAGGAATGTTTCAAAACATAGTCAGTAAGATGAGTCAGTTTCTTGTACTTAAGTCGGCATTGTGACTTTTGTATTTAATTCCGATGCAATTTTTGTGTTTCATCGTCAATAAGAATGTCAGAGGGGTACAGTAAAGCTGAAGTGAAGCATCGGAATCTATAACTAGTGTCACAGGAATGGTTTAAAGCATAGTCATTAAGCAGAGTCAGTCTCCTTGTACATAAGTCGGCATTGTGCCTTTTGTGTTTAATTCCGATGCAATTTCTGTGTTTCCTTGTCGATAAGAAGGTCCAAGGGATACAGTAAACCTGAAGTGAAGCATCGGAATCTATAACTAGCGTCACAGGAATGGTTCAAAACATAGTCAGTATGAAGAGTCAGTCTTTATGTACCTAAGTCTGCATTGTGCCTTTTGTGCTTAATTCCGATGCTATTTCTGTGTTTCATCGTCAATAAGAAGGTCCAAGGGATACAGTAAACCTGAAGTGAAGCATCGGAATCTATAACTAGTTCACAGGAATGTTTCAAAACATAGTCAGTAAGATGAGTCAGTCTTCTTGTACTTAAGTCGGCATTGTGCCGTTTTTATTTAATTCCGATGCAATTTCTGTGATTCATCGTCAATAAGAAGGTCAGAGGGATACAGTAAACCTCAAGAGAAGCATCGGAATGTATAACTAGTGTCACAGGAATGGTTCAAAGCATAGTCAGTAGGAAGAGTCGGTCTTCATGTCCTTAAGTCGGCATTGTGCTTTTGTATTAAATTCCGACGCAATTTCTGTGTTTCATCGTCAATAAGAAGGTCCAAGGGATACTGTAAACCTCAAGTGAAGCAACAGAATCTATAACTAGTGTACAGGAATGGTTCAAAACATAGACAGTAGGAAGAGTCAGTTTTCTTGTACTAAAGGCGGCATTCTGCCTTTTGTATTTAATTCCGATGCAATTTCTGTGTTTCATCGTCAATAAGAAGGTCCAAGGGATACAGAAAAACTGAAGTCAAGCATCGGAATCTATAACTAGTGTTACAGGAATGGTTCAAAACGTAGCCAGTAAGAAGAGTCAGTCTTCTTGTATCTAAGTAGGAATTGTGGCGTTTCTATTTAATTCTGATGCAATTTCTGTGTTTCATCGTCAATAAGAGGTCAGAGGGAAACAGTAAACCTGAAGTGAAGCATCGCAATCTATAACTAGTGTCACAGGAATGGTTCAAAACATAGTCAGTATGAAGAGACAGTCTTTATGTACCTAAGTCTGCATTGTGCCTTTTGTGTTTAATTCCGATGCTATTTCTGTGTTTCATCGTCAATAAGAAGGTCCAAGGGATACAGTAAACCTGAAGTGAAGCATCGGAATCTATAACTAGTGTCACAGGAATGGTTCAAAACATAGACAGTAATTAAAGTCAGTCGCCTTGTACTTAAGTTGGCATTGTGCCTTTTCTATTTAATTCTGATGCAATTTCAGTGTTTCATCGTCAATAAAAAGGTCAGAGGGATACAGTAAACTTGAAGTGAAGCAACGGATTCTATAACTAGTGTCACAGGAATGGTTCAAATCATAGACAGTAATTAAAGTAAGTCGTCTTGTACTTAAGTTGGCATTGTGCCTTTTCTATTTAATTCTGATGCAATTTCAGTGTTTCATCGTCAATAAAAAGGTCAGAGGGATACAGTAAACTTGAAGTGAAGCAACGGAATCTATAACTAGTGTCACAGGAATGGTTCAAATCATAGACAGTAAGATGAGTCAGTCTTCTAGTACTTAAGTCGGCATTGTGCCTTTTGTGTTTCATTCCGATGCAATTTCTGTGTTTCATCGTCAGTAAGAAGGTCCAAGGGATACAGTATACCTGAAGGGAAGCATCCGAATCCATAACTAGTGTCACAGGAAGGGTTCAAATCATAGTCAGTAAATAGAGTCAGCCTTCTTGTACTTCTGTCGGCATTGTGTCTTTTGTATTTAATTCCGATGCAATTTCTGTGTTTCATCGTCAATAAGAAGGTCAGAGGGAAACGGTAAACCTGAAGCGAAGCATCGGAATCTATAACTAGTGTCACAGGAATGGTGCAAAACATAGTCAGTATGAAGAGTCAGTCTTTATGTACCTAAGTCTGCATTGTGCCTTTTGTGTTTAATTCCGATGCTATTTCTGTGTTTCATCGTCAATAAGAAGGTCCAAGGGATACAGTAAACCTGAAGTGAAGCATCGGAAAATATAGCTAGTGTCACAGGAATTGTTCAAAACATAGACAGTAAGAAAAGTCAGTCGTCTTGTACTTAAGATGGCATTGTGCCTTTTCTATTTAATTCTGATGCAATTTCTGTGTTTCATCGTCAGTAAGAAGGTCCAAGGGATACAGTAAACCTCAAGTGAAGCATCGGAATCTATAACTAGTGTCACAGGAATGGTTCAAAACATAGTCAGTAGGAAGTGTCGGTCTTAATGTACTTAAGTCGGCATTGTGCCGTTTGAATATAATTCCGATGCAATTTCTGTCTTTGATCGTAAAGAAGTAGGACCAAGGGATACAGTAAACCTGAAGTGAAGCATCGGAATCTATAACTAGTGTCACTGGAATTCTTCAAAATATGGACAGTAAGAAGAGTCTGTCTTCTTGTACTTTAGTCGGCATTGTGCCTTTTGTGTTTAATTAATATTCAATTTCTGTGATTCATCGCCTATAAGAAGGCCCAAGGGATACAGTAAACCTGACGTGAAGAATCTTACTCTGCAACTAGTGTCACAGAAATGGTTCAAAACATAGACAGTAGAAGAATCAGTCTTCTTGTACTTAGGTCGGCATTTTGCATTTTGTATTTAATTCCGATGCAATTTCTGAGTTTCATCGTCAATAAGAAGTTCCAGGGAAACAGTAAACCTGAAGTGAAGAATCGGAATCTATAACCAGTGTCACAGGAATGGTTCAAAGCATAGCCAGTAAGATGAGTCAGTCTTCTTGTATTTAAGTAGCCATTGTGGCTTTCTATTTAATTCCGATGCAATTTCTGTGTTTCATCGTCAATAAGAAGGTCAGAGGGATACAGTAAACCTGAAGTGATGCATCGGGATCTATAACTAGTGTCACAGGAATGGTTCAAAACATAGTCAGTAGGAAGAGTCGATCATCATGTACTTAAGTCGGCATTGTGCCTTTTGTATTTAATTCCGATGCAATTTCTGTGTTTCATCGTCAATAAGAAGGTCCAAGGGATACTGTGAACCTCAAGTGAAGCAACAGAATCTATAACTAGTGTCACAGGAATGGTTCAAAACATAGACAGTAGGAAGAGTCAGTTTTCTTGTACTTAAGTCGGCATTCTGCCTTTTGTAATTAATTCCGATGCAATTTCTGTGTTTCATCGTCAATAAGAAGGTCCAAGGGATACAGAAAAACTGAAGTCAAGCATCGGAATCTACTACTAGTGTTACAGGAATGGTTCAAAACGTAGCCAGTAAGAAGAGTCAGTCTTCTTGTATCTAAGTAGGAATTGTGGCGTTTCTATTTAATTCCGATGCAATTTCTGTGTTTCATCGTCAATAAGAAGGTCAGAGGGAAACGGTAAACCTGAAGCGAAGCATCGGAATCTATAACTAGTGTCACAGGAATGGTGCAAAACATAGTCAGTATGAAGAGTCAGTCTTTATGTACCTAAGTCTGCATTGTGCCTTTTGTGTTTAATTCCGATGCTATTTCTGTGTTTCATCGTCAATAAGAAGGTCCAAGGGATACAGTAAACCTGAAGTGAAGCATCGGAAAATATAGCTAGTGTCACAGGAGTTGTTGAAAACATAGACAGTAAGAAAAGTCAGTCGTCTTGTACTTAAGATGGCATTGTGCCTTTTCTATTTAATTCTGATGCAATTTCTGTGTTTCATCGTCAGTAAGAAGCTCCAAGGGATACAGTAAACCTCAAGTGAAGCATCGGAATCTATAACTAGTGTCACAGGAATGGTTCAAATCATAGTCAGTAGGAAGGGTCGGTGTTAATGTACTTAAGTCGGCATTGTGCCGTTTGAATATAATTCCGATGCAATTTCTGTCTTTGATCGTCAAAAAGTAGGACCAAGGGATACAGTAAACCTGAAGTGAAGCATCGGAATCTATAACTAGTGTCACTGGAATTCTTCAAAATATGGACAGTAAGAAGAGTCTGTCTTCTTGTACTTTAGTCGGCATTGTGCCTTTTGTGTTTAATTAAGATTCAATTTCTGTGATTCATCGCCTATAAGAAGGCCCAAGGGATACAGTAAACCTGACGTGAAGCATCTTACTCTGCAACTAGTGTCACAGAAATGGTTCAAAACATAGACAGTAGAAGAGTCAGTCTTCTTGTACTTAGGTCGGCATTTTGCATTTTGTATTTAATTCCGATGCAATTTCTGAGTTTCATCGTCAATAAGAAGTTCCAGGGAAACAGTAAACCTGAAGTGAAGAATCGGAATCTATAACCAGTGTCACAGGAATGATTCAAAGCATAGCCAGTAAGATGAGTCAGTCTTCTTGTATTTAAGTAGCCATTGTGGCTTTCTATTTAATTCCGATGCAATTTCTGTGTTTCATCGTCAATAAGAAGGTCAGAGGGATACAGTAAACCTGAAGTGATGCATCGGGATCTATAACTAGTGTCACAGGAATGGTTCAAAACATAGTCAGTAGGAAGAGTCGATCATCATGTACTTAAGTCGGCATTGTGCCTTTTGTATTTAATTCCGATGCAATTTCTGTGTTTCACCGTCAATAAGAAGGTCCAAGCGATCCAGTAAACCTGAAGTGAGGAATCGGAATCTATAACTAGTGTCACAGGAATGGTTCAAACCATAGACATTAGGAAGTGTCAGTCTTCTTGTACTTAAGTCGGCATTGTGCTTTTTGTATTTAATTCCGATGCAATTTCTGTGTTTCATCGGCAATATGGTCAGAGGGATAAGTAAACCTGGAGTGAAGCCTCGGAATCTATAACTAGTGTCACAGGAATGGTTCAAACATAGACAGTAAGAAGAGTCAGTCTTCTTGTACTTAAGTCGGCATTGTGCCTTTTCTATTTAATTGCGATGCAATTTCTGTGTTTCATCGTCAATAAGAAGGTACAAGGGATACAGTAAAACTGGAGTGAAGCATCGGAATCTATAACTAGTGTCAATGGAATGGTTCAAAACATAGACAGTAAGAAGAGTCAGTCTTCTTGTACTTAAGTCGGCATTGTGCTTTTTGTATTTAATTCCGATGCAATTTCGGTGTTTGATCGTCAATAAGAAGGTCCAGGGGATACAGTACACCTGAGGTGAAGCATCGGAATCTATAACTAGTGTCACAGGAATGGTTTAAAACATAGTCAGTAGGAAGATTCGATCTTCATGTACTTAAGTCGGAATTGTGCCTTTTGTATTTAATTCCGATGCAATTTCTGTGTTTCATCGTCAATAAGAAGGTCCAAGGGATCCAGTAAACCTGAAGTGAAGCATCGCAATCTATAACTAGTGTCACAGGAATGGTTCAAACCATAGACATTAGGAAGAGTCAGTCTTCTTGTACTTAAGTCGGCATTGTGCCTTTTGTATTTAATTCCGATGCAATTTCTTTGTTTCATCGTCAATAAGAAGGTCCAAGGAATACAGTAAACCTGAAGTGAAGCATCGGAATCTATAACTAGTGTCACAGGAATGGTTCAAAACATAGACAGTAAGATGAGTCAGTCTTCTTGTACTTAAGTCGGCATTGTGACTTTTGTGTTTAATTAATATTCAATTTCTGTGATTCATCGCCTATAAGAAGGCCCAAGGGATACAGTAAACCTGACGTGAAGAATCTTACTCTGCAACTAGTGTCACAGAAATGGTTCAAAACATAGACAGTAGAAGAATCAGTCTTCTTGTACTTAGGTCGGCATTTTGCAATTTGTATTTAATTCCGATGCAATTTCTGAGTTTCATCGTCAATAAGATGTTCCAGGGAAACAGTAAACCTGAAGTGAAGAATCGGAATCTATAACCAGTGTCACAGGAATGGTTCAAAGCATAGCCAGTAAGATGAGTCAGTCTTCTTGTATTTAAGTAGCCATTGTGGCTTTCTATTTAATTCCGATGCAATTTCTGTGTTTCATCGTCAATAAGAAGGTCAGAGGGATACAGTAAACCTGAAGTGATGCATCGGGATCTATAACTAGTGTCACAGGAATGGTTCAAAACATAGTCAGTAGGAAGAGTCGATCATCATGTACTTAAGTCGGCATTGTGCCTTTTGTATTTAATTCCGATGCAATTTCTGTGTTTCATCGTCAATAAGAAGGTCCAAGGGATACTGTAAACCTCAAGTGAAGCAACAGAATCTATAACTAGTGTCACAGGAATGGTTCAAAGCATAGACAGTAGGAAGAGTCAGTTTTCTTGTACTTAAGTCGGCATTCTGCCTTTTGTAATTAATTCCGATGCAATTTCTGTGTTTCATCGTCAATAAGAAGGTCCAAGGGATACAGAAAAACTGAAGTCAAGCATCGGAATCTACTACTAGTGTTACAGGAATGGTTCAAAACGTAGCCAGTAAGAAGAGTCAGTCTTCTTGTATCTAAGTAGGAATTGTGGCGTTTCTATTTAATTCCGATGCAATTTCTGTGTTTCATCGTCAATAAGAAGGTCAGAGGGAAACGGTAAACCTGAAGCGAAGCATCGGAATCTATAACTAGTGTCACAGGAATGGTGCAAAACATAGTCAGTATGAAGAGTCAGTCTTTATGTACCTAAGTCTGCATTGTGCCTTTTGTGTTTAATTCCGATGCTATTTCTGTGTTTCATCGTCAATAAGAAGGTCCAAGGGATACAGTAAACCTGAAGTGAAGCATCGGAAAATATAGCTAGTGTCACAGGAGTTGTTCAAAACATAGACAGTAAGAAAAGTCAGTCGTCTTGTACTTAAGATGGCATTGTGCCTTTTCTATTTAATTCTGATGCAATTTCTGTGTTTCATCGTCAGTAAGATGCTCCAAGGGATACAGTAAACCTCAAGTGAAGCATCGGAATCTATAACTAGTGTCACAGGAATGGTTCAAATCATAGTCAGTAGGAAGGGTCGGTGTTAATGTACTTAAGTCGGCATTGTGCCGTTTGAATATAATTCCGATGCAATTTCTGTCTTTGATCGTCAAAAAGTAGGACCAAGGGATACAGTAAACCTGAAGTGAAGCATCGGAATCTATAACTAGTGTCACTGGAATTCTTCAAAATATGGACAGTAAGAAGAGTCTGTCTTCTTGTACTTTAGTCGGCATTGTGCCTTTTGTGTTTAATTAAGATTCAATTTCTGTGATTCATCGCCTATAAGAAGGCCCAAGGGATACAGTAAACCTGACGTGAAGCATCTTACTCTGCAACTAGTGTCACAGAAATGGTTCAAAACATAGACAGTAGAAGAGTCAGTCTTCTTGTACTTAGGTCGGCATTTTGCATTTTGTATTTAATTCCGATGCAATTTCTGAGTTTCATCGTCAATAAGAAGTTCCAGGGAAACAGTAAACCTGAAGTGAAGAATCGGAATCTATAACCAGTGTCACAGGAATGATTCAAAGCATAGCCAGTAAGATGAGTCAGTCTTCTTGTATTTAAGTAGCCATTGTGGCTTTCTATTTAATTCCGATGCAATTTCTGTGTTTCATCGTCAATAAGAAGGTCAGAGGGATACAGTAAACCTGAAGTGATGCATCGGGATCTATAACTAGTGTCACAGGAATGGTTCAAAACATAGTCAGTAGGAAGAGTCGATCATCATGTACTTAAGTCGGCATTGTGCCTTTTGTATTTAATTCCGATGCAATTTCTGTGTTTCACCGTCAATAAGAAGGTCCAAGCGATCCAGTAAACCTGAAGTGAGGAATCGGAATCTATAACTAGTGTCACAGGAATGGTTCAAACCATAGACATTAGGAAGTGTCAGTCTTCTTGTACTTAAGTCGGCATTGTGCTTTTTGTATTTAATTCCGATGCAATTTCTGTGTTTCATCGGCAATATGGTCAGAGGGATAAGTAAACCTGGAGTGAAGCCTCGGAATCTATAACTAGTGTCACAGGAATGGTTCAAACATAGACAGTAAGAAGAGTCAGTCTTCTTGTACTTAAGTCGGCATTGTGCCTTTTCTATTTAATTGCGATGCAATTTCTGTGTTTCATCGTCAATAAGAAGGTACAAGGGATACAGTAAAACTGGAGTGAAGCATCGGAATCTATAACTAGTGTCAATGGAATGGTTCAAAACATAGACAGTAAGAAGAGTCAGTCTTCTTGTACTTAAGTCGGCATTGTGCTTTTTGTATTTAATTCCGATGCAATTTCGGTGTTTCATCGTCAATAAGAAGGTCCAGGGGATACAGTACACCTGAGGTGAAGCATCGGAATCTATAACTAGTGTCACAGGAATGGTTCAAAACATAGTCAGTAGGAAGATTCGATCTTCATGTACTTAAGTCGGAATTGTGCCTTTTGTATTTAATTCCGATGCAATTTCTGTGTTTCATCGTCAATAAGAAGGTCCAAGGGATCCAGTAAACCTGAAGTGAAGCATCGCAATCTATAACTAGTGTCACAGGAATGGTTCAAACCATAGACATTAGGAAGAGTCAGTCTTCTTGTACTTAAGTCGGCATTGTGCCTTTTGTATTTAATTCCGATGCAATTTCTTTGTTTCATCGTCAATAAGAAGGTCCAAGGAATACAGTAAACCTGAAGTGAAGCATCGGAATCTATAACTAGTGTCACAGGAATGGTTAAAAACATAGACCGTAAGATGAGTCAGTCTTCTTGTACTTAAGTCGGCATTGTGACTTTTGTGTTTAATTCCGATGCAATTTCTGTGTTTCATCGTCAGTAAGAAGGTCCAAGGGATACAGTAAACCTCAAGTGAAGCATCGGAATCTATAACTAGTGTCACAGGAATGGTTCAAAACATAGTCAGTAGGAAGTGTTGGTCTTCATGTATTGAAGTCGGCATTGTGCCTTTTGTATATAATTCCAATGCAATTTTTGTCTTTGATCGTCAATAAGAAGGACCAAGGGATACAGTAAACCTGAAGTGAAGCATCGGAATCTATAGCTAGTGTCACTGGAATGTTTCAAAATATGGACAGTAAGAAGAGTCAGTCTTCTTGTACTTAAGTCGGCATTGTGCCTTTTGTGTTTAATGCAGATTCAATTTCTGTGATTCATCGTCTATAAGAAGGCCCAAGGGATACAGTAAACCTGACGTGAAGCATCGGACACTGCAACTAGTGTCACAGAAATGGATCAAAACATAGACAGTAGAAGAGTCAGTCTTCTAGTACTTAGGTCGGCATTTTGCCTTTTGTATTTGATTTCGATGCAATTTCGGTGTTTCATCGTCAATAAGAAGGTACAAGAGATCCAGTAGAACTGGAGTAAAGCATCGGAATCTATAACTAGTGTTTATGGAATGGTTCAAAACATAAACAGTAAGAAGAGTCAGTCTTCTTGTACTTAAGTCGGCATTCTGCCTTTTGTATTTGATTTCGATGCAATTTCGGTGTTTCATCGTCAATAAGAAGGTCCAAGGGATCCAGTAATCCTGAAGTGAAGCATCGGAATCTATAACTTGTGTCACAGGAATGGTTCAAACATAGACAGTAAGAAGAGTCAGTCTTCTTGTACTTAAGTCGGCATTGTGCCTTTTGTATTTAATTCCGATGCAATTTCTGTGTTTCATCGTCAATAAGAAGGTCAGAGGGATACAGTAAACCTGAAGTGAAGCATCGCAATTTATAACTAGTGTCACAGGAATGGTTCAAAACATAGTCAGTAAGAAGAGTCAGTCTTCTTGAACTTAAGTTGGCATTGTCCCTTTCGTATTTTATTCCGATGCAATTTCTGTGCTTCTTCGTCAATAAGAAGGTCAGAGGGATACAGTAAACCTGAGTGTAGCATCGGGATCTATAACTAGTGTCACAGGAATGGTTCAAAACATCGTCAGTAAGAAGAGTCAGTTTCTTGTACTTAAGTCGGCATTGTGCCTTTTGTATTTAATTCCGATGCAATTTCTGTGTTTCATCGTCAATAAGAAGGTCAGAGGGAAACAGTAAACCTGAAGTGAAGCATCGCAATTTATAACTAGTGTTACAGGAATGGTTCAAAACATAGTCAGTAAGAAGAGTCAGTCTTCTTGTACTTAAGTCGGCATTGTGCCCTTTGTATTTAATTTCGATGCAATTTTTGTGTTTCGTCGTCAATAAGAAGATCAGAGGCTTACAGTAAACCTGAAGTGAAGCATCGGAATCTATAACTAGTGTCACAGTAATGGTTCAAAGCATAGTCAGTAAGAAGAGTCATTCTTCTTGTACATAAGTTGGCATTGTGCCTTTTGTATTTAATTCCGATGCAATTTCTGTGTTTCATCGTCAATAAGAAGGTCTAAGGGATACAGTAAACCTCAAGTGATGCATCGGAATCTATAACTAGTGTCACAGGAAAGGTTCAAAGCATAGTCAGTAGGAAAAGTCGGTCTTCATGTACTAATGGCGGCATTGTGCCTTTTGTATTAAATTCCGACGCAATTTCTGTGTGTCATCGTCAATAAGAAGGTCAGTGGGATACAGTAGACCTCAAGTGAAGCATCGGAATCTATAACTAGTGTCACAGGAATGGTTCAAAACATAGACAAGAGGAAGAGTCAGTCTTCTTGTACTTAAGTCGGCATTGTGCCTTTTGTATTTAATTCCGATGCAATTACTGTGTTTCAACGTCAATAAGAAGGTCCAAGGGAAACAGAAAAACTGAAGTCAAACTTCGGAATCTATAACTAGTGTCACAGGAATGGTTCAAATCGTAGCCAGTAAGAAGAGTCAGTCTCCTTGTACCTAAGTAGGAATTGTGGCGTTTCTATTTAATTCCGATGCAATTTCTGTGTTGCATCATCAATAAGAAGGTCAGAGTGATACAGTAAACCTGAATGAAGCATCGGGATCTATAACTAGTGTCACAGGAATGGTTCAAAACATAGTCAGTAAGAAGAGTCAGTCTTCTTGTACTTAAGTCGGCATTGTGCCTTTTGTATTTAATTCCGATGCAATTTCTGTTTTTCATCGTCAATAAGAAGGACCAAGGGTTACAGTAAACCTGAAGTGAAGCATCGGAACCTATAACTAGTGTGACAGGAATGGTTCAAAGCATAGATAGTACGAAAAGTCAGTCGTCTTGTACTTAAGTCGGCATTGTGCCTTTTCTATTTAATTCCGATACAATTTCTGTGTTTCATCGACAATAAGAAGGTCAGGGGGATACAGTAACCTGTATTGAAGCATCCGAATCCATAACTAGTGTCACAGGAATGGTTCAAAACATAGTTAGTAAATAGAGTCAGTCTTCTTGTACTTCAGTCGGCATTGTGCCTTTTGTATTTAATTCCGATGCAATATCTGTGTTTCATCGTCAATAAGAAGGTCAGAGGGATACAGTAAACCTGAAGTGAAGCATCGGAATCTGTAACTAGTGTCACAGGAATGGTTCAAAACATAGTCAGTATGAAGAGTCAGTCTTTATGTACTTAAGTCTGCATTGTGCCTTTTGTGTTTAATTCCGCTGCAATTTCTGTGTTTCATTGTCAATAAGAAGGTCCAAGGGATACAGTAAACCTGAAGTGGAGCATCGGAATCCATAACTAGTGTCACAGGAATGCTTCAAAACATAGAGAGTAGGAAGAGTCAGTCTTCTTGTACTTAAGTCGGCATTGTGCCTGTTGTATTTAATTCCGATGCAATTCCTGTGTTTCATCGTCAATAAGAAGGTCCAAGGGATACAGTAAACCTGGAGTGAAGCATCGTAATCTATAACTAGTGTCACAGGAATGGTTCAAAACATTGACAGTAAGAAGAGTTAGTCTTCTTGTACTTAATTCTGCATTTTGCCTTTTCTATTTAATTCTGATGCAATTTATGTGTTACATCGTCAATAAGAAGGTCCAAAGGATACAGTAATCCTGAAGTGAAGCATCGGAATTTATAACTAGTGTCACAGGAATGGTTCAAAATATAGTCAGTAAGAAGAGTCAGTCTTCTTGTACTTAAGTCGGCATTGTGCCTTTTGTATTGAATTCCGATGCAATTTCTGTGTTTCATCGTCAATAAGAAGGACCAAGGAATACAGTAAACCTGGAGTGAAGCATCGGAATCTATAACTAGTGTCAGAGGGATAGTTCAAAACATAGACGGTAAGAAGAGTCAGTCTTCTCGTCCTTAAGTTGGCATTGTGCCTTTTGTATTTAATTCCGATGCAATTTCTGTGTTTCATCGTCAATAAGAAGGTCAGAGGGATACAGTTATCTTGAAGTGAAGCATCGGAATCTATAACTAGTGTCACAGGAATGGTTCAAAACATAGTCAGTAAGAATAGTCAGTCTTCTTATACTTAAGTCATCATTGTGCATTTTCTATTTAATTCTGATGCAATTTCTGTGTTTCATCGTCAATAGGAAGGTCCAAGGGATACAGTACACCTCGAGTGTAGCATCGGAGTCTATAACTAGTGTCACAGGAATGGTACAAATCATAGACAGTAAGAAGAGAGAGACTTCTTTTACTTAAGTCGACATTGTGTTTTGTATTTGATTCCGATGCAATTTCTGTGTTTCATCGTCAATAAGATGGTCCAAGGGATACAGTAAACCCGAAGTGAAGCATCGGAATCCATAACTAGTGTCACAGAAATGGTTCAAAACATAGTCATTAAGAAGAGTCAGTTTTCTTGTACTTATGTCGGCATTGTGCCTTTTGTATTTAATTCCGATGCAATTTCTGTGTTTCATCGTCAATAAGAAGGTCCAAGGGATACAGTAAATCTGAAGTGAAGCATCGAAATCTATAACTAGTGTCACAGCGACGGTTCAAAACATAGACAGTAAGATGAGTCAGTATTCTTGTACTTAAGTCGGCATTGTGATTTTTGTATTTATTTCCGAATCAATATCTGTGTTTCATCGTCTCTAAGAAAGTCAGAGGGATATTGTAATCCAGTAGTTAAGCATCGGAATCTATAACTAGTGTAACAGAAATTTTTCAAAGCATAGTCAGTGAGAAGAGTCAGTCTTCATTTAGTAAAGTGGGCATTGTGCCTTTTGTATTGAATTCCGATGCAATTTCTGTGTTTCATCGTCAATAAGAAGGTCCAAGGGATACAGAAAATCTGAAGTGAAGCATCGGAATCTATGACTAGTGTCACAGGAATGGTTCAAAACATAGACAGTAGGAAGAGTCAGTCTTCTATACTTAAGTCGGCATTGTGCCTTTTCAATTTAATTCTGCTGCAATTTCTGTTTTTCATCGTCAATAAGACGGTCAGAGGGATACAGTAAACCTGAAGTAAAGCATCGGAAACTATAACAAGTGTCACTGGCATGGCTCAAAACGTAGACAGTTGGAAGAGTCAGTCTTCTTGTACTTAAGTCGGCATTGTGCCTTTTGTATTTAATTCCGATTCAATTTCTGTGTTTCATCGTCAATAAGAAGGTCTAAGGGATACAGTAAATCTGAAGAGAAGCATCGGAATCTACAACACTTGACACAGGAATGGATCAAAGCATAGCCAGTAAGAAGAGTCAGTCTTCTTAAACTTAAGTCAGCATTGTGCCTTTTCTATTTAATTCCGATGCAATTTCTGTGTTCATCGTCAATAAGAAGGTCAGAGGGATACAGTAAACCTGAAGTGAAGCATCGGAATCTATAACTAGTGTCAGAGGAATGGTTCAAAACATAGTCAGTAAGAAGAGACAGTCTTCTTGTCCTTAAGTCGGCATTGTGCCTCTTGTATTTAATTCCGATGCAATTGCTGTGTTTCATTGTCAATGAGAAGGTCCAAGGGATACAGTAAACCTTGAGTGAAGCATCGGAATCTATAACTAGTGTCACAGTAATGGTACAAAACATAGACAGTAGGAAGAGTCAGTCTTCTTGTACTTAAGTCGGCATTGTGCCTTTTGTATTTAATTCCGATGCAATTTCTGTGTTTCATCGTCAATAAGAAGGTCAGAGGAGTACAGTAAACCTGAAGTGAAGCATCGGAATCCAAAACTAGTGTCACAGGAATGGTTCAAATCATGGACAGTAGGGAGGGCCAGTCTTCTTGTACGTAAGTCGGCATTGTGCCCTTTGTATTTAATTCCGATGCAATTTCTGTGTTTCATCGTCAATATGAATGTCCAAGGTATACAGTAAACCTGGAGTGAAGCATCGAAATCTATAACTAGTGTCACAGGAATGGTTCAAAACATTGACAGTAAGAAGAGGCAGTCATCTTGTACTTAAGTCGACATTGTTCATTTTCTATTTAATTCCGATGCAAATTCTGTGTTTCATCGTCAATAAGAGGGTCAGAGGGATACAGTAAACCTGAAGTGAAGCATCGGGATTTATAACTAGTGTCACAGGAATGGTTCAAAACATAGTCAGTAATAAGAGTCAGTCTTCTTGTACTTAAGTCGGCGTTGTGCCTTTTGTATAAATCCGATGCAATTTCTGTTTTTCATCGTCAATAAGAAGGTCCAAAGGATACAGTAAACCTGAAGTGAAGCATCGGAATCTATAACTAGTGTCACAGGAATGGTTCAAAACATAGACAGTACGAAAAGTCTGTCGTCTTGTACTTAAGTCGGCATTGTTCATTTTCTATTTAATTCCGATGCAATTTCTGTGTTTCATCGACAATAAGAAGGTAATGTGGATACAATAAACCTGAAGTGAAGCATCCGAATCCATCACTAGTGACACAGGAATGGTTCAAAGCATAGTTAGTAAATAGAGTCAGTCTTCTTGTACTTCAGTCGGCATTGTGCCTTTTGTATTTAATTTCGATGCAATTTCTGTGTTTCATCGTCAATAAGAAGGTCAGAGGGATACAGTAAACCTGAAGTGAAGCATCGGAATCCATAACTAGTGTCACAGAAATGGTTCAAAACATAGTCATTAAGAAGAGTCAGTTTTCTTGTACTTATGTCGGCCTTGTGCCTTTTGTATTTAATTCCGATGCAATTTCTGTGTTTCATCGTCAATAAGAAGGTCCAAGGGATACAGTAAACCCGGAGTGAAGCATCGAAATCTATAACTAGTGTCACAGCGACGGTTCAAAACATAGACAGTAAGATGAGTCAGTATTCTTGTACTTAAGTCGGCATTGTGATTTTTGTATTTATTTCCGAATCAATATCTGTGTTTCATCGTCTCTAAGAAAGTCAGAGGGATATTGTAATCCAGACGTTAAGCATCGGAATCTATAACTAGTGCAACAGAAATTTTTCAAAGCATAGTCAGTGAGAAGAGTCAGTTTTCATGTAGTAAAGTGGGCATTGTGCCTTTTGTATTGTATTCCAATGCAATTTCTGTGTTTCATCGTCAATAAGAAGGTCCAAGGGATACAGTAAATCTGAAGTGAAGCATCGGAATCTATGACTAGTGTCACAGGAATCGTTCAAAACATAGACAGTAGGAAGAGTCAGTCTTCTAGTACTTAAGCCGGCATTGTGCCTTTTCAATTTTATTCCGCTGCAATTTCTGTTTTTCATCGTCAATAAGACGGTCAGAGGGATACAGTAAACCTGAAGTAGAGCATCGGAAACTATAACAAGTGTCACTGGCATGGCTCAAAACGTAGACAGTTGGAAGAGTCAGTCTTCTTGTACTTAATTCGGCATTGTGTCTTTTGTATTTAATTCCGATTCAATTTCTGTGTTTCATCGTCAATAAGAAGGTCTAAGGGATACAGTAAACCTGAAGAGAAGCATCGGAATCTACAACAATTGACACAGGAATGGATCAAAGCATAGCCAGTAAGAAGAGTCAGTCTTCTTAAACTTAAGTCAGCATTGTGCCTTTTCTATTTAATTCCGATGCAATTTCTGTGTTTCATCGTCAATATGAATGTTCAAGGTATACAGTAAACCTGGAGTGAAGCATCGTAATCTATAACTAGTGTCACAGGAATGGTTCAAAACATTGACAGTAAGAAGAGGCAGTCATCTTGTACTTAAGTCGACATTGTGCATTTTCTATTTAATTCCGATGCAAACTCTGTGTTTCATCGTCAATAAGAGGGTCAGAGGGATACAGTAAACCTGAAGTGAAGCATCGGGATTTATAACTAGTGTCACAGGAATGGTTCAAATCATAGACAGTACGAAAAGTCAGTCGTCTTGTACTTAAGTCGGCATTGTGACTTTTCTATTTAATTCCGATGCTATTTCTGTGTTTCATCGTCAATAGGATGGTCCAAGGGATACAGTAAACCTGGAGTGAAGCATCGGAATCTATAACTAGTGTCACAGGAATGGTTCAAATCATAGACAGTAAGAAGAGTCAGTCCTCGTGTACTTAAGTCGGCATTTTGCCTTTTGTATTTAATTTCGATGCAATTTCTGTGTTTCATCGTCAATAAGAAAGTCAGAGGGATACAGTAAACCTGAAGGGAAGCATCGCAATCTATAACTAGTCTCACAGGAATGGTTCAAATCATAGTCAGTAAGAAGAGTCAGTCTTCTCGTACTTAAGTCGGCATTGTGCCTCTTGTATTTAATTCCCATGCAATTTCTTTGTTTCATCGTCAATAAGAAGTTCAGAGGGATACAGTAAACCTGAAGTGACGCATCGGAATCTATAACTAGTGTCACAGGAATGGTTCAAATCATAGTCAGTAGGAAGTGTCGGTCTTCATGTACTTAAGTCGGTATTGTGCATTTTGTGTTTAATTCCGATGCAATTTCTGGGTTTCATCGTCAATGTGAAGGTCCAACGGATACAGTAAACCTCAAGTGATGCATCGGAATCTATAACTAGTGTTACAGGAAAGGTTCAAAACATAGTCAGTAGGAAGAGTCGGTCTTCATGCAATGAAGTTGGCATTGTGCCTTTTGTATATAATTCCGATGCAATGTCTGTGTTTCATCGTCAATACGAAGGTCCAATTGATACAGTAAACCGGAAGTGAAGCATCGGAATCTATAACTAGTGTCACAGGAAAGGTTTAAAACATAGACAGTAGGAAGAGTCAGTCTTCTTGTACTTAAGTCGGCATTAAGCCTTTTGTATATAATTCCGATGCCATTTCTGTCTTTCATCGTCAATAAGAAGGTCCAAGGGATGCAGTAAACCAGGAGTGTAGCATCGGAATCTATAACTAGTTACACAGGAATGCTTCAAATCATAGACAGTAAGAAGAGTCAGTCCTCGTGTACTTAAGTCGGCATTTTGCCTTTTGTATTTAATTCCGATGCAATTTCTGTGTTTCATCGTCAATAAGATGGTCCAAGGGATACAGTAAACCCGAAGTGAAGCATCGGAATCCATAACTAGTGTCACAGGAATGGTTCAAAACATAGTCAGTAAGAAGAGTCAGTCTTCTTGTACTTAAGTCTGCATTGTGCTTTTTCTATTTAATTCCGAGGCAATTTCTGTGTTTCATCGTCAGTAACAAGGTCCAAGGGATACAGTAAACCAGGAGTGAAGCATCGGAATCTATAACTAGTGTCAATGGAATGGTTAAAAACATAGACAGTAAGAATAGTCAGTCTTCTTGTACTTAAGTCGGCATTGTTCCTTTTGTATTTAATTCCGATGCAATTTCTGTGTTTCATCGTCAATAAGAAAGTCAGAGGGATACAGTAAACGTGAAGTGAAGCATCGGAATCTATAGCTAGTGTCACATGAATGGTTCAAAACATAGTCAGTGAGAAGAGACAGTCTTCTTGTCCATAAGTCGGCATTGTGAATTTTGTATTTTATTCCGATGCAATTTCTGTGTTTCATCGTCACTAAGAAGGTCCAAGGGATACAGAAAACCTGGAGTGAAGCATCGGAATCTATAACTAGTGTCACAGGAATGGTTCAAATCATAGACAGTAAGAAGAGTCAATCTTCTTGTACTTAAGTCGGCATTGTGCCTTTTGTGTTTAATTCCGATGCAATTTCTGGGTTTCATCGTCAATATGAAGGCCCAAGGGATACAGTAAACCTCAAGTGATGCATCGGAATCAATAACTAGTGTCACAGGAATGGTTCAAAACATAGTCAGTAGGAAGAGTCGGTCTTCACGTAATGAAGTCGGCAATGTGCCTTTTGTATATAATTCCGATGAAATTTCTGTGTTTCATCGTCAATACGAAGGTCCAAGGGATACAGTAAACCTGAAGTGCAGCATCGGAATCTATAACTAGTGTCACAGGAACGGTTCAAATCATAGACAGTAAGAAGAGTCAGTCTTATTGTACTTATGTCGGCAATGTGCCTTTTGTATTTAATTCCGATGCAATTTCTGTGTTTCATCGTCAATAAGAAGGTCCAAGGGATACAGTAAACCTGGAGTGTAGCATCAGAATCTATAACTAATGTCACAGGAATGGTTCAAAACATAGACAGTAAGAAGAGACAGTCTTCGTGTACTTATGTCGGCATTTGGCCTTTTGTATTTAATTCCCATGCAATTTCTGTGTTTCATCGTCAATAACAAGGTCAAAGTGATACAGTAAACCAGGAGTGAAGCATCGGAATCTATACCTAGTGTCAATGGAATGTTTCAAAACATAGTCAGTCAGAAGAGTCAGTCTTCTTGTACTTAAGTCGGCATTGTGCCTTTTGTATTTAATTCCGATACAATATCTGTGTTTCATCGTCAATAAGATGCTCAGTGGGATACAGTAAACCTGAAGTGTAGCATCGGAATCTATAGCTAGGGTCACAGGAATGGTTCAAATCATTGTTAGTAAGAAGAGTCAGTCTTCTTGTACTTAAGTCGGCATTGTGCCTTTTGTATTTAATTCCGATGCAATTTCTGTGTTTCATCGTCAATAAGAAAGTCAGAGGGATACAGTAAACCTGAAGTGAAGCATCGGAATCTATAGCTAGTGTCACATGAATGGTTCAAAACATAGTCAGTGAGAAGAGACAGTCTTCTTGTCCATAAGTCGGCATTGTGCCTTTTGTATTTTATTCCGATGCAATTTCTGTGTTTCATCGTCAGTAAGAAGGTCCAAGGGATACAGTAAACCTGGAGTGAAGCATCGGAATCTATAACTAGTGTCACAGGAATGGTTCAAATCATAGACAGTAAGAGGACTCAGTCTTCTTGTACTTAAGTCGGCGTTGTGCCTTTTGTGTTTAATTCCGATGCAATTTCTGGGTTTCATCGTCAATATGAAGGTCCAAGGGATACAGTAAGCCTCAAGTGATGCATCGGAATCAATAACTAGTGTCACAGGAATGGTTCAAAACATAGTCAGTAGGAAGAGTCGGTCTTCATGTAATGAAGTCGGCATTGTGCCTTTTGTATATAATTCCGATGAAATTTCTGTGTTTTATCGTCAATACGAAGGTCCAAGGGATACAGTAAACCGGAAGTGAAGCATCGGAATTTATAACTAGTGTCACAGGAAAGGTTTAAAACATAGACAGTAGGAAGAGTCAGTCTTCTTGTACTTAAGTCGTCATTGGGCCTTTTGTATTTAATTCCGATGCAATTTCTGTGTTTCTTCGTCAATACGAAAGTCCTAGGTATACAGTAAACCTGAAGTGCAGCATCGGAATCTATAACTAGTGTCACAGGAATGGTTCAAACCATAGACAGTAAGAAGAGTCAGTCTTATTGTACTTATGTCGGCATTGTGCCATTTATATTTAATTCCGATGCAATTTCTGTGTTTCATCGTCAATAAGAAGGTCAGAGGGATACAATAAACCTGAAGTGAAGCATCGGAATCTATAACTAGTGTCACACTAATTGTTCAAAACAAAGTCAGTAAGAAGAGTCAGTCTTCTTGTACTTAAGTCGGCATTGTGCCTTTTGTATTTAATTCCGATGCAATTTCTGTGTTTCATCGTCAATAATAAGGTCCAAGGGATACAGTAAACCTGGAGTGTAGCATCAGAACCTATAACTAATGTCACAGGAATTTTTCAAAACATAGACAGTAAGAAGAGTCAGTCTTCGTGTACTTATGTCGGCATTTGGCCTTTTGTATTTAATTCCGATGCAATTTCTGTGTTTCATCGTCAATAACAAGGTCAAAGTGATACCGTAAACCAGGAGTGAAGCATCGGAATCTATACCTAGTGTCACAGGAATGGTTCAAAACATAGTCAGTAAGAAGAGTCAGTCTTCTTGTACTTAAGTCTGCATTGTGCCTTTTCTATTTAATTCCGATGCAATTTCTGTGTTTCATCGTCAATAACAAGGTCCAAGGGATACAGTAAACCAGGAGTGAAGCATCGGAATCTATAACTAGTGTCAATGGAATGGTTAAAAACATAGACAGTAAGAATAGTCAGTCTTCTTGTACTTAAGTCGGCATTGTTCCTTTTGTACTTAATTCCGATGCAATTTCTGTGTTTCATCGTCAATTAGAAAGTCAGAGGGATACAGTAAACCTGAAGTGAAGCATCGGACTCTATAGCTAGTGTCACATGAATGGCTCAAAACATAGTCAGTGAGAAGAGACAGTCTTCTTGTCCATAAGTAGGCATTGTGCCTTTTGTATTTTATTCCGATGCAATTTCTGTGTTTCATCGTCAATAAGAAGGTCCAAGGGATACAGTAAACCTGGAGTGAAGCATCGGAATCTATAACTAGTGTCACAGGAATGGTTCAAATCATAGACAGTAAGAAGAGTCAGTCTTCTTGTACTTAAGTCGGCATTGTGCCTTTTGTGTTTAATTCCGATGCAATTTCTGGGTTTCATCGTCAATATGAAGGTCCAAGGGATACAGTAAACCTCAAGTGATGCATCGGAATCAATAACTAGTGTCACAGGGATGGTTCAAAACATTGTCAGTAGGAAGAGTCGGTCTTCATGTAATGAAGTCGGCATTTTGCCTTTTGTATATAATTCCGATGAAATTTCTGTGTTTCATCGTCAATACGAAGGTCCAAGGGATACAGTAAACCGGAAGTGAAGCATCGGAATCTATAACTAGTGTCACAGGAAAGGTTTAAAACATAGACAGTAGGAAGAGTCAGTCTTCTTGTACTTAAGTCGTCATTGGGCCTTTTGTATTTAATTCCGATGCAATTTCTGTGTTTCTTCGTCAATAAGAAAGTCCTAGGTATACAGTAAACCTGAAGTGCAGCATCGGAAACTATAACTAGTATCACAGGAATGGTTCAAAACATAGACAGTAAAAAGAGTCAGTCTTCGTGTACTTATGTCGGCATTTGGCCTTTTGTATTTCATTCCGAAGCAATTTCTGTGTTTCATCGTCAATAACAAGGTCAAAGTGATACAGTAAACCAGGAGTGAAGCATCGGAATCTATACCTAGTGTCAATGGAATGTTTCAAAACATAGTCAGTCAGAAGAGTCAGTCTTCTTGTACTTAAGTCGGCATTGTGCCTTTTGTATTGAATTCCGATGCAATTTCTGTGTATCATCGTCAATAAGAAGGACCAAGGGATACAGTAAACCTGGAGTGAAGCATCGGAATCTGTAACTAGTGTCACAGGGATGGTTCAAAACATAGACAGTAAGAAGAGTCAGTCTTCTCGTTCTTAAGTCGGCATTGTGCCTTTTGTATTTAATTCCGATGCAATTTCTGTGTTTCATCGTCAATAAGAAGGTCCTAGGGATACAGTTATCGTGAAGTGAAGCATCGGAATCTATAACCAGTGTCACAGGAATGGTTCAAAACATAGTCAGTAAGAATAGTCAGTCTTCTTGTACTTAAGTCATCATTGTGCATTTTTTATTTAATTCTGATGCAATTTCTGTGTTTCATCGTCAATAAGAAGGTCCAATGGATACAGTAAACCTCGAGTGAAGCATCGGAGTCTATAACTAGTGTCACAGGAATGGTTCAAACATAGTCAGTAAGAAGAGTCAGTCTTCTTGTACTTAATTCGGCATTGTGCCTTTCGTATTTAATTCCGTTCCAATTTCTGTATTTCACCGGCTATAAGAAGGTCAGAGGGATACAGTAAACATGAAGTGAAGCGTCGGAATCTATAACTAGTGTCACAGGAATGGTTCAAAACATAGTCAGTAAGAAGAGTCAGTCTTCTTGTCCTTAAGTCGGCATTGTGCCTCTTGTATATAATTCCGATGCAACTGCTGTGTTTCATTGTCAATGAGAAGGTCCAAGGGATACAGTAAACCTGGAGTGAAGCATCGGAATCTATAACTAGTGTCACAGTTATGGTACAAAACATAGATAATAGGAAGAGTCAGTTTTCTTGTACTTAAGTCGGCATTGTGCCTTTTGTATTTCATTCCGATGCAATTTCTGTGTTTCATCGTCAATAAGAAGGTCAGAGGGGTACAGTAAACCTGAAGTGAAGGATCGGAATCCAAAACTAGTGTCACAGGAATGGTTCAAATCATGGACAGTAGGAAGGGAAAGTCTTCTTGTACTCAAGTCGGTATTGTGCCCTCTGTATTTAATTCCGATGCAATTTCTGTGTTTCATCGTCAATAAGAATGTCCAAGGTATACAGTAAACCTGGAGTGAAGCATCGGAATCTATAACTAGTGCCGCAGGAGTGGTTCAAAACATAGGCAGGAAGAAGAGGCACTCATCTTGTACTTAAGTCGACATTGTGCGTTTTCTATTTAATTCCGATGCAATTTCTGTGTTTCATCGTCAATAAGAAGGTCAGAGGGATACAGTAAACCTGAAGGGAAGCATCGCAATCTATAACTAGTCTCACAGGAATGGTTCAAATCATAGTCAGTGAGAAGAGTAAGTCTTCTCGTACTTAAGTCGGCATTGTGCCTCTTGTATTTAATTCCCATGCAATTTCTTTGTTTCATCGTCAATATGAATGTTCAAGGTATACAGTAAACCTGGAGTGAAGCATCGTAATCTATAACTAGTGTCACAGGAATGGTTCAAAACATTGACAGTAAGAAGAGGCAGTCATCTTGTACTTAAGTCGACATTGTGCATTTTCTATTTAATTCCGATGCAAACTCTGTGTTTCATCGTCAATAAGAGGGTCAGAGGGATACAGTAAACCTGAAGTGAAGCATCGGGATTTATAACTAGTGTCACAGGAATGGTTCAAATCATAGACAGTACGAAAAGTCAGTCGTCTTGTACTTAAGTCGGCATTGTGACTTTTCTATTTAATTCCGATGCTATTTCTGTGTTTCATCGTCAATAGGATGGTCCAAGGGATACAGTAAACCTGGAGTGAAGCATCGGAATCTATAACTAGTGTCACAGGAATGGTTCAAATCATAGACAGTAAGAAGAGTCAGTCCTCGTGTACTTAAGTCGGCATTTTGCCTTTTGTATTTAATTTCGATGCAATTTCTGTGTTTCATCGTCAATAAGAAAGTCAGAGGGATACAGTAAACCTGAAGGGAAGCATCGCAATCTATAACTAGTCTCACAGGAATGGTTCAAATCATAGTCAGTAAGAAGAGTCAGTCTTCTCGTACTTAAGTCGGCATTGTGCCTCTTGTATTTAATTCCCATGCAATTTCTTTGTTTCATCGTCAATAAGAAGTTCAGAGGGATACAGTAAACCTGAAGTGACGCATCGGAATCTATAACTAGTGTCACAGGAATGGTTCAAATCATAGTCAGTAGGAAGTGTCGGTCTTCATGTACTTAAGTCGGTATTGTGCATTTTGTGTTTAATTCCGATGCAATTTCTGGGTTTCATCGTCAATGTGAAGGTCCAACGGATACAGTAAACCTCAAGTGATGCATCGGAATCTATAACTAGTGTTACAGGAAAGGTTCAAAACATAGTCAGTAGGAAGAGTCGGTCTTCATGCAATGAAGTTGGCATTGTGCCTTTTGTATATAATTCCGATGCAATGTCTGTGTTTCATCGTCAATACGAAGGTCCAATTGATACAGTAAACCGGAAGTGAAGCATCGGAATCTATAACTAGTGTCACAGGAAAGGTTTAAAACATAGACAGTAGGAAGAGTCAGTCTTCTTGTACTTAAGTCGGCATTAAGCCTTTTGTATATAATTCCGATGCCATTTCTGTCTTTCATCGTCAATAAGAAGGTCCAAGGGATGCAGTAAACCAGGAGTGTAGCATCGGAATCTATAACTAGTTACACAGGAATGCTTCAAATCATAGACAGTAAGAAGAGTCAGTCCTCGTGTACTTAAGTCGGCATTTTGCCTTTTGTATTTAATTCCGATGCAATTTCTGTGTTTCATCGTCAATAAGATGGTCCAAGGGATACAGTAAACCCGAAGTGAAGCATCGGAATCCATAACTAGTGTCACAGGAATGGTTCAAAACATAGTCAGTAAGAAGAGTCAGTCTTCTTGTACTTAAGTCTGCATTGTGCTTTTTCTATTTAATTCCGATGCAATTTCTGTGTTTCATCGTCAGTAACAAGGTCCAAGGGATACAGTAAACCAGGAGTGAAGCATCGGAATCTATAACTAGTGTCAATGGAATGGTTAAAAACATAGACAGTAAGAATAGTCAGTCTTCTTGTACTTAAGTCGGCATTGTTCCTTTTGTATTTAATTCCGATGCAATTTCTGTGTTTCATCGTCAATAAGAAAGTCAGAGGGATACAGTAAACGTGAAGTGAAGCATCGGAATCTATAGCTAGTGTCACATGAATGGTTCAAAACATAGTCAGTGAGAAGAGACAGTCTTCTTGTCCATAAGTCGGCATTGTGAATTTTGTATTTTATTCCGATGCAATTTCTGTGTTTCATCGTCACTAAGAAGGTCCAAGGGATACAGAAAACCTGGAGTGAAGCATCGGAATCTATAACTAGTGTCACAGGAATGGTTCAAATCATAGACAGTAAGAAGAGTCAATCTTCTTGTACTTAAGTCGGCATTGTGCCTTTTGTGTTTAATTCCGATGCAATTTCTGGGTTTCATCGTCAATATGAAGGCCCAAGGGATACAGTAAACCTCAAGTGATGCATCGGAATCAATAACTAGTGTCACAGGAATGGTTCAAAACATAGTCAGTAGGAAGAGTCGGTCTTCACGTAATGAAGTCGGCAATGTGCCTTTTGTATATAATTCCGATGAAATTTCTGTGTTTCATCGTCAATACGAAGGTCCAAGGGATACAGTAAACCTGAAGTGCAGCATCGGAATCTATAACTAGTGTCACAGGAACGGTTCAAATCATAGACAGTAAGAAGAGTCAGTCTTATTGTACTTATGTCGGCATTGTGCCTTTTGTATTTAATTCCGATGCAATTTCTGTGTTTCATCGTCAATAAGAAGGTCCAAGGGATACAGTAAACCTGGAGTGTAGCATCAGAATCTATAACTAATGTCACAGGAATGGTTCAAAACATAGACAGTAAGAAGAGACAGTCTTCGTGTACTTATGTCGGCATTTGGCCTTTTGTATTTAATTCCCATGCAATTTCTGTGTTTCATCGTCAATAACAAGGTCAAAGTGATACAGTAAACCAGGAGTGAAGCATCGGAATCTATACCTAGTGTCAATGGAATGTTTCAAAACATAGTCAGTCAGAAGAGTCAGTCTTCTTGTACTTAAGTCGGCATTGTGCCTTTTGTATTTAATTCCGATACAATATCTGTGTTTCATCGTCAATAAGATGCTCAGTGGGATACAGTAAACCAGAAGTGTAGCATCGGAATCTATAGCTAGGGTCACAGGAATGGTTCAAATCATTGTTAGTAAGAAGAGTCAGTCTTCTTGTACTTAAGTCGGCATTGTGCCTTTTGTATTTAATTCCGATGCAATTTCTGTGTTTCATCGTCAATAAGAAAGTCAGAGGGATACAGTAAACCTGAAGTGAAGCATCGGAATCTATAGCTAGTGTCACATGAATGGTTCAAAACATAGTCAGTGAGAAGAGACAGTCTTCTTGTCCATAAGTCGGCATTGTGCCTTTTGTATTTTATTCCGATGCAATTTCTGTGTTTCATCGTCAGTAAGAAGGTCCAAGGGATACAGTAAACCTGGAGTGAAGCATCGGAATCTATAACTAGTGTCACAGGAATGGTTCAAATCATAGACAGTAAGAAGACTCAGTCTTCTTGTACTTAAGTCGGCGTTGTGCCTTTTGTGTTTAATTCCGATGCAATTTCTGGGTTTCATCGTCAATATGAAGGTCCAAGGGATACAGTAAGCCTCAAGTGATGCATCGGAATCAATAACTAGTGTCACAGGAATGGTTCAAAACATAGTCAGTAGGAAGAGTCGGTCTTCATGTAATGAAGTCGGCATTGTGCCTGTTGTATATAATTCCGATGAAATTTCTGTGTTTTATCGTCAATACGAAGGTCCAAGGGATACAGTAAACCGGAAGTGAAGCATCGGAATTTATAACTAGTGTCACAGGAAAGGTTTAAAACATAGACAGTAGGAAGAGTCAGTCTTCTTGTACTTAAGTCGTCATTGGGCCTTTTGTATTTAATTCCGATGCAATCTCTGTGTTTCTTCGTCAATACGAAAGTCCTAGGTATACAGTAAACCTGAAGTGCAGCATCGGAATCTATAACTAGTGTCACAGGAATGGTTCAAACCATAGACAGTAAGAAGAGTCAGTCTTATTGTACTTATGTCGGCATTGTGCCATTTATATTTAATTCCGATGCAATTTCTGTGTTTCATCGTCAATAAGAAGGTCAGAGGGATACAATAAACCTGAAGTGAAGCATCGGAATCTATAACTAGTGTCACACTAATTGTTCAAAACAAAGTCAGTAAGAAGAGTCAGTCTTCTTGTACTTAAGTCGGCATTGTGCCTTTTGTATTTAATTCCGATGCAATTTCTGTGTTTCATCGTCAATAATAAGGTCCAAGGGATACAGTAAACCTGGAGTGTAGCATCAGAACCTATAACTAATGTCACAGGAATTTTTCAAAACATAGACAGTAAGAAGAGTCAGTCTTCGTGTACTTATGTCGGCATTTGGCCTTTTGTATTTAATTCCGATGCAATTTCTGTGTTTCATCGTCAATAACAAGGTCAAAGTGATACCGTAAACCAGGAGTGAAGCATCGGAATCTATACCTAGTGTCACAGGAATGGTTCAAAACATAGTCAGTAAGAAGAGTCAGTCTTCTTGTACTTAAGTCTGCATTGTGCCTTTTCTATTTAATTCCGATGCAATTTCTGTGTTTCATCGTCAATAACAAGGTCCAAGGGATACAGTAAACCAGGAGTGAAGCATCGGAATCTATAACTAGTGTCAATGGAATGGTTAAAAACATAGACAGTAAGAATAGTCAGTCTTCTTGTACTTAAGTCGGCATTGTTCCTTTTGTACTTAATTCCGATGCAATTTCTGTGTTTCATCGTCAATTAGAAAGTCAGAGGGATACAGTAAACCTGAAGTGAAGCATCGGAATCTATAGCTAGTGTCACATGAATGGCTCAAAACATAGTCAGTGAGAAGAGACAGTCTTCTTGTCCATAAGTAGGCATTGTGCCTTTTGTATTTTATTCCGATGCAATTTCTGTGTTTCATTGTCAATAAGAAGGTCCAAGGGATACAGTAAACCTGGAGTGAAGCATCGGAATCTATAACTAGTATCACAGGAATGGTTCAAAACATAGACAGTAAAAAGAGTCAGTCTTCGTGTACTTATGTCGGCATTTGGCCTTTTGTATTTCATTCCGAAGCAATTTCTGTGTTTCATCGTCAATAACAAGGTCAAAGTGATACAGTAAACCAGGAGTGAAGCATCGGAATCTATACCTAGTGTCAATGGAATGTTTCAAAACATAGTCAGTCAGAAGAGTCAGTCTTCTTGTACTTAAGTCGGCATTGTGCCTTTTGTATTGAATTCCGATGCAATTTCTGTGTATCATCGTCAATAAGAAGGACCAAGGGATACAGTAAACCTGGAGTGAAGCATCGGAATCTGTAACTAGTGTCACAGGGATGGTTCAAAACATAGACAGTAAGAAGAGTCAGTCTTCTCGTTCTTAAGTCGGCATTGTGCCTTTTGTATTTAATTCCGATGCAATTTCTGTGTTTCATCGTCAATAAGAAGGTCCTAGGGATACAGTTATCGTGAAGTGAAGCATCGGAATCTATAACCAGTGTCACAGGAATGGTTCAAAACATAGTCAGTAAGAATAGTCAGTCTTCTTGTACTTAAGTCATCATTGTGCATTTTTTATTTAATTCTGATGCAATTTCTGTGTTTCATCGTCAATAAGAAGGTCCAATGGATACAGTAAACCTCGAGTGAAGCATCGGAGTCTATAACTAGTGTCACAGGAATGGTTCAAACATAGTCAGTAAGAAGAGTCAGTCTTCTTGTACTTAATTCGGCATTGTGCCTTTCGTATTTAATTCCGTTCCAATTTCTGTATTTCACCGGCTATAAGAAGGTCAGAGGGATACAGTAAACCTGAAGTGAAGCGTCGGAATCTATAACTAGTGTCACAGGAATGGTTCAAAACATAGTCAGTAAGAAGAGTCAGTCTTCTTGTCCTTAAGTCGGCATTGTGCCTCTTGTATATAATTCCGATGCAACTGCTGTGTTTCATTGTCAATGAGAAGGTCCAAGGGATACAGTAAACCTGGAGTGAAGCATCGGAATCTATAACTAGTGTCACAGTTATGGTACAAAACATAGATAATAGGAAGAGTCAGTTTTCTTGTACTTAAGTCGGCATTGTGCCTTTTGTATTTCATTCCGATGCAATTTCTGTGTTTCATCGTCAATAAGAAGGTCAGAGGGGTACAGTAAACCTGAAGTGAAGGATCGGAATCCAAAACTAGTGTCACAGGAATGGTTCAAATCATGGACAGTAGGAAGGGAAAGTCTTCTTGTACTCAAGTCGGTATTGTGCCCTCTGTATTTAATTCCGATGCAATTTCTGTGTTTCATCGTCAATAAGAATGTCCAAGGTATACAGTAAACCTGGAGTGAAGCATCGGAATCTATAACTAGTGCCGCAGGAGTGGTTCAAAACATAGGCAGGAAGAAGAGGCACTCATCATGTACTTAAGTCGACATTGTGCGTTTTCTATTTAATTCCGATGCAATTTCTGTGTTTCATCGTCAATAAGAAGGTCAGAGGGATACAATAAACCTGAAGTGAAGCATCGGAATCTATAACTATTGTCACAGGAATGGTTCAAAACATAGTCAGTAAGAACAGTCAGTGTCCTTGTCCTTAAGTCGGAATTGTGCTTTTTGTATTTAATTCCGAAGCAATTTCTGTGTTTCATCGCCAATAAGAAGGTCCAAGGGATTCAGTAAACCTGGAGTGTAGCATCGGAATCTATAACTAGTGTCACAGGAATGCATCAATACATAGACAGGAAGAAGAGTCAGTCTTCGTGTACTTAAGTCGGCATTTTGCTTTTGTATTTAATTCCGATGCAATTTCTGTGTTTCATCGTCAATAAGAAGGTCCAAGGGATACAGTAAACCTGAGGTGAAGCATCGGAATCTATAACTAGTGTCACAGGAATGGTTCAAAGCATAGACAGTAAGAAGAGTCAGTCTTCTTGTACTTAAGTCAGCATTGTGCCTTTTGTATTTAATTCCGATGCAATTTCTGTGTTTCATCGTCAATAAGAAGGTCCAAGGGATACAGTAAATCTGGAGTGAAGCATCGGAATCTGTAACTAGTGTCACAGGAATGGTTCAAATATAGACAGTAGGAGGAGTCACTCTTGTTGTACTTAAGTCTTCATTGTGCCTTTTGTATTTAATTCCGAAGCAATTTCTGTGTTTCATCGTCAATAAGAAGGTCCAAGGGATACAGTAAACCTCAAGTGAAGCATCGGAATCTATAACTGGTGTCACAGGAATGGTTCAAAACATAGTCAGTAGGAAGAGTCGGTCTTCATGTACTTAAGACGGCATTGTGCCTTTTGTATTTAATTCAGATGCAATTTCTGTGTTTCATCGTCTATAAGAAGGTCCAAGGGATACGGTAAACCTGAAGTGAAGCATCGGAATCTATAACTAGTGCCATAAGAATGGTTTAAAACATAGACAGTAGGAAGAGTCAGTCTTCTTGTACTTAAGTTGGCATTGTGCCTTTTGTATTTAATTCCGATGCAATTTCTGTGTTTCATCGTCAATAAGAAGGTCCAAGGGATACAGTAAACCTGAAGTGAAGCATCAGAATCTGTAATTAGTGTCCCAGGAATGGTTCAAAACATAGTCGGTAAGAAGAGTCTGTCTTCTTGTACGTAAGTCGGCATTGTGCCTTTTGTATTTAATTAGGATGCAATTTCTGTGTTTCATCGTCAATAAGAAGGTCAGAGGGATACAGCAAACCAGAAGTGATGCATCGGAATCTATAACTAGTGTCACAGGAATGGTTCAAAACATAGACAGTAAGAAGGGTCAGTCTTCTTGTACTTAAGTCGGCATTGTGCCATTTGAATTTAATTCCGATGCAATTTCTGTGATTCATCGTCAATAAGAAGGTCCAAGGGATACAGTAAACCTGAAGTGAAGCATCGGAATCAATAACTAGTGTCACAGGAATGGTTCAAAGCATAGACAGTAAGAAGAGTCAGTCTTCTTGTACTTAAGTCGACATTGTGCCTTTTCTATTTAATTCCGATGCAAACTCTGTGTTTCATCGTCAATAAGATGGTCAGAGGCATAATATAAACCTGAAGTGTAACATCGAAATCTATAACTAGTTCACAAGAATGGTTCAAAACATAGTCAGTAAGAACAGCCAGTCCTCTTGTCCTTAAGTCGGCATTGAGCATTTTGTATTTAATTCCGATGCAATTTCTGTGCTTCATCGCCAATATGAAGGTCCAAGGGATACAGTAAACCTAGAGTGTAGCATCGGAATCTATAACTAGTGTCACAGGAATGGTTAACAACATAGACAGTAAGAAGAGTCAGTCGTCGTGTACTTAAGTCTGCATTTTGCCTTTTGAATTTAATTCCGATGGAATTTCTGTGTTTCATCGTCAATAAGAAGGTCCAAGGGATACAGTAAACCTGAAGTGAAGCATCGGAATCTATAACTACTGCCACAGGAATGGTTCAAAACATAGTCAGTAAGAAGAGTCAGTCTTCTTGTACTTAGGTCTTCATTGTGCCTTTTCTATTTAGTTCCGATGCAAGTTCTGTGTTTCATCGTCAATAAGAAGGTCCAAGGGATACAGTAAACCTGGATCGAAGCATCGGAATCTATAACTAGTGTAACAGGAATGGTTCAAATCATAGACAGTAAGAAGAGTCAGTCTTATTGTACTTATGTCGGCATTGTGCTTTTTGTATTTAATTCCGATGCAATTTCTGTGTTTCAACGTCAATAAGAAGGTCCAAGGGATACAGTAAACCTGGGGTGTAGCATCAGAATCTATAACTAATGTCACAGGAATGGTTCAAAACATAGACAGTAAGAAGAGACAGTCTTCGTGTACTTATGTCAGCATTTGGCCTTTTGTATTTAATTCCCATGCAATTTCTGTGTTTCATCGTCAATAACAAGGTCAAAGTGATACAGTAAACCAGGAGTGAAGCTTCGGAATCTATACCTAGTGTCAATGGAATGTTTCAAAACATAGTCAGTCAGAAGAGTCAGTCTTCTTGTACTTAAGTCGGCATTGTTGCTTTTGTATTTAATTCCGATACAATATCTGTGTTTCATCGTCAATAAGATGCTCAGAGGGATACAGTAAACCTGAAGTGAAGCATCGGAATCTATAGCTAGGGTCACAGGAATGGTTCAAATCATTGTTAGTAAGAAGAGTCAGTCTTCTTGTACTTAAGTCGGCATTGTGCCTTTTGTATTTAATTCCGATGCAATTTCTGTGTTTCATCGTCAATAATAAAGTCAGAGGGATACAGTAAACCTGAAGTGAAGCATCGGAATCTATAGCTAGTGTCACATGAATGGTTCAAAACATAGTCAGTGAGAAGAGACAGTCTTCTTGTCCATAAGTCGGCATTGTGCCTTTTGTATTTTATTCCGATGCAATTTCTGTGTTTCATCGTCAGTAAGAAGGTCCAAGGGATACAGTAAACCTGGAGTGAAGCATCGGAATCTATAACTAGTGTCACAGGAATGGTTCAAATCATAGACAGTAAGAAGACTCAGTCTTCTTGTACTTAAGTCGGCATTGTGCCTTTTGTGTTTAATTCCGATGCAATTTCTGGGTTTCATAGTCAATATGAAGGTCCAAGGGATAGAGTAAACCTCAAGTGATGCATTGGAATCAATAACTAGTGTCACAGGAATGGTTCAAAACATAGTCAGTAGGAAGAGTCGGTCTTCATGTAATGAAGTCGGCATTGTGCCTTTTGTATATAATTCCGGTGAAATTTCTGTGTTTCATCGTCAATACGAAGGTCCAAGGGATACAGTAAACCGGAAGTGAAGCATCGGAATCTATAACTAGTGTCACAGGAAAGGTTTAAAACATAGACAGTAGGAAGAGTCAGTCTTCTTGTACTTAATTCGTCATTGGGCATTTTGTATTTAATTCCGATGCAATTTCTGTGTTTCTTCGTCAATAAGAAAGTCCTAGGTATACGGTAAACCTGAAGTGCAGCATCGGAATCTATAACTAGTGTCACAGGAATGGTTCAAACCATAGACAGTAAGAAGAGTCAGTCTAATTGTACTTATGTCGGCATTGTGCCATTTATATTTAATTCCGATGCAATTTCTGTGTTTCATCGTCAATAAGAAGGTCAGAGGGATACAATAAACATGAAGTGAAGCATCGGAATCTATAACTAGTGTCACAGGAATTGTTCAAAACAATGTCAGTAAGAAGAGTCAGTCTTCTTGTACTTAAGTCGGCATTGTGCCTTTTGTATTTAATTCCGATGCAATTTCTGTGTTTCATCGTCAATAAGAAGGTCCAAGGGATACAGTAAACCTGGAGTGTAGCATCAGAACCTATAACTATTGTCACAGGAATGGTTCAAAACATAGACAGTAAGAAGAGTCAGTCTTCGTGTACTTATGTCGGCATTTGGCCTTTTGTATTTAATTCCGATGCAATTTCTGTGTTTCATCGTCAATAACAAGGTCAAAGTGATACCGTAAACCAGGAGTGAAGCATCGGAATCTATACCTAGTGTCACAGGAATGGTTCAAAACATAGTCAGTAAGAAGAGTCAGTCTTCTTGTACTTAAGTCTGCATTGTGCCTTTTCTATTTAATTCCGATGCAATTTCTGTGTTTCATCGTCAATAACAAGGTCCAAGGGATACAGTAAACCAGGAGTGAAGCATCGGAATCTATAACTAGTGTCAATGGAATGGTTAAAAACATAGACAGTAAGAATAGTCAGTCTTCTTGTACTTAAGTCGGCATTGTTCCTTTTGTACTTAATTCCGATGCAATTTCTGTGTTTCATCGTCAATAAGAAAGTCAGAGGGATACAGTAAACCTGAAGTGAAGCATCGGAATCTATAGCTAGTGTCACATGAATGGTTCAAAACATAGTCAGTGAGAAGAGACAGTCTTCTTGTCCATAAGTCGGCATTGTGCCTTTTGTATTTTATTCCGATGCAATTTCTGTGTTTCATCGTCAATAAGAAGGTCCAAGGGATACAGTAAACCTCGAGTGAAGCATCGGAATCTATAACTAGTGTCACAGGAATGGTTCAAATCATACACATTAAGAAGAGTCAGTCTTCTTGTACTTAAGTCGGCATTGTACCTTTTGTGTTTAATTCCGATGCAATTTCTGGGTTTCATCGTCAATATGAAGGTCCAAGGGACACAGTAAACCTCAAGTGATGCATCAGAATCAATAACTAGTGTCACAGGAATGGTTCAAAACATTGTCAGTAGGAAGAGTCGGTCTTCATGTAATGAAGTCGGCATTGTGCCTTTTGTATATAATTCCGATGAAATTTCTGTGTTTCATCGTCAATACGAAGGTCCAAGGGATACAGTAAACCGGAAGTGAAGCATCGGAATCTATAACTAGTGTCACAGGAAAGGTTTAAAACATAGACAGTAGGAAGAGTCAGTCTTCTTGTACTTAAGTCGTCATTGGTCCCTTTGTATTTAATTCCGATGCAATTTCTGTGTTTCTTCGTCAATAAGAAAGTCCTAGGTATACAGTAAACCTGAAGTGCAGCATCGGAATCTATAACTAGTGTCACAGGAATGGTTCAAATCATAGACAGTAAGAAGAGTCAGTCTTATTGTACTTAAGTCATCGTTGTGCATTTTTTATTTAATTCTGATGCAATTTCTGTGTTTCATCGTCAATAAGAAGGTCCAAGGGATACAGTAAACCTCGAGTGAAGCATCGGAGTCTATAACTAGTGTCACAGGAATGGTTCAAACATAGTCAGTAAGAAGAGTCAGTCTTCTTGTACTTAAGTTGGCATTGTGCCTTTCGTATTTAATTCCGATGCAATTTCTGTATTTCACCGGCTATAAGAAGGTCAGAGGGATACAGTAAACCTGAAGTGAAGCGTCGGAATCTATAACTAGTGTCACAGGAATGGTTCAAAGCATAGTCAGTAAGAAGAGTCAGTCTTCTTGTCCTTAAGTCGGCATTGTGCCTCTTGTATTTAATTCCGATGCAATTGCTGTGTTTCATTGTCAATGAGAAGGTCCAAGGGATACCGTAAACCTGGAGTGAAGCATCGGAATCTATAACTAGTGTCACAGTAATGGTACAAAACATAGACAGTAGGAAGAGTCAGTTTTCTTGTACTTAAGTCGGCATTGTGCCTTTTGTATTTCATTCCGATGCAATTTCTGTGTTTCATCGTCAATAAGAAGGTCAGAGGGGTACAGTATACCTGAAGTGAAGCATCGGAATCCAAAACTAGTGTCACAGGAATGGTTTAAATCATGGACAGTAGGAAGGGAAAGTCTTCTTGTACTCAAGTCGGGTCATCTTGTACTTAAGTCAGCATTGTGCCTTTTGTATTTAATTCCGATGCAATTTCTGTGTTTCATCGTCTATAAGAAGGTCCAAGGGATACGGTAAACCTGAAGTGAAGCATCGGAATCTATAACTAGTGTCACAGGAATGCATCAATACATAGACAGGAAGGAGAGTCAGTCTTCGTGTACTTAAGTCGGCATTTTGCTTTTGTATTTAATTCCGATGCAATTTCTGTGTTTCATCGTCAATAAGAAGGTCCAAGGGATACAGTAAACCTGAGGTGAAGCATCGGAATCTATAACTAGTGTCACAGGAATGGTTCAAAGCATTGACAGTAAGAAGAGTCAGTCTTCTTGTACTTAAGTCAGCATTGTGCCTTTTGTATTTAATTCCGATGCAATTTCTGTGTTTCATCGTCAATAAGAAGGTCCAAGGGATACGGTAAACCTGGAGTGAAGCATCGGAATCTGTAACTAGTGTCACAGGAATGGTTCAAATATAGACAGTAGGAGGAGTCACTCTTCTTGTACTTAAGTCTTCATTGTGCCTTTTGTATTTAATTCCGAAGCAATTTCTGTGTTTCATCGTCTATAAGAAGGTCCAAGGGATACGGTAAACCTGAAGTGAAGCATCGGAATCTATAACTAGTGCCATAAGAATGGTTTAAAACATAGATAGTAGGAAGAGTCAGTCTTCTTGTACTTAAGTTGGCATTGTGCCTTTTGTATTTAATTCCGATGCAATTTCTGTGTTTCATCGTCAATAAGAAGGTCCAAGGGATACAGTAAACCTGAAGTGAAGCATCAGAATCTCTAATTAGTGTCCCAGGAATGGTTCAAAACATAGTCGGTATGAAGAGTCTGCCTTCTTGTACGTAAGTCGGCATTGTGCCTTTTGTATTTAATTAGGATGCAATTTCTGTGTTTCATCGTCAATAAGAAGGTCAGAGGGATACAGCAAACCAGAAGTGACGCATCGGAATCTATAACTAGTGTCACAGGAATGGTTCAAACCATAGACAGTAAGAAGGGTCAGTCTTCTTGTACTTAAGTCGGCATTGTGCCATTTGAATTTAATTCCGATGCAATTTCTGTGATTCATCGTCAATAAGAAGGTCCAAGGGATACAGTAAACCAGAAGTGACGCATCGGAATCTATAACTAGTGTCACAGGAATGGTTCAAACCATAGACAGTAAGAAGAGTCAGTCTTCTTGTACTTAAGTCGACATTGTGCCTTTTCTATTTAATTCCGATGCAAACTCTGTGTTTCATCGTCAATAAGATGGTCAGAGGCATAATATAAACCTGAAGTGTAACATCGAAATCTATAACTAGTTCACAAGAATGGTTCAAAACATAGTCAGTAAGAACAGCCAGTCCTCTTGTCCTTAAGTCGGCATTGAGCCTTTTGTATTTAATTCCGATGCAATTTCTGTGCTTCATCGCCAATATGAAGGTCCAAGGGATACAGTAAACCTAGAGTGTAGCATCGGAATCTATAACTAGTGTCACAGGAATGGTTAAAAACATAGACAGTAAGAAGAGTCAGTCGTCGTGTACTTAAGTCTGCATTTTGCCTTTTCAATTTAATTCCGATGGAATTTCTGTGTTTCATCGTCAATAAGAAGGTCCAAGGGATACAGTAAACCTGAAGTGAAGCATCGGAATCTATAACTAGTGCTTCAGGAATGGTTCAAAACATAGTCAGTAAGAAGAGTCAGTCTTCTTGTACTTAGGTCTTCATTGTGCCTTTTCTATTTAGTTCCGATGCAAGTTCTGTGTTTCATCGTCAATAAGAAGGTCCAAGGGATACAGTAAACCTGGATCGAAGCATCGGAATCTATAACTAGTGTCAATGGAATGGTTCAAAACATAGACTGTAAGAAGAGTCAGTCTTCTTGTACTTAAGTCGGCATTGTGCCTTTTGTATTTAATGCCGATGCAATTTCTGTGTTTCATCGTCAAAAAGGAGGTCAGAGGGATACAGTGAACCTTAAGTGAAGCATCGGAATCTATAACTAGTGTCACAGGAAGGGTTCAAAACATAGTCAGTAAGAAGAGTCAGTCTCCTTGTCCTTAAGTCGGCATTGTGCCTTTTGTATTTAATTCCGATGCAATTTCTGTGTTTCATCGTCAAAAAGGAGGTCAGAGGGATACACTAAACCTTAAGTGCAGCATCGGAATCTATAACTGGTGTCACTTGGAATGGTTCAAACATAGTCAGTAGGAGGAGTCGGTCTTCATGTACTTAAGTCGGCATTGTGCTTTTGTATTTAATTCCGATGCAATTTCTGTGTTTCATCGTCAATAAGAAGGTCCAAGGGATACAGTAAACCTGAAGTGAAGCATCGGAATCTATAACTAGTGTCACAAGAATGGTTCAAACTTAGACAGTAGGAAGAGTCAGTCTTCTTGTACTTCAGTTGGCATTGTGCCTTTTGTATTTAATTCCGTTGCAATTTCTGTGTTTCATCGTCAATAACAAGGTCCAAGGGATACAGTGAACCTGAAGTGAAGCATCGGAATCTATAACTAGTGTCACAGGAATGGTTCAAACATAGACAGTAAGAAGAGTCAGTCTTCTTGTACTTAAGTCGGCATTGTGCCTTTTGTATTTAATTCCGATGCAATTTCTGCGTTTCATCGTCAATAAGAAGGTCAGAGGGATACAGTAAACCTGAAGGGAAGCATCGCAATCTATAACTAGTCTCACAGGAATGGTTCAAATCATAGTCAGCAAGAAGAGTCAGTCTTCTTGTACTTAAGTCGGCATTGTGCCTCTTGTATTTAATTCCGTTGCAATTTCTGTGTTTCATCGTCAATAAGGAGGTCAGAGCGATACAGTAAACCTGAAGTGACGCATCGGAATCTATAACTAGAGTCACAGGAATGGTTCAAAGCATAGACAGTAAGAAGGGTCAGTCTTCTTGCACTTATGTCGGCATTGTGCCTTTTGTATTTAATTCCAATGCATTTTCTGTGTTTCATCGTCAATAAGAAGGTCCAAGGGATACAGTAAACCTGAAGTGAAGGATCGGAATCTATAACTAGTGTCACAGGAATGATTCAAAACATAGACAGTAAGAAAAGTCAGTCGTCTTGTACTTAAGTCGGCATGGTGCTTTTTCTATTTAATTCCGATGCAATTTCTGTGTTTCATCGTCAATAAGAAGGTCAGAGGGATAGAGTAAACCCGAAGTTAAGCATCCGAATCTATAACTAGTGTCACATGAATGGTTCATAACATAGTCAGTAAAAGGAGTCAGTCTTCTTGTACTTAAATCGGCATTGTGCCTTCTGTATTTAATTCCGAGGCAATTTCTGTGTTTCATCGTCAATAAGAAGGTCCAAGGTATACAGTATACCTGAAGTGAAGCATCGGAATCTATAACTTGTGTCACAGGAATGGTTCAAAACACAGACAGTAGGAAGAGTCAGTCGTCTTGTACTTAAGTCGGCATTGAGCCTTTTGTAATTAATTCCGATGCAATTTATGTGTTTCATCGTCAAAAATTAGGTCAGAGGGATACACTAAACCTTAAGTGAAGCATCGGAATCTATAGCTAGTGTCACAGGAATGGTTCAAATATAGACAGTAAGAGGAGTCACTCTTTTTGTACTTAAGTCTTCATTGTGCCTTTTGTATTTATTTCCCTATGCAATTTCTGTGTTTCATCGTCAATAAGAAGGTCCAAGGGATACAGTAAACCTCAAGTGAAGCATCGGAATCTATAACTGGTGTCACAGGAATGGTTCAAACATAGTCAGTAGGAAGAGTCGGTCTTCATGTACTTAAGTCGGCATTGTGCCTTTTGTATTTAATTCCGATGCAATTTTTGTGTTTCATCGTCTATAAGAAGGTCCAAGGGATACGGTAAACCTGAAGTGAAGCATCGGAATCTATAACTAGTGCCACAAGAATGGTTTAAAACATAGACTGTAGGAAGAGTCAGTCTTCATGTACTTAAGTCGGCATTGTGCCTTTTGTATTTAATTCCGATGCAATTTCTGTGTTTCATCGTCAATAAGAAGGTCCAAGGGATACAGTAAACCTGAAGTGAAGCATCAGAATCTATAATTAGTGTCCCAGGAATGGTTCAAAACATAGACAGTAAGAAGAGTCAGTCTTCTTGTACTTAAGTCGGCATTGTGCCTTTTGCATTTAATTCCGATGCAATATCTGTGATTCATCGTCAACAAGAAGGTCAGAGGGATACAGTAAACCTGAAGTGAAGCATCGCAATCTATAACTAGTGTCACAGGAATGGTTCAAATCATAGTCAGTAAGAAGAGTCAGTCTTCTTGTACTTAAGTCGACATTGTGCCTTTTGTATTTAATTCCGATGCAATTTCTGTGTTTCATCGTCAATAAGAAGGTCAGAGGGATACAGTAAACTTGAAGTGACGCCTCGGAATCTATAACTAGTGTCACAGGAATGGTTCAAAACATAGACAGTAAGAAGAGTCAGTCTTCTTGTCCTTAAGTCGGCATTGTGCCTTTTGTATTTAATTCCGATGCAATTTCTGTGTTTCATCGTCAAAAAGGAGGTCAGAGTAATACACTAAACCTTAAGTGCAGCATCGGAATCTATAACTGGTGTCACTTGGAATGGTTCAAACATAGTCAGTAGGAAGAGTCGGTCTTCATGTACTTAAGTCGGCATTGTGCTTTTGTATTTAATTCCGATGCAATTTCTGTGTTTCATCGTCAATAAGAAGGTCCAAGGGATACAGTAAACCTGAAGTGAAGCATCGGAATCTATAACTAGTGTCACAAGAATGGTTCAAACTTAGACAGTAGGAAGAGTCAGTCTTCTTGTACTTCAGTTGGCATTGTGCCTTTTGTATTTAATTCCGTTGCAATTTCTGTGTTTCATCGTCAATAACAAGGTCCAAGGGATACAGTGAACCTGAAGTGAAGCATCGGAATCTATAACTAGTGTCACAGGAATGGTTCAAACATAGACAGTAAGAAGAGTCAGTCTTCTTGTACTTAAGTCGGCATTGTGCCTTTTGTATTTAATTCCGATGCAATTTCTGCGTTTCATCGTCAATAAGAAGGTCAGAGGGATACAGTAAACCTGAAGGGAAGCATCGCAATCTATAACTAGTCTCACAGGAATGGTTCAAATCATAGTCAGCAAGAAGAGTCAATCTTCTTGTACTTAAGTCGGCATTGTGCCTCTTGTATTTAATTCCGTTGCAATTTCTGTGTTTCATCGTCAATAAGGAGGTCAGAGGGATACAGTAAACCTGAAGTGACGCATCGGAATCTATAACTAGAGTCACAGGAATGGTTCAAAGCATAGACAGTAAGAAAGGTCAGTCTTCTTGCACTTATGTCGGCATTGTGCCTTTTGTATTTAATTACAATGCATTTTCTGTGTTTCATCGTCAATAAGAAGGTCCAAGGGATACAGTAAACCTGAAGTGAAGGATCGGAATCTATAACTAGTGTCACAGGAATGATTCAAAACATAGACAGTAAGAAAAGTCAGTCGTCTTGTACTTAAGTCGGCATTGTGCTTTTTCTATTTAATTCCGATGCAATTTCTGTGTTTCATCGTCAATAAGAAGGTCAGAGGGATAGAGTAAACCCGAAGTTAAGCATCCGAATCTAAAACTAGTGTCACATGAATGGTTCATAACATAGTCAGTAAAAGGAGTCAGTCTTCTTGTACTTAAATCGGCATTGTGCCTTTTGTATTTAATTCCGAGGCAATTTCTGTGTTTCATCGTCAATAAGAAGGTCCAAGGTATACAGTATACCTGAAGTGAAGCATCGGAATCTATAACTAGTGTCACAGGAATGGTTCAAATATAGACAGTAAGAGGAGTCACTCTTTTTGTACTTAAGTCTTCATTGTGCCTTTTGTATTTATTTCCCTATGCAATTTCTGTGTTTCATCGTCAATAAGAAGGTCCAAGGGATACAGTAAACCTCAAGTGAAGCATCGGAATCTATAACTGGTGTTACAGGAATGGTTCAAACATAGTCAGTAGGAAGAGTCGGTCTTCATGTACTTAAGTCGGCATTGTGCCTTTTGTATTTAATTCCGATGCAATTTTTGTGTTTCATCGTCTATAAGAAGGTCCAAGGGATACGGTAAACCTGAAGTGAAGCATCGGAATATATAACTAGTGCCACAAGAATGGTTTAAAACATAGACTGTAGGAAGAGTCAGTCTTCATGTACTTAAGTCGGCATTGTGCTTTTTGTATTTAATTCCGATGCAATTTCTGTGTTTCATCGTCAATAAGAAGGTCCAAGGGATACAGTAAACCTGAAGTGAAGCATCGGAATCTATAATTAGTGTCCCAGGAATGGTTCAAAACATAGACAGTAAGAAGAGTCAGTCTTCTTGTACTTAAGTCGGCATTGTGCCTTTTGCATTTAATTCCGATGCAATATCTGTGATTCATCGTCAACAAGAAGGTCAGAGGGATACAGTAAACCTGAAGTGAAGCATCGCAATCTATAACTAGTGTCACAGGAATGGTTCAAATCATAGTCAGTAAGAAGAGTCAGTCTTCTTGTACTTAAGTCGACATTGTGCCTTTTGTATTTAATTCCGATGCAATTTCTGTGTTTCATCGTCAATAAGAAGGTCCAAGGGATACAGTAAACCTGAAGTGAAGGATCGGAATCTATAACTAGTGTCACAGGAATGGTTCAAAACATAGACAGTAAGAAGAGTCAGTCTTCTTGTACTTAAGTTGACATTGTGCTTTTTCTATTTATTTCCGATGCAATCTCTGTGTTTCATCGTCAATAAGATGGTCAGAGGCATAAAATAAACCTGAAGTGTAGCATCGGAATCTATAACTAGTGTCACAGGAATGGTTCAAAACATCGTCACTAAAAACAGCCAGTCCTCTTGTCCTTAAGTCGGCATTGTGCCTTTTGTATTTAATTCCAATGCAATTTCTGTGTTTCATCGTCAAAAAGGAGGTCAGAGGGATACACTAAACCTTAAGTGAAGCATCGGAATCTATAGCTAGTGTCACAGGAATGGTTCAAACATAGTCAGTAAGAAGAGTCAGTCTCCTTGTCCTTAAGTCGGCATTGTGCCTTTTGTATTTAATTATGATGCAATTTCTGAATTTCATCGTCAATAAGAAGGTCCAAGGGATACAGTAAACCTGAAGTGAAGCATCGGAATCTATAACTAGTGTCACAAGAATGGTTCAAAACTTAGACAGTAGGAAGAGTCAGTCTTCTTGTACTTCAGTTGGCATTGTGGCTTTTGTATTTAATTCCGATGCAAATTCTGTGTTTCAACGTCAATAACAGGGTCCAAGGGATACAGTGAAACTGAAGTGAAGCATCGGAATCTATAACTAGTGTCACAGGAATGGTTCAAACATAGACAGTAAGAAGAGTCAGTCTTCTTGTACTTAAGTCGGCATTGTGCCTTTTGTATTTTATTGCGATGCAATTTCTGTGTTTCATCGTCATTAACGAGGTCAGAGGGATACAGTAAACCTGAAGGGAAGCATCGCAATCTATAACTAGTCTCACAGGAATGGTTAAAATCATAGTCAGTAAGAAGAGTCAGTCTTCTTGTACTTAAGTCGGCATTGTGCCTCTTGTATTTATTTCCGTTGCAATTTCTGTGTTTCATCGTCAATAAGAAGGTCAGAGGGATACAGTAAACCTGAAGTGACGCATCGGAATCTATAAGTAGTGTTACAGGAATGGTTCAAAACATAGTCAGTAGGAAGACTCGGTCTTCATGTACTTAAGTCCACATTGTGCCATTTGTATTTAATTCCGATGCAATTTCTGTGCTTCATCGTCTATAAGAAGGTCCAAGGGATACAGTAAACCTGAAGGGAAGCATCGCAATCTATAACTAGTCTCACAGGAATGGTTCAAATCATAGTCAGTAAGAAGAGTCAGTCTTCTTGTACTTAAGTCGGCATTGTGCCTCTTGTATTTATTTCCGTTGCAATTTCTGTGTTTCATCGTCAATAAGAAGGTCAGAGGGATACAGTAAACCTGAAGTGACGCATCGGAATCTATAACTAGAGTCACAGGAATGGTTCAAAGCATAGACAGTAAGGAGGGTCAGTCTTGTTGCACTTATGACGGTATTGTGCCTTTTGTATTTAATTCCCATGCAATTTCTGTGTTTCATCGTCAATAAGAAGGTCCAAGGGATACAGTAAACCTGAAGTGAAGCATCGGAATCTATAACTAGTGTCACAGGAATGGTTCAAAACATAGACAGTAAGAAAAGTCAGTCGTCTTGTACATAAGTCGGCATTGTGCTTTTTCTATTTAATTCCGATGCAATTTCTGTGTTTCATCGTCAATAAGAAGGTCAGAGATATACAGTAAACCTGAAGTGAAGCATCCGAATCTATAACTAGTGTCACATGTATGGATCAAAACATAGTCAGTAAAAGGAGTCAGTCTTCTTGTACTCAAATCGGCATTGTGCCTTTTGTATTTAATTCCGAGGCAATTTCTGTGTTTCATCGTCATCAAGAAGGTCCAAGGGATACAGTAAACCTCAAGTGAAGCATCGGAATCTATAAGTAGTGTTACAGGAATGGTTCAAAGCATAGTCAGTAGGAAGACTCGGTCTTCATGTACTTAAGTCCACATTGTGCCATTTGTATTTAATTCCGATGCAATTTCTGTGCTTCATCGTCAATAAGAAGGTCCAAGGGATACAGTTAACCTGAAGGGAAGCATCGCAATCAATAACTAGTCTCACAGGAATGGTTCAAATCATAGTCAGTAAGAAGAGTCAGTCTTCTTGTACTTAAGTCGGCATTGTGCCTCTTGTATTTAATTCCGATGCGTTTTCTGTGTTTCATCGTCAATAAGAAGGTCAGAGGGATACAGTGAACCTGAAGTGACGCATCGGAATCTATAACTAGTGTCACAGGAATGGTTCAAATCATAGTCAGTAGGAAGCGTCGGTCTTCATGTACGTAAGTCGGCATTGTGCCTTTTGTATTTAGATCCGATGCAATTTCTGTGTTCCATCGTCAATAAGAAGGTCAGAGGGATACAGTAAACCTGAAGGGAAGCATCGCAATGTATAACTGGTCTCACAGGAATGGTTCAAATCATAGTCAGTAAGAAGAGTCAGTCTTCTTGTACTTAAGTCGGCATTGTGCCTCTTGTATTTAATTCCAATGCAATTTCTGTGTTTCATCGTCAATAAGAAGGTCAGAGGGATACAGTAAACCTGAAGTGACGCATCGGAATCTATAACTAGTGTCACAGGAATGGTTCAAATCATAGTCAAAAGGAAGTGTCGGTCTTCATGTACTGAAGTCGGCATTGTGCCTTTTGTTTTTAATTCCGATGCAATTTCTTTGTTTCATCGTCAATAAGAAGGTCAGAGGGATACAGTAAACCTGAAGGGAAACATCGCAATCTATAACTAGTGTCACAGGAATGGTTCGAAACATAGTCAGTAAAAGGAGTCTGTCTTCTTGTACTTAAGTCGGCATTGTGCCTTTTGTATTTAATTCCGAGGCAATTTCTTTGTTTCATCGTCAATAAGAAGGTCCAAGGGATACAGTAAACCTGAAGTGAAGCATCGGAATCTATAACTAGTGTCACAGGAATGGTTCAAAACAAAGACAGTAGGAAGAGTCAGTCTTCTTGTACTTAAGTCGGCATTGCACCTTTTCTATTTAATTCCGATGCAACTTCGGTGTTTCATCGTCAAAAAGTAGGTCAGAGGGGTACAGTAAAGCTGAAGTGAAGCATCGGAATCTATAACTAGTGTCACAGGAATGGTTCAAAACATAGTCAGTAAGAGGAGTCAGTCTTTTTGTACTTAAGTCGGCAGTGTGCCTATTGTGTTAATTCCGATGCGATTTCTGTATTTCATCGTCAATAAGAAGGTCCAAGGGATACAGTAAACCTGAAGTGAAGCATTGGAATCTATAACTAGTGTCACAGAAATGGTTCAAAACATAGTCAGTAAGAGGAGTCAGTCTTTTTGTACTTAAGTCGGCAGTGTTCCTATTGTGTTAATTCCGATGCGATTTCTGTATTTCATCGTCAATAAGAAGGTCCAAGGGATACAGTAAACCTTAAGTGAGGCATCGCAATCTATATCTAGTCTCACAGGAATGGTTCAGAACATAGACAGTAAGATGAGTCAGTCTTCTTGTACTGAAGTCGGCATTGTGCCTTTTGTATTTAATTCCGATGCAATTTCTGTGTTTCATCGTCAATAAGAAGGTCCAAGGGATACAGTAAACCTTAGGGGAAGCATCGGAATCTATAACTAGTGTCACAGGAAAGGTTCAAAACATAGTCAGTAGGAAGAGTCGGTCTTCATGTAATTAAGTCGGCATTGTGCCTTTTGTATTTAATTCCGATGCAATTTCTGTGTTTCATCGTCAATAAGAAGGTCCAAGGGATACAGTAAACGTGGAGTGAAGCGTCGGAATCTATAACTAGTGTCACAGGAATGGTTCAGAACATAGACACTAAGATGAGTCAGTCTTCTTGTACTTAAGTCGGCATTGTGCCTCTTGTATTTAATTCCGATGCAATTTCTGTGTTTCATCGTGAATAAGAAGGTCAGAGGGATACAGTAAACTTGAAGTGACGCATCGATATCTATAACTAGTGTCACAGAAATGGTTCAAATCATAGTCAGTAGGAAGTGTCGGTCCTCATGTACGTAAGTCGGCATTGTGCCTTTTGTATTTAATTCCGATGCAATTTCTGTGTTTCATCGTCAATAAGAACGTCAAAGGGATACAGTAAACCTGAGGTGAAGCATCGCAATCTATAACTAGTCTCACAGGAATGGTTCAAAACATTGTAAGTAAAAGGAGTCAGTCTTCTTGTACTTAAGTCGGCATTGTGCCTTTTGTATTTAATTCCGAGGCAATTTCTGTGTTTCATCGTCGATAAGAAGGTCCAAGGAATACAGTAAACCTCAAGTGAAGCATCGGAATCTATAACTAGTGTCACAAGAATGGTTCAAATCATAGTCAGTAGGAAGTGTCGGTGTTCATGTACTTAAGTCGTCATTGTGCCTTTTGTATTTAATTCCTATGTAATTTCTGTGTTTCATCGTCAATAAGAAGGTCAGAGGGATACAGTAAACCTGAAGGGAAGCATCGCAATCTATAACTAGTCTCACAGGAATGGTTCAAATCATAGTCAGTAAGAAGAATCAGTCTTCTTCTACTTAAGTCGGCATTGTGCCTCTTGTATTTAATTCCGATGCAATTTCTGTGTTTCATCGTCAATAAGAAGGTCAGAGGAATACAGTCAACCTGAAGAGACGCATCGGAATCTATAACTAGTGTCACAGGAATGGTTCAAATCATAGTCAAAAGGAAGTGTCGGTCGTCATGTACTTAAGTCGGCATTGTGCCTTTTGTATTTAATTCCGATGCAATTTCTGTGTTTCATCGTCAATAAGAAGGTCAGAGGGATACAGTAAACCTGAAGTGAAGCATCGGAATCTTTAACTAGTATCACAGGAATGGTTCAGAACATAGACAGTAAGATGAGTCAGTCTTCTTGTACTTAAGTTGGCATTGTGCCTTTTGTATTTAATTCCGATGCAATTTCTGTGTTTCATCGTCAATAAGAAGGTCCAAGGGATACAGTAAACCTCAAGTGAAGCATCGGAATCTATAACTAGTGTCACAGGAATGGTTCAAAACATAGTCAGTAGGAAGAGTCGGTCTTCATGTACTTAAGTCGGCATTGTGCCTTTTGTATTTAATTCCGATGCAATTTCTGTGCTTCATCGTCAATAAGAAGGTCCACGGGATACAGTAAACCTGAAGTGATGCGTCGGAATCTATATCTAGTGTCACAGGAATGGTTCAGAACATAGACAGTAAGATGAGTCAGTCTTCTTGTACTTAAGTCGGCATTGTGCCTTTTGCATTTAATTCCGATGCAATTTCTGTGTTCCATCGTCAATAAGAAGGTCAAGGGATACAGTAAAAATCAAGAGAAGCATCGGAATCTATAACTAGTGTCACAGGAATGGTTCAAATCATAGTCAGTAGGAAGTGTCGGTCTTCATGTACTTAAGTCGGCATTGTGCCTTTTGTATTTAATTCCGATGCAATTTCTGTGTTTCATCGTCAATAAGAAGGTCCAAGGGAAACAGTAAACCTGGAGTGAAGCGTCGGAATCTATAACTAGTGTCACAGGAATGGTTCACAACATAGACAGTAAGAAAAGTCAGTCGTCTTGTACTTAAGTCGGCTTTGTGCTTTTTCTATTTAATTCCGATGCAATTTCTGTGTTTCATCGTCAATAAGAAGGTCAGAGGGATACAGTAAACCTGAAGTGAAGCATCCGAATCTGTAACTAGTGTCACATGAATGGTTCAAAGCATAGTCAGTAAAAGGAGTCAGTCTTCTTGTACTTAAGTCGGCATTGTGCCTTTTGTATTCAATTCCGGGGCAATTTCTGTGTTTCATCGTCAATAAGAAGGTCCAAGGGATACAGTAAACCTGAAGTGAAGCATCGGATTCTATAACTAGTGTCACAGGAATGGTTCAAAACATAGACAGTAATAGGAGTCAGTCTTTTAGTACTTAAGTCGGCAGTGTTCATATTGTGTTAATTCCGATGGGATTTCTGTATTTCATCGTCAATAAGAAGGTCCAAGGGGTACAGTAAACCTGAAGTGAAGCATCGGAATCTATAACTAGTGTCACAGTAATGGTTCAGAACATAGACAGTAAGATAAGTCAGTCTTCTAGTACTTAAGTCGGCATTGTGCCTTTTGTATTTAATTCCGATGCTATTTCTGTGTTTCATCGTCAATAAGAAGGTCAGAGGGATACAGTAAACCTGCAGTGACGCATCGGAATCTATAACTAGTGTCACAGGAATGTTTCAAATCATAGTCAGTAGGAAGTGTCGGTCTTCATGTACGTAAGTCGGCATTGTGCCTTTTGTATTTAATTCCGAGGCAATTTCTTTGTTTCATCGTCAATAAGAAGGTCCATGGGATACAGTAAACCTGAAGTGAAGCATCGGAATCTATAACTAGTGTCACAGGAATGGTTCAAAACAAAGACAGTAGGAAGAGTCAGTCTTCTTGTACTTAAGTCGGCATTGCGCCTTTTCTATTTAATTCCGATGCAACTTCTGTGTTTCATCGTCAAAAAGTAAGTCAGAGGGGTACAGTAAAGCTGAAGTGAAGCATCGGAATCTATAACTAGTGTCACAGGAATGGTTCAAAACATAATCAGTAAGAGGAGTCAGTCTTTTTGTACTTAAGTCGGCAATGTGACTATTGTGTTAATTCCGATGCGATTTCTGTATTTCATCGTCAATAAGAAGGTCCAAGGGATACAGTAAACCTGAAGTGAAGCATTGGAATCTATAACTAGTGTCACAGGAATGGTTCAACACATAGTCAGTAAGAGGAGTCAGTCTTTTTGTACTTAAGTCGGCAGTGTTCCTATTGTGTTAGTTCCGATGCAATTTCTGTGTTTCATCGTCAATAAGAGGGTCCAAGGGATACAGTAAACCTCAGGTGAAGCATCGGAATCTATAACTGGTGTCACAGGAATGGTTCAAACATAGTCAGTAGGAAGAGTCGGTCTTCATGTACGTAAGTCGGCATTGTGCCTTTTGTATTTAATTCCGATGCAATTTCTGTGTTATATCGTCAATAAGAAGGTCCAAGGGATACAGTAAACCTGGAGTGAAGCGTCGGAATCTATAACTAGTGTCACAGGAATGGTTCAGAACATAGACACTAAGATGAGTCAGTCTTCTTGTACTTAAGTCGGCATTGTGCCTTTTGCATTCATTTCCTATGCTATTTCTGTGTTTCATCGTCAATAGGAAGGTCCAAGGTATACAGTAAACATCTAGTTAAGCATCGGAATCTATAACTGGTGTCACAGGAATGGTTCAAATCATAGTCAGTAGGAAGTGTCGGTCTTCATGTACTTAAGTCGGCATTGTGACTTCTGTATTTAATTCCGATGCAATATCTGTGTTTCATCGTCAATACGAAGGTCAGAGGGATACAGTTAACCTGAAGGGAAGCATCGGATTCTATAACTAGTGTCACAGGAATGGTTCAAAACATAGACAGTAGGAAGAGTCAGTCTGTGTTTCATCGTCAATAAGAAGGTCAGAGGGATACAGTAAACTTGAAGTGACGCATCGGAATCTATAACTAGTGTCACAGGAATGGTTCAAATAATAGTCAGTAGGAAGTGTCGGTCCTCATGTACGTAAGTCGGCATTGTGCCTTTTGTATTTAATTCCGATGCAATTTCTGTGTTTCATCGTCAATAAGAAGGTCAGAGGGATACAGTAAACCTGAGGTGAAGCATCGCAATCTATAACTAGTCTCACAGGAATGGTTCAAAACATTGTAAGTAAAAGGAGTCAGTCTTCTTATACTTAAGTCGGCATTGTGCCTTTTGTATTTAATTCCGAGGCAATTTCTGTGTTTCATCGTCGATAAGAAGGTCCAAGGGATACAGTAAACCTCAAGTGAAGCATCGGAATCTATAACTAGTGTCACAAGAATGGTTCAAATCATACTCAGTAGGAAGTGTCGGTCTTCATGTACTTAAGTCGTCATTGTGCCTTTTGTATTTAATTCCGATGTAATTTCTGTGTTTCATCGTCAATAAGAAGGTCAGAGGGATACAGTAAACCTGAAGGGAGGCATCGCAATCTATAAGTAGTCTCACAGGAATGGTTCAAATCATAGTCAGTAAGAAGAATCAGTCTTCTTCTACTTAAGTCGGTATTGTGCCTCTTGTATTTAATTCCGATGCAATTTCTGTGTTTCATCGTCAATAAGAAGGTCCAAGGGATTCAGTAAACCTCAAGTGAAGCATCGCAATCTATAACTAGTGTCACATGAATGGTTCAAAACATAGTCAGTAAAAGGAGTCAGTCTTCTTGTACTTAAGTCGATGTTGTGCCTTTTGTATTTAATTCCGAGGCAATTTCTGTGTTTCATCGTCAATAAGAAGGTCCAAGGGATACAGTAAACCTCAAGTGAAGCATCGGAATCTATAACTAGTGTTACAGGAATGGTTCAAATCATAGTCAGTAGGAAGTGTCGGTCTTCATGTACTTAAGTCGGCATTGTGAATTTTGCATTTAATTCCGATGTAATTTCTGTGTTTCATCGTCAATAAGAAGGTCACAGGGATACAGTAAACCTGAAGTGACGCATAGGAATCTATAACTAGAGTCACAGGAATGGTTCAAAGCATAGACAGTAAGAAGGGTCAGTCTTCTTGCACTTATATCGGCATTGTGCCTTTTGAATTTAATTCCAATGCAATTTCTGTGTTTCATCGTCAATAAGAAGGTCCAAGCGATACAGTAAACCTGAAGTGAAGCATCGGAATCTATAACTAGTGTCACAGGAATGGTTCAAAACATAGACAGTAAGAAATGTCAGTCGTCTTGTACTTAAGTCGGCATTGTGCTTTTTCTATTTAATTCCGATGCAATTTCTGTGTTTCATCGTCAATAAGAAGGTCAGAGGGATACAGTAAACCTGAAGTGAAGCATCCGAATCTATAACTAGTGTCACATGAATGGTTCAAAGCATAGTCAGTAAAAGGAGTCAGTCTTCTTGTACATAAATCGGCATTGTGCCTTTTGTATTTAATTCCGAGGCAATTTCTGTGTTTCATCGTCAATAAGAAGGTCCAAGGGAAACAGTAAACCTGGAGTGAAGCGTCGGAATCTATAACTAGTGTCACAGGAATGGTTCACAAGATAGACAGTAAGAAAAGTCAGTCGTCTTGTACTTAAGTCGGCATTGTGCTTTTTCTATTTAATTCCAATGCAATTTCTGTGTTTCATCGTCAATAAGAAGGTCAGAGGGATACAGTAAACCTGAAGTGAAGCATCCGAATCTGTAACTAGTGTCACATGAATGGTTCAAAGCATAGTCAGTAAAAGGAGTCAGTCTTCTTGTACTTAAGTCGGCATTGTGCCTTTTGTATTTAATTCCGAGGCAATTTCTGTGTTTCATCGTCAATAAGAAGGTCCAAGGGATACAGTAAACCTGAAGTGAGGCATCGGATTCTATAACTAGTGTCACAGGAATGGTTCAAAACATAGACAGTAGGATGAGTCAGTCTTCTTGTACTTAAGTCGGCATTGTGCCTTTTCTATTTAATTCCGATGCAATTTCTGTGTTTCATCGTCAAAAAGTAGGTCAGAGGGGTACAGTAAAGCTGAAGTAAAGCATCGGAATCTATAACTAGTGTCACAGGAATGGTTCAAAACATAGTCAGTAAGAGGAGTCAGTCTTTTTGTACTTAAGTCGGCTGTGTTCATATTGTGTTAATTCCGATGGGATTTCTGTATTTCATCGTCAATAAGAAGGTCCAAGGGGTACAGTAAACCTGAAGTGAAGCATCGGAATCTATAACTAGTGTCACAGGAATGGTTCAGAACATAGACAGTAAGATGAGTCAGTCTTCTTGTACTTAAGTCGGCATTGTGCCTTTTGTATTTAATTCCGATGCTATTTCTGTGTTTCATCGTCAATAAGAAGGTCAGAGGGATACAGTAAACCTGCAGTGACGCATCGGAATCTATAACTAGTGTCACAGGAATGTTTCAAATCATAGTCAGTAGGAAGTGTCGGTCTTCATGTACGTAAGTCGGCATTGTGCCTTTTGTATTTAATTCCGAGGTAATTTCTTTGTTTGATCGTCAATAAGAAGGTCCAAGGGATACAGTAAACCTGAAGTGAAGCATCGGAATCTATAACTAGTGTCACAGGACTGGTTCAAAACAAAGACAGTAGGAAGAGTCAGTCTTCTTGTACTTAAGTCGGCATTGCGCCTTTTCTATTTAATTCCGATGCAACTTCTGTGTTTCATCGTCAAAAAGTAGGTCAGAGGGGTACAGTAAAGCTGAAGTGAAGCATCGGAATCTATAACTAGTGTCACAGGAATGGTTCAAAACATAGTCAGTAAGAGGAGTCAGTCTTTTTGTACTTAAGTCGGCAGTGTGCCTATTGTGTTAATTCCGATGCGATTTCTGTATTTCATCGTCAATAAGAAGGTCCAAGGGATACAGTAAACCTGAAGTGAAGCATTGGAAACTATAACTAGTGTCACAGGAATGGTTCAAAACATAGTCAGTAAGAGGAGTCAGTCTTTTTGTACTTAAGTCGGCAGTGTTCCTATTGTGTTAGTTCCGATGCGATATCTGTATTTCATCGTCAATAAGAAGGTCCATGGGATACAGTAAACCTTAAGCGAGGCATCGTAATCTATATCTAGTCTCACAGGAATGGTTCAGAACATAGACAGTAAGATGAGTCAGTCTTCTTGTACTGAAGTCGGCATCGTGCCTTTTGTATTTCATTCCGATGCAATTTCTGTGTTTCATCGTCAATAAGAAGGTTCAAGGGATACAGTAAACCTCAGGTGAAGCATCGGAATCTATAACTGGTGTCACAGGAATGGTTCAAACATAGTCAGTAGGAAGAGTCGGTCTTCATGTACTTAAGTCGGCATTGTGCCTTTTGTATTTAATTCCGATGCAATTTCTGTGTTATATCGTCAATAAGAAGGTCCAAGGGATACAGTAAACCTGGAGTGAAGCGTCGGAATCTATAACTAGTGTCACAGGAATGGTTCAGAACATAGACTCTAAGATGAGTCAGTCTTCTTGTACTTAAGTCGGCATTGTGCCTTTTGCATTCAATTCCTATGCTATTTCTGAGTTTCATCGTCAATAGGAAGGTCCAAGGTATACCGTAAACCTCAAGTTAAGCATCGGAATCTATAACTGGTGTCACAGGAATGGTTCAAATCATAGTCAGTAGGAAGTGTCGGTCTTCATGTACTTAAGTCAGCATTGTGCCTTCTGTATTTAATTCCGATGCAATATCTGTGTTTCATCGTCAATAAGAAGGTCAGAGGGATACAGTTAACCTGAAGGGAAGCATCGCAATCTATAACTAGTCTCACAGGAATGGTTCAAATCATAGTCAGTAAGAAGAGTCAGTCTTCTTGTACTTAAGTCGGCATTGTGCCTCTTGTATTTAATTCCGATGCAATTTCTGTGTTTCATCGTCAATAAGAAGGTCAGAGGGATACAGTAAACTTGATGTGACGCATCGGAATCTATAACTAGTGTCACAGGAATGGTTCAAATCATAGTCAGTAGGAAGTGTCGGTCCTCATGTACGTAAGTCGGCATTGTGCCTTTTGTATTTAATTCCGATGCAATTTCTGTGTTTCATCGTCAATAAGAAGGTCAGAGGGATACAGTAAACCTGAGGTGAAGCATCGCAATCTATAACTAGTCTCACAGGAATGGTTCAAAACATTGTAAGTAAAAGGAGTCAGTCTTCTTGTAGTTAAGTCGGCATTGTGCCTTTTGTATTTAATTCCGAGGCAATTTCTGTGTTTCATCGTCGATAAGAAGGTCCAAGGGATACAGTAAACCTCAAGTGAAGCATCGGAATCTATAACTAGTGTCACAAGAATGGTTCAAATCATAGTCAGTAGGAAGTGTCGGTCTTCATGTACTTAAGTCGTCATTGTGCCTTTTGTATTTAATTCCGATTTAATTTCTGTGTTTCATCGTCAATAAGAAGGTCAGAGGGATACAGTAAACCTGAAGGGAAGCATCGCAATCTATAACTAGTCTCACAGGAATGGTTCAAATCATAGTCAGTAAGAAGAATCAGTCTTCTTCTACTTAAGTCGGTATTGTGCCTCTTGTATTTAATTCCGATGCAATTTCTGTGTTTCATCGTCAATAAGAAGGTCCGAGGAATACAGTCAACCTGAAGTGACGCATCGGAATCTATAACTAGTGTCACAGGAATGGTTCAAATCATAGTCAAAAGGAAGGGTCGGTCTTCATGTACTTAAGTCGGCATTGTGCCTTTTGTATTTAATTCCGATGCAATTTCTGTGTTTCATCGTCAATAAGAAGGTCAGACGGATACAGTAAACCTGAAGTGAAGCATAGGAATCTATAACTAGTGTCACAGGAATGGTTCAGAACAAAGACAGTAAGATGAGTCAGTCTTCTTGTACTTAAGTCGGCATTGTGCCTTTTGTATTTAATTCCGATGCAATTTCTGTGTTTCATCGTCAATAAGAAGGTCCAAGGGATTCAGTAAACCTCAAGTGATGCATCGGAATCTATAACTAGTGTCACAGGAATGGTTCAAAACATAGTCAGTAGGAAGAGTCGGTCTTCATGTACTTAAGTCGGCATTGTGCCTTTTGTATTTAATTCCGATGCAATTTCTGTGCTTCATCGTCAATAAGAAGGTCCAAGGGATACAGTAAACCTGAAGTGAAGTTTCGGAATCTATAACTAGTGTCACAGGAATGGTTCAGAACATAGACAGTAAGATGAGTCAGTCTTCTTGTACTTAAGTCGGCATTGTGCCTTTTGCATTTAATTCCGATGCAATTTCTGTGTTTCATCGTCAATAAGAAGGTCCAAGGGATACAGGAAACCTCAAGAGAAGCATCGGAATCTATAACTAGTGTCACAGGAATGGTTCAAATCATAGTCAGTAGGAAGTGTCGGTCTTCATGTACTTAAGTCGGCATTGTGCCTTTTGTATTTAATTCCGATGCAATTTCTGTGTTTCATCGTCAATAAGAATGTCCAAGGGAAACAGTAAACCTGGAGTGAAGCGTCGGAATCTATAACTAGTGTCACAGGAATGGTTCACAACATAGACAGTAAGAAAAGTCAGTCGTCTTAAACTTAAGTCGGCATTGTGCTTTTTCTATTTAATTCCGATGCAATTTCTGTGTTTCATCGTCAATAAGAAGGTCAGAGGGATACAGTAAACCTGAAGTGATGCATCCGAATCTATAACTAGTGTCACATGAAAGGTTCAAAGCATAGTCAGTAAAAGGAGTCAGTCGTCTTGTACTTAAGTCGGCATTGTGCCTTTTGTATTTAATTCCGAGGCAATTTCTGTGTTTCATCGTCAATAAGAAGGTCCAAGGGATACAGTAAACCTGAAGTGAAGCATCGGATTCTATAACTAGTGTCACAGGAATGGTTCAAAACATAGACAGTAGGAAGAGTCAGTCTTCTTGTACTTAAGTCGGCATTGTGCCTTTTGTATTTAATTCCAATGCAATTTCTGTGTTTCATCGTCAATAAGAAGGTCAGAGGGATACAGTAAACCTGCAGTGACGCATCGGAATCTATAACTAGTGTCACAGGAATGGTTCAGAACATAGACAGTAAGATGAGTCAGTCTTCTTGTACTTAAGTCGGCATTGTGCCTTTTGTATTTAATTCCGATGCTATTTCTGTGTTTCATCGTCAATAAGAAGGTCAGAGGGATACAGTAAACCTGCAGTGACGCATCGGAATCTATAACTAGTGTCACTGGAATGGTTCAAATCATAGTCAGTAGGAAGTGTCGGTCTTCATGTACGTAAGTCGGCATTGTGCCTTTTGTATTTGATTCCGATGCAATTTCTGTGTTTCATCGTCAATAAGAAGGTCAGAGGGATAAAGTAAACCTGAAGTGAAGCATCGCAATCTATAACTAGTCTCACTGGAATGGTTCAAATGATAGTCAGTAAGCGGAGTCAGTCTTCTTGTACTTAAGTCGGCATTATGCCTCTTGTATTTAATTCCAATGCAATTTCTGTGTTTCATCGTCAATAAGAAGGTCAGAGGGATACAGTAAACCTGCAGTGACGCATCGGAATCTATAACTAGTGTCACAGGAATGGTTCAAATCATAGTCAGTAGGAAGTGTCGGTCTTCATGTACGTAAGTCGGCATTGTGCCATTTGTATTCAATTCCGATGCAATTTCAGTGTTTCATCGTCAATAAGAAGGTCAGAGGGATACAGTAAACCTGAAGTGAAGCATCGCAATCTATAACTAGTCTCACAGGAATGGTTCAAAACATAGTCAGTAAAAGGAGTCAGTCTTCTTGTACTTAAGTCGATGTTGTGCCTTTTGTATTTAATTCCGAGGCAATTTCTGTGTTTGATCGTCAATAAGAAGGTCCAAGGGATACAGTAAACCTCAAGTGAAGCATCGGAATCTATAACTAGTGTTACAGGAATGGTTCAAATCATAGTCAGTAGGAAGTGTCGGTCTTCATGTACTTAAGTCGGCATTGTGAATTTTGTATTTAATTCCGATGTAATTTCTGTGTTTCATCGTCAATAAGAAGGTCAGAGGGATGCAGTAAACCTGAAGTGACGCATAGGAATCTATAACTAGAGTCATAGGAATGGTTCAAAGCATAGACAGTAAGAAGGGTCAGTCTTCTTGCACTTATGTCGGCATTGTGCCTTTTGTATTTAATTCCAATGCAATTTCTGTGTTTCATCGTCAATAAGAAGGTCCAAGCGATACAGTAAACCTGAAGTGAAGCATCGGAATCTATAACTAGTGTCACAGGAATGGTTCAAAACATAGACAGTAAGCAAAGTCAGTCGTCTTGTACTTAAGTCGGCATTGTGCTTTTTCTATTTAATTCCGATGCAATTTCTGTGTTTCATCGTCAATAAGAAGGTCAGAGGGATACAGTAAACCTGAAGTGAAGCATCCGAATCTATAACTAGTGTCACATGAATGGTTCAAAGCATAGTCAGTAAAAGGAGTCAGTCTTCTTGTACTTAAATCGGCATTGTGCCTTTTGTATTTAATTCCGAGGCAATTTCTGTGTTTCATCGTCAATAAGAAGGTCCAATGTATACAGTAAACCTGAAGTGAAAAATACGAATCTATAACTTGTGTCACAGGAATGGTTCAAAACATAGACAGTAGGGAGAGTCAGTCTTCTTGTACTTAAGTCGGCATTGTGCCTTTTGTATTTAATTCCGATGCAATTTCTGTGTTTCATCGTCAAAAAGGAGGTCAGAGGGATACACTAAACCTTAAGTGAAGCATCGGAATCTATAGCTAGTGTCACAGGAATGGTTCAAAACATAGTCAGTAATAAGAGTCAGTCTCCTTGTCCTTAAGTCGGCATTGTGCCTTTTGGATTTAATTCCGATGCAATTTCTGTGTTTCATCGTGAATAAGAAGGTCCAAGGGATACAGTAAACCTCAAGTGAAGCATCGGAATCTATAACTAGTGTCACAAGAATGGTTCAAAACTTAGACAGTAGGAAGAGTCAGTCTTCTTGTACTTCAGTTGGCATTGTGCCTTTTGTATTTAATTCCGATGCAATTTCTGTGTTTCATCGTCAATAACAAGGCCCAAGGGATACAGTGAACCTGAAGTGAAGCATCGGAATCTATAACTAGTGTCACACGAATGGTTCAAACATAGACAGTAGGAAGAGTCAGTCCTCTTGTACTTAAGTCGGCATTGCGCCTTTTGTATTTAATTCCGATGCAATTTCTGTGTTTCATCGTCAATAAGAAGGTCAGAGGGATACAGTAAACCTGAAGGGAAGCATCGCAATCTATAACTAGTCTCACAGGAATGGTTCAAATCATAGTCAGTAAGAAGAGTCAGTCTTCTCGTACTGAAGTCGGCATTGTGCCTCTTGTATTTAATTCCGATGCAATTTCTGTGTTTCATCGTCAATAAGAAGTTCAGAGGGATACAGTAAACCTGAAGTGACGCATCGGAATCTATAACTAGTGTCACAGGAATGGTTCAAATCATAGTCAGTAGGAAGTGTCGGTCTTCATGTACTTAAGTCGGCATTGTGCCTTTTGTATTTAATTCCCATGCAATTTCTGTGTTTCATCGTCAATAAGAAGGTCCAAGGGAAACAGTAAACCTGGAGTGAAGCGTCGGAATCTATAACTAGTGTCACAGGAATGGTTCACAACATAGACAGTAAGAGAAGTCAGTCGTCTTGTACTTAAGTCGGCATTGTGCTTTTTCTATTTTATTGCGATGCAATTTCTGTGTTTCATCGTCAACAAGAAGGTCAGAGGGATACAGTAAACCTGAAGTGATGCATCCGAATCTATAACTAGTGTCACATGAATGGTTCAAAACATAGTCAGTAATAGGAGTCAGTCTTCTTGTACTTAAGTCGGCATTCTGCTATTTGTATTTAATTCCGAGGCAATTTCTGTGTTTCATCGTCAATAAGAAGGTCCAAGGGATACAGTAAACCTGAAGTGAAGCATCGGATTCTATAACTAGTGTCACAGGAAAGGTTCAAAACATAGACAGTAGGAAGAGTCAGTCTTCTTGTACTTAAGTCGGCATTGTGCCTTATCTATTTAATTCCGATGCAATTTCTGTGTTTCATCGTCAAAAAGTAGGTCAGAGGGGTACAGTAAAGCTGAAGTGAAGCATCGGTATCTATAACTAGTGTCACAGGAATGGTTCAAACATAGTCAGTAAGAGGAGTCAGTCTTTTTGTACTTAAGTCGGCAGTGTTCCTATTGTGTTAATTCCGATGGGATTTCTGTATTTCATCGTCAATAAGAAGGTCCAAGGGGTACAGTAAACCTGAAGTGAAGCATCGGAATGTATAACTAGTGTCACAGGAATGGTTCAGAACATAGTCAGTAAGATGAGTCAGTCTTCTTGTACTTAAGTCGGCATTGTGCCTTTTGTATTTAATTCCGATGCTATTTCTGTGCTTCATCGTCAATAAGAAGGTCAGAGGGATACAGTTAACCTAAAGGGAAGCATCGCAATCTATAATTAGTCTCACTGGAATGGTTCAAATCATAGTCAGTAAGCGGAGTCAGTCTTCTTGTACTTAAGTCGGCATTGTGCCTCTTGTATTTGATTCCAATGCAATTTCTGTGTTTCATTGTCAATAAGAAGGTCAGAGCGATACAGTAAACCTGCAGTGACGCATCGGAATCTATAACTAGTGTCACAGGAATGGTTCAAATCATAGTCAGTAGGAAGTGTCGGTCTTCATGTACGTATGTCGGCATTGTGCCTTTTGTATTTAATTCCGATGCAATTTCTGTGTTTCATCGTCAATAAGAAGGTCAGAGGGATAAAGTAAACCTGAAGTGAAGCATCGCAATCTATATCTAGTGTCACAGGAATGGCTCAGAACATAGACAGTAAGATGAGTCAGTCTTCTTGTACTGAAGTCGGCATTGTGCCTTTTGTATTTAATTCCGATGCAATTTCTGTGTTTCATCGTCAATAAGAAGGTCCAAGGGATACAGTAAACATCAAGTGAAGCATCGGAATCTATAACTAGTGTCACAGGAATGGTTCAAATCATAGTCAGTAGGAAGTGTCGGTCTTCATGTACTTAAGTCGGCATTGTGAATTTTGTATTTAATTCCGATGTAATTTCTGTGTTTCATCGTCAATAGGAAGGACAGAGGGATACAGTAAACCTGAAGTGACGCATCGGAATCTATAACTAGAGTCACAGGAATGGTTCAAAGCATAGACAGTAAGAAGGGTCAGTCTTCTTGCATTTATGTCGGCATTGTGCCTTTTGTATTTAATTCCAATGCAATTTCTGTGTTTCATCGTCAATAAAAAGGTCCAAGCGATACAGTAAACCTGAAGGGAAGCATCGGAATCTATAACTAGCGTCACAGGAATGGTTCAAAACATAGACAGTAAGAAAGGTCAGTCGTCTTGTACTTAAGTCGGCATTGTGCTTTTTCTATTTAATTCCGATGCAATTTCTGTGTTTCATCGTCAATAAGAAGGTCAGAGGGATACAGTAAACCTGAAGTGAAGCATCCGAATCTATAACTAGTGTCACATGAATGGTTCAAAACATAGTCAGTAAAAGGAGTCAGTCTTCTTGTACTTAAGTCGGCATTGTGCCTTTTGTATTTAATTCCGAGGCAATTTCTGTGTTTCATCGTCAATAAGAAGGTCCAAGGTATACAGTAAACCTGAAGTGAAGCATCGGAATCTATAACTAGTGTCACAGGAATGGTTCAAAACATAGTCAGCAAGAGGAGTCAGTCTTTTTGTACTTAAGTCGGCAGTGTTCCTATTGTGTTAATTCGGATGCGATTTCTGCATTTCATCGTCAATAAGAAGGTCCAAGGGATACAGTAAACCTGAAGTGAAGCATCGGAATCTATAACTAGTGTCACAGGAATGGTTCAGAACATAGACAGTAAGATGAGTCAGTCTTCTTGCACTTAAGTCGGCATTGTGCCTTTTGTATATAATTCCGATGCAATTTCTGTGTTTCATCGTCAATAAGAAGGTCCATGGGATAAAGTAAACCTGAAGTGAAGCATCGGAATCTATAACTGGTGTCACAGGAATGGTTCAAACATAGTCAGTAGGAAGAGTCGGTTTCATGTACTTAAGTCGGCATTGTGCCTCTTGTATTTAATTCCGATGCAATTTCTGTGTTTCATCGTCAAGAAGAAGGTCCAAGGGATACAGTAAACCTGAAGTGAAGCATCGGAATCTATAACTAGTGTCACAAGAATGGTTCAAAACTTAGACAGTAGGAAGAGTCAGTCTTCTTGTACTTCTGTTGGCATTGTGCCTTTTGTATTTAATTCCGATGCAATTTCTGTGTTTCATCGTCAATAAGAAGGTCCAAGGGATACAGTAAACCTCAAGAGAAGCATCGGAATCTATAACTAGTGTCACAGGAATGGTTCAAATCATAGGCAGTAGGAAGTGTCGGTCTTCATGTACGTAAGTCGGCATTGTGCCTTTTGTATTTAATTCCGATGCAATATCTGTGTTTCATCGTCAATAACAAGGTCAGAGGGATACAGTAAACCTGAAGTGAAGCATCGCAATCTGTAACTAGTCTCACAGGAATGGTTCAAAACATAGTCAGTAAAAGGAGTCAGTCTTCTTGTACTTAAGTCGGCATTGTGCCTTTTGTATTTAATTCCGAGGCCATTTCTGTGTTTCATCGTCAATAAGAAGGTCCAAGGGATATAGTAAACCTCAAGTGAAGCATCGGAATCTATAACTAGTGTCACAGGAATGGTTCAAATCATAGACAGTAGGAAGTGTCGGTCTTCATGTACTTAAGTTGGCATTGTGATTTTTGTATTTAATTCCGATGTAATTTCTGTGTTTCATCGTCAATAGGAAGGTCAGAGGGATACAGTAAACCTGAAGTGACGCATCGGAATCTATAACTAGAGTCACGGGAATGGTTCAAAGCATAGACAGTAAGAAGGGTCAGTCTTCTTGCACTTATGTCGGCATTGTGCCTTTTGTATTTAATTCCGAGGCAATTTCTGTGTTTCATCGTCAATGAGAAGGTCCAAGGTATACAGTAAACCTGAAGTGAAGCATCGGAATCTAAAACTTGTGTCACAGGAATGGATCAAAACATAGACAGTAGGAAGAGTCAGTCTTCTTGTACTTAAGTCGGCATTGTGCCTTTTGTATTTAATTCAGATGCAATTTCTGTGTTTCATCGTCAAAAAGGTGGTCAGAGGGATACAATAAACCTTAAGTGAAGCATCGGAATCTATAGATAGTGTCACAGGAATGGTTCAAAACATAGTCAGTAAGAAGAGTCAGTCCCCTTGTCCTTAAGTCGGCATTGTGCCTTTTGTATTTAATTCCGATGCAATTTCTGTGTTTCATCGTCAATAAGAAGGTCCAAGGGATACAGTAAAACCGGAGTGAAGCATCGGAATCTATAACTAGTGTCACAGGAATGGTTCAAACATAGACATTAAGAAGAGTCAGTCTTCTTGCACTTAAGTCGGCATTGTGCCTTTTGTATATAATTCCGATGCAATTTCTGTGTTTCATCGTCAATAAGAAGGTCCAAGGGATAAAGTAAACCTCAAGTGAAGCATCGGAATCTATAACTGGTGTCACAGGAATGGTTCAAACATAGTCAGTAGGAAGAGTCGGTCTTCATGTACTTAAGTCGGCATTGTGCATTTTGTATTTAATTCCAGTGCAATTTCTGTGTTTCATCGTCAAGAAGAAGGTCCAAGGGATACAGTAAACCTGAAGTGAAGCATCGGATTCTATAACTAGTGTCACAAGAATGGTTCAAAACTTAGACAGTAGGAAGAGTCAGTCTTCTTGTACTTCAGTTGGCATTGTGCCTTTTGTATTTAATTCCGATGCAATTTCTGTGTTTCATCGTCAATAACAAGGTCCAAGGGATACAGTGAACCTGAAGTGAAGCATCGGAATCTATAACTAGTATCACAGGAATGGTTCAAACATAGACAGTAAGAAGAGTCAGTCTTCTTGTACTTAAGTCGGCATTGCGCCTTTTGTATTTAATTCCGATGCAATATCTGTGTTTCATCGTCAATAAGAAGGTCAGAGGGATACAGTAAACCTGAAGGGAAGCTTCGCAATCTATAACTAGTCTCACAGGAATGGTTCAAATAATAGTCAGTAAGAAGAGTCAGTCTACTTGTACTTAAGTCGGCATTGTGCCTCTTGTATTTAATTCCGATGCAATTTCTGTGTTTCATCGTCAATAAGAAGGTCAGAGGGATACAGTAAATCTGAAGTGACGCATCGCAATCTATAACTAGAGTCACAGGAATGGTTCAAAGCATAGACAGTAAGAAGGGTCAGTCTTCTTGCACTTATGTCGGCATTGTGCGTTTTGTATTTAATTCCAATGCAATTTCTGTGTTTCATCGTCAATAAGAAGGTCCAAGGGATACAGTTAACCTGAAGGGAAGCATCGCAATCTATAACTAGTCTCACAGGAATGGTTCAAATCATAGTCAGTAAGAAAAGTCAGCCTTCTTGTACTTAAGTCGGCATTGTGCTTCTTGTATTTAATTCCGATTCAATTTCTGTGTTTCATCGTCAATAAGAAGGTCAGAGGGATACAGTAAACCTGAAGTGACGCATCGGAATCTATATCTAGTGTCACAGGAATGGTTCAAATCATAGTCAGTAGGAAGTGTCGGTCTTCATGTACGTAAGTCGGCATTGTGCCTCTTGTATTTAATTCCGATGCAATTTCTGTGTTTCATCGTCAATAAGAAGGTCAGAGGGATACAGTAAACCTGAAGTGAAGCATCGCAATCTATTTCTAGTCTCACAGGAATGGTTCAAAACATAGTCAGTAAGAGGAGTCAGTCTTCTTGTACTTAAGTCGGCATTGTGCCTTTTGTATTTAATTCCGAGGCAATTTCTGTGTTTCATCGTCAATAAGAAGGTCCAAGGGATACAGTAAACCTCAAGTGAAGCATCGGAATCTATAACTAGTGTCACAGGAATGGTTCAAATCATAGTCAGTAGGAAGTGTCGGTCTTAATGTACTTAAGTCGGCATTGTGAATTTTGTATTTAATTCCGATGTAATTTCTGTGTTTCATCGTGAATAGGAAGGTCAGATTGATACAGTAAACCTGAAGTGACGCATCGGAATCTAAAACTTGTGTCACAGGAATGGATCAAAACATAGACAGTAGGAAGAGTCAGTCTTCTTGTACTTAAGTCGGCATTGTGCCTTTTGTATTTAATTCCGATGCAATTTCTGTGTTTCATCGTCAAAAAGGTGGTCAGAGGGATACAATAAACCTTAAGTGAAGCATCGGAATCTATAGCTAGTGTCACAGGAATGGTTCAAAACATAGTCAGTAAGAAGAGTCAGTCTCCTTGTCCTTAAGTCGGCATTGTGCCTTTTGTATTTAATTCCGATGCAATTTCTGTGTTTCATCGTCAATAAGAAGGTCCAAGGGATACAGTAAAACCGGAGTGAAGCATCGGAATCTATAACTAGTGTCACAGGAATGGTTCAAAACATAGACATTAAGAAGAGTCAGTCTTCTTGCACTTAAGTCGGCATTGTGCCTTTTGTATATAATTCCGATGCAATTTCTGTGTTTCATAGTCAATAAGAAGGTCCAAGGGATAATGTAAACCTCAAGTGAAGCATCGGAATCTATAACTGGTGTCACAGGAAGGGTTCAAACATAGTCAGTAGGAAGAGTCGGTCTTCATGTACTTAAGTCGGCATTGTGCCTTTTGTATTTAATTCCGATGCAATTTCTGTGTTTCATCGTCAAGAAGAAGGTCCAAGGGATACAGTAAACCTGAAGTGAAGCATCGGATTCTATAACTAGTGTCACAAGAATGGTTCAAAACTTAGACAGTAGGAAGAGTCAGTCTTCTTGTACTTAAGTCGGCATTGCGCCTTTTGTATTTAATTCCGATGCAATATCTGTGTTTCATCGTCAATAAGAAGGTCAGAGGGATACAGTAAACCTGAAGGGAAGCTTCGCAATCTATAACTAGTCTCACAGGAATGGTTCAAATAATAGTCAGTAAGAAGAGTCAGTCTTCTTGTACTTAAGTCGGCATTGTGCCTCTTGTATTTAATTCCGATGCAATTTCTGTGTTTCATCGTCCATAAGAAGGTCAGAGGGATACAGTAAACCTGAAGTGACGCATCGGAATCTATAACTAGTGTCACAGGAATGGTTCAAATCATAGTCTGTAGGAAGTGTCGGTCTTCATGTACGTAAGTCGGCATTGTGCCTCTTGTATTTAATTCCGATGCAATTTCTGTGTTTCATCGTCAATAAGAAGGTCAGAGGGATACAGTAAACCTGAAGTGAAGCATCGCAATCTATAACTAGTCTCACAGAAATGGTTCAAAGCATAGACTGTAAGAAGGGTCAGTCTTCTTGCACTTATGTCGGCATTGTGCATTTTGTATTTAATTCCAATTCAATTTCTGTGTTTCATCGTCAATAAGAAGGTCCAAGTGATACAGTTAACCTGAAGGGAAGCATCGCAATGTATAACTAGTCTCACAGGAATGTTTCAAATCATAGTCAGTAAGAAGAGTCAGTCTTATTGTACTTAAGTCGGCATTGTGCCTCTTGTATTTATTTCCGATGCAATTTCTGTGTTTCATCGTCAATAAGAAGGTCAGAGGGATACAGTAAACCTGAAGTGACGCATCGGAATCTATAACTAGTGTCACAGGAATTGTTCAAATCATAGTCAAAAGGAAGTGTCGGTCTTCATGTACTGAAGTCGGCATTGTGCCTTTTGTATTTAATTCCGAGGCAATTTCTGTGTTTCATCGTCAATAAGAAGGTCCAAGGGATACAGTAAACCTGAAGTGAAGCATCAGAATCTATAACTAGTGTCACAGGAATGGTTTAAAACATAGACAGTAGGAAGAGTCAGTCTTCTTGTACTTAAGTCGGCATTGCGCCTTTTCTATTTAATTCCGATGCAATTTCTGTGCTTCATCGTCAAAAAGTAGGTCGGAGGGGTACAGTAAAGCAGAAGTGAAGCATCGGAATCTATAACTAGTGTCACAGGAATGGTTCAAACAAAGTCAGTAAAAGGAGTCAGTCTTCTAGAACTTAAGTCGGCATTGTGCCTTTTGTATTGAATTCCGAGGCAATTTCTGTGTTTCATCGTCAATAAGAAGGTCCAAGGGAAACAGTAAACCTGAAGTGAAGCATCGGAATCTATAACTAGTGTCACAGGAATAGTTCAAAACATAGACAGTTGGAAGAGTCAGTCTTCTTGTACTTAAGTCGGCATTGTGCCTTTTCTATTTAATTCCGATGCAACTTCTGTGTTTCATCGTCAAAAAGTAGGTCAGAGGGGTACAGTAAAGCTGAAGTGAAGCATCGGAATCTATAACTAGTGTCACAGGAATGGTTCAAAGCTTAGACAGTAGGAAGAGTCAGTCTTCTTGTACTTATGTCGGCATTGTGCCTTTTCTATTTAATTCCGATGCAACTTCTGTGTTTCATCGTCAAAAAGTAGGTCAGAGGGGTACAGTAAAGCTGAAGTGAAGCATCGGAATCTATAACTAGTGTCACAGGAATGGTTCAAGACTTAGTCAGTAAGAGGAGTCAGTCTTTTTGTACTTAAGTCGGCAGTGTGCCTATTGTGTTAATTCCGATGCGATTTCTGTATTTCATCGTCAATAAGAAGTTCCAAGGGATACAGTAAACCTGATGTGAAGCATCGTAATCTATATCTAGTGTCACAGGAATGGTTCAGAACATAGACAGTAAGATGAGTCAGTCTTCTTGTACTGAAGTCGGCATTGTGCCTTTTGTATTTAAATCCGATGCAATTTCTGTATTTCATCATCAATCAGAAGGTCCAAGGGATACAGTAAACCTCAGGTGAAGCATCGGAATCTATAACTAGTGTCACAGGAATGGTTCAAAACATAGTAAGTAGGAAGAGTCGGTCTTCATGTACTTAAGTCGGCATTGTGACGTTTGTATTTAATTCCGATGCAATTTCTGTGTTTCATCGTCAATTAGAAGGTCCAAGGGATACAGTAAACCTGGAGTGAAGCGTCGGAATCTATAACTAGTGTCACAGGAATGGTTCAGAACATAGACAGTAAGATGAGTCAGTCTTCTTGTACTTAAGTCGGCTTTGTGTCATTTGCATTCAATTCCTATGCTATTTCTGTGTTTCATCGTCAATAGGAAGGTCCAAGGTATACAGTAAACCTCAAGTGAAGCATCGGAATCTATAACTGGTGTCACAGGAATGGTTCAAATCATAGTCAGTAGGAAGTGTCGGTCTTCATGTACTTAAGTAGTCATTGTGCCTTTTGTATTTAATTCCGATGTAATTTCTGTGTTTCATCGTCAATAAGAAGGTCAGAGGGATACAGTAAACCTGAAGGGAAGCATCGCAATCTATAACTAGTCTCACAGGAATGGTTCAAATCATAGTCAGTAAGAAGAATCTGTCTTCTTCTACTTAAGTCGGCATTGTGCCTCTTGTATTTAATTCCGATGCAATTTCTGTGTTTCATCGTCAATAAGAAGGTCAGAGGGATACAGTAAACTTGAAGTGACGCATCGGAATCTATAACTAGTGTCACAGGACTGGTTCAAATCATAGTCAGTAGGAAGTGTCGGTCTTCATGTACTTAGGTCGTCATTGGGCCTTTTGTATTTAATTCCGATGTAATTTCTCTGTTTCAACGTCAATAAGAAGGTCAGAGGGATACAGTAAACCTGAAGGGAAGCATCGCAATCTATAACTAGTCTCACAGGAATGGTTCAAATCATAGTCAGTAAGAAGAATCAGTCTTCTTCTACTTAAGTCGGCATTGTGCCTTTTGTATTTAAATCCGATGCAATTTCTGTATTTCATCGTCAATATGAAGGTCCAAGGGATACAGTAAACCTGGAGTGAAGCGTCGGAATCTATAACTAGTGTCACAGGAATGGTTCAGAACATAGACAGTAAGATGAGTCAGTCTTCTTGTACTTAAGTCGGCATTGTGCCTTTTGCATTCAATTCCCTTGCTATTTCTGTGTTTCACCGTCAATAGGAAGGTCCACGGTATACAGTAAACCTCAAGTGAAGCATCGGAATCTATAACCAGTGTCACAGGAATGGTTCAAATCATAGTCAGTAGGAAGTGTCAGTCTTCATGTACTTAAGTCGGCATTGTGCATTTTGTATTTAATTCCGATGCAATTTCTGTGTTTCATCGTCAATAAGAAGGTCAGAGGGATACAGTTAACCTGAAGGGAAGCATCGCAATCTGTAACTAGTCTCACAGGAATGGTTCAAATCATAGTCAGTAAGAAGAGTCAGTCTTCTTGTACTTAAGTCGGCATTGTGCCTCTTGTATTTAAATCCGATGAAATTTCTGTGTTTCATCGTCAATAAGAAGGTCAGAGGAATACAGTCAACCTGAAGTGACGCATCGGAATCTATAACTAGTGTCACAGGAATGGTTCAAATCATAGTCAAAAGGAAGTGTCGGTCTTCATGTACTTAAGTCGGCATTGTCCCTTTTGTATTTAATTCCGAGGCAATTTCTGTGTTTCATCGTCAATAAGAAGGTCCATGGGATACAGTAAACCTGACGTGAAGCATCGGAATCTATAACTCGTGTCACAGGAATGGTTCAAAACATAGACAGCAGGAAGAGACAGTCTTCTTGTACTTAAGTCGGCATTGTGCCTTTTCTATTTAATTCCGATGCAATTTCTGTGTTTCATCGTCAAAAAGTAGGTCAGAGGGGTATAGTAAAGCTGAAGTGAAGCATCGGAATCTATAACTAGTGTCACAGGAATGGTTCAAAACATAGTCAGTAAGAGGAGTCAGTCTTTTTGTACTTAAGTCGGCAGTGCGCCTATTGTGTTAATTCCGATGCGATTTCTGTATTTAATCGTCAATAAGAAGGTCCAAGGGATACAGTAAACCTGAAGTGAAGCATCGGAATCTATAACTAGTGTCACAGGAATGGTTCAGAACATAGACAGTAAGATGAGTCAGTCTTCTTGTACTTAAGTCGGCATTGTGCCATTTGTATTTAATTCCAATGCATTTTCTGTGTTTCATCGTCAATAAGAAGGTCCAAGGGACATGGTAAACCTCAAGTGAAGCATCGGAATCTATAACTAGTGTCACAGGAATGGTTCAAACATAGTCAGTAGGAAGAGTCGGTCTTCATGTACTTAAGTCGGCATTGTGCCGTTTGAATTTAATTCCGATGCAATTTCTGTGCTTCATCGTCAATAAGAAGGTCCAAGGGATACAGTAAACCTGGAGTGAAGCGTCGGAATCTATAACTAGTGTCACAGGAATGGTACAGAACATAGACAGTAAGATAAGTCAGTCTTCTTGTACTTAAGTCGGCATTGTGCCTTTTGCATTTAATTCCGATGCAATTTCTGTGTTTCATCGTCAATAAGAAGGTCCAAGGGATACAGTTAACCTCAAGTGAAGCATCGGAATCTATAACTAGAGTCACAGGAATCGTTCAAATCATAGTCAGTAGGAAGTGTCGGTCTTCATGTACTTAAGTCGGGATTGTGCCTTTTGTATTTAATTCCGATGCAATTTCTGTGTTTCATCGTCAATAAGAAGGTCCAAGGGAAACAGTAAACCTGGAGTGAAGCGTCGGAAACTATAACTAGTGTCACAGGAATGGTTCACAACATAGACAGTAAGAAAAGTCAGTCGTCTTGTACTTAGGTCGACATTGTGCTTTTTCTATTTAATTCCGATGCAATTTCTGTGTTTCATCGTCAAAAAGTAGGTCAGACGGGTACAGTAAAACTGAAGTGAAGCATCGGAATCTATAACTAGTGGTACAGGAATGGTTCAAAACATAGTCAGTAAGAGGAGTCAGTCTTTTTGTACTTAAGTCGGCAGTGTTCCTATTGTGTTAATTCCGATGGGATTTCTGTATTTCATCGTCAATAAGAAGGTCAGAGGGATACAGTTAACCTGAAGGGAAGCATCGCAATCTATAACTAGTCTCACAGGAATGGTTCAAATCATAGTCAGTAAGAAGAGTCAGTCTTCTTGTACTTAAGTCGGCATTATGCCTCTTGTATTTAATTCCGATGCAATTTCTGTGTTTCATCGTCAATAAGAAGGTCAGAGGGATACAGTAAACTTGAAGTGACGCATCGGAATCTATAACTAGTGTCACAGGAATGGTTCAAATCATAGTCAGTAGGAAGTGTCGGTCTTCATGTACGTAAGTCGGCATTGTGCCTTTTGTATTTAATTCCGATGCAATTTCTGTGATTCATCGTCAATAAGAAGCTCAGAGCGATACAGAAAACCTGAGGTGAAGCATCGCAATCTATAACTAGTCTCACAGGAATGGGTCAAAACATTGTAAGTAAAAGGAGTCAGTCTTCTTCTGCTTAAGTCGGCATTGTGCCTCTTGTATTTAATTCCGATGCAATTTCTGTGTTTCATCGTCAATAAGAAGGTCAGAGGAATACAATCAACCTGAAGTGACGCATCGGAATCTATAACTAGTGTCACAGGAATGGTTCAAATCATAGTCAAAAGGCAGTGTCGGTCTTCATGTACTTAAGTCGGCATTGTGCCTTTTGTATTTAATTCCGATGCAATTTCTGTGTTTCATGGTCAATAAGAAGGTCAGAGGGATAGAGTAAACCTGAAGGGAAAAATCGCAATCTATAACTAGTCTCACAGGAATGATTCAAAACATAGTCAGTAAAAGGAGTCAGTCCCCTTGTACTTAAGTCGGCATTGTCCCTTTTGTATTTAATTCCGAGGCAATTTCTGTGTTTCATCGTCAATAAGAAGGACCAAGGGATACAGTAAACCTGAAGTGAAGCATCGGAATCTATAACTAGTGTCACAGGAATGGTTCAAAACATAGACAGTAGGAAGAGACAGTCTTCTTGTACTTAAGTCGGCATTGTGCCTTTCATATTTAATTCCGATGCAATTTCTGTGTTTCATCGTCAAAAAGTAGGTCAGAGGGGTATAGTAAAGCTGAAGTGAAGCATCGGAATCTATAACTAGTGTCACAGGAATGGTTCAAAACATAGTCAGTAAGAGGAGTCAGTCTTTATGTACTTAAGTCTGCAGTGTGCCAATTGTGTTAATTCCGATGCGATTTCTGTATTTCATCGTCAATAAGAAGGTCCAAGGGATACAGTAAACCTGAAGTTGATGCATCGGAATCTATAACTAGTGTCACAGGAATGGTTCAGAACATAGACAGTAAGATGAGTCAGTCTTCTTCTACTTAAGTCGGCATTGTGCCTTTTGTATTTAATTCCGATGCATTTTCTGTGTTTCATCGTCAATAAGAAGGTCCAAGGGATACGGTAAACATCAAGTGAAGCATCGGAATCTATAACTAGTGTCACAGGAATGGTTCACAACATAGACAGTAAGAAAAGTCAGTCGTCTTGTACTTAAGTCGGCATTGTGTTTTTTCTATTTAATTCCGATGCAATTTCTGTGTTTCATCGTCAATAAGAAGGTCAGAGGGATACAGTAAACATGAAGTGAAGCATCCGAATCTATAACTAGTGTCACATAATTGGTTCAAAACATAGTCAGTAAAAGGAGTCAGTCTTCTTGTACTTAAGTCGGCATTGTGCCTTTTGTATTTAATTCCGATGCAATTTCTGTGTTTCATCGTCAATAAGAAGGTCCAAGGGATACAGTAAACCTCAAGTGAAGCATCGGAAACTATAACTAGTGTCACAGGAGTGGTTAAAAACATAGTCAGTAGGAAGAGTCGGTCTTCTTCTACTTAAGTCGGCATTGTGCCTTTTGTATTTAATTCCGATGCAATTTCTGTGCTTCATCGTCAATAAGAAGGTCCAAGGGATACAGTAAACCTGGAGTGAAGCGTCGGAATCTATAACTAGTGTCACAGGAATGGTAGAGAACATAGACAGTAAGATGAGTCAGTCTTCTTGTACTAGAGTCGGCATTGTGCCTTTTGCATTTAATTCCGATGCAATTTCTGTGTTTCATCGTCAATAAGAAGGTCCAAGGGATACAGTAAACCTCAAGTGAAGCATCGGAATCTATAACTAGTGTCACAGGAATGGTTCAAATCATAGTCAGTAGGAAGTGTCGGTCTTCATGTACTTAAGTCGGCATTGTGCCTTTTGTATTTAATTCCGATGCAATTTCTGTGTTTCATCGTCAATAAGAATTTCAGAGGGATACAGTTAACTTGAAGGGAAGCATCGCAATCTATAACTAGTCTCACTGGAATGGTTCAAATCATAGTCAGTAAGCGGAGTCAGTCTTCTTGTACTTAAGACGGCTTTGGGCCTCTTGTATTTAATTCCAATGCAATTTCTGTGTTTCATCGGCAATAAGAAGGTCAGAGGGATACAGTAAACCTGCAGTGACGCATCGTAATCTATAACTAGTGTCACAGGAATGGTTCAAATCATAGTCAGTAGAAAGTGTCGGTCTTCATGTACGTAAGTCGGCATTGTGCCTTTTGTATTTAATTCCTATGCAATTTCTGCGTTTCATCGTCAATAAGAAGGTCAGAGGGATACAGTAAACCTGAAGTGAAGTATCGCAATCTATAACTAGTCTCACAGGAATGGTTCAAAACATAGTCAGTAAAAGGAGTCAGTCTTCTTGTACTTAAGTCGGCCTTCTGCCTTTTGTATTTAATTCCGATGCAATATCTGTGTTTCATCGTCAATAAGAAGGTCAGAGGGATACAGTAAACCTGAAGTGACGCATCGGAATCTATAACTAGTGTCACAGGAATGGTTCAAATCATAGTCAAAAGGAAGTGTCGGTCTTCATGTACTTAAGTCCGCATTGTGCCTTTTGTATTTAATTCCGATGCAATTTCTGTGTTTCATCGTCAATAAGAAGGTGAGACGGATACAGTAAACCTGAAGGGAAACATCGCAATCTATAACTAGTCTCACAGGAATGGTTCAAAAAATAGTCAGTAAAAGGAGTCAGTCTTCTTGTACTTAAGTCGGCATTGTGCCTTTTGTATTTAATTCCGAGGCAATTTCTGTGTTTCATCGTCAATACGAAGGTCCAAGGGATACAGTAAACCTGAAGTGAAGCATCGGAATCTATAACTAGTGTCACAGGAGTGGTTCAGAACATAGACAGTAAAATAAGTCAGTCTTCTTGTACTTAAGTCGGCATTGTGCCTTTTGTATTTAATTCCGATGCAATTTCTGTGTTTCATCGTCAATAAGACGGTCCAAGGGATACAGTAAACCTCAAGTGAAGCATCGGAATCTATAACTAGTGCCACAGGAAAGGTTCAAATCAAAGTCAGTAGGAAGTGTCGGTCTTCATGTACTTAAGTCGGCATTGTGCATTTTGTATTTAATTCCGATGTAATTTCTGTGTTTCATCGTCAATAAGAAGGTCAGAGGGATACAGTATACCTGAAGGGAAGCATCGCAATCTATAACTAGTCTCACAAAACTGGGTCAAATCATAGTCAGTAAGAAGAGTCAGTCTTCTTGTACTTAAGTCGGCATTTTGCCTCTTGTATTTAATTCCGATGCAATTTCTGTGTTTCATCGTCAATATGAATGTCAGAGGGATACAGTAAACCTGAAGTGACGCATCGGAATCTATAACTACTGTCACAGGAATGGTTCAAATCATAGTCAAAAGGAAGTGTCGGTCTTCATGTACGTAAGTCGGCATTGTGCCTTTTGTATTTAATTCCGATGCAATTTCTTTGTTTCATCGTCAATAAGAGGGTCAGAGGGATACAGTAAACCTGTAGTGAAGCATCGCAATCTATAACTAGTCTCAATGGAACGGTTCAAAACATAGTCAGTAAAAGGAGTCAGTCTTCTTGTACTTAAGTCGGCATTGTGCCTTTTGTATTAAATTCCGAGGCAATTTCTGTGTTTCATCGTCAATAAGAAGGTCCAAGGGATACAGTAAACCTGAAGTGAAGCATCGGAATCTATAACTAGTGTAACAGTAATGGTTCAAAACATAGACAGTAGGAAGAGTCAGTGTTCTTCTACTCAAGTCGGCATTGTGCCTTTTCTATTCAATTCCGATGCAATTTCTGTGTTCATCGTCAAAAAGTAGGTCAGACGGGTACAGTAAAGCTGAAGTGAAGCATCGGAATCTATAACTAGTGTCACAGGAATGGTTCAAAACATAGTCAGTAGAAGGAGGCAGTCTTATTGTACTTAAGTCGGCATTGTGCCTTTTGTATTTAATTCCGAATCAATTTCTGTGTTTCATGGTCAATAAGAAGGTCAGAGGGATAGAGTAAACCTGAAGGGAAAAATCTCAATCTATAACTAGTCTCACAGGAATGATTCAAAACATAGTCAGTAAAAGGAGTCAGTCCCCTTGTACTTAAGTCGGCATTGTCCCTTTTGTATTTAATTCCGAGGCAATTTCTGTGTTTCATCGTCAATAAGAAGGTCCAAGGGATACAGTAAACCTGAAGTGAAGCATCGGAATCTATAACTAGTGTCACAGGAATGGTTCAAAACATAGACAGTAGGAAGAGACAGTCTTCTTGTACTTAAGTCGGCATTGTGCCTTTCATATTTAATTCCGATGCAATTTCTGTGTTTCATCGTCAAAAAGTAGGTCAGAGGGGTATAGTAAAGCTGAAGTGAAGCATCGGAATCTATAACTAGTGTCACAGGAATGGTTCAAAACATAGTCAGTAAGAGGAGTCAGTCTTTATGTACTTAAGTCTGCAGTGTGCCAATTGTGTTAATTCCGATGCGATTTCTGTATTTCATCGTCAATAAGAAGGTCCAAGGGATACAGTAAACCTGAAGTTGATGCATCGGAATCTATAACTAGTGTCACAGGAATGGTTCAGAACATAGACAGTAAGATGAGTCAGTCTTCTTGTACTTAAGTCGGCATTGTGCCTTTTGTATTTAATTCCGATGCATTTTCTGTGTTTCATCGTCAATAAGAAGGTCCAAGGGATACGGTAAACATCAAGTGAAGCATCGGAATCTATAACTAGTGTCACAGGAATGGTTCACAACATAGACAGTAAGAAAAGTCAGTCGTCTTGTACTTAAGTCGGCATTGTGTTTTTTCTATTTAATTCCGATGCAATTTCTGTGTTTCATCGTCAATAAGAAGGTCAGAGGGATACAGTATACATGAAGTGAAGCATCCGAATCTATAACTAGTGTCACATAATTGGTTCAAAACATAGTCAGTAAAAGGAGTCAGTCTTCTTGTACTTAAGTCGGCATTGTGCCTTTTGTATTTAATTCCGATGCGATTTCTGTGTTTCATCGTCAATAAGAAGGTCCAAGGGATACAGTAAACCTCAAGTGAAGCATCGGAAACTATAACTAGTGTCACAGGAGTGGTTCAAAACATAGTCAGTAGGAAGAGTCGGTCTTCTTGTACTTAAGTCGGCATTGTGCCTTTTGTATTTAATTCCGATGCAATTTCTGTGCTTCATCGTCAATAAGAAGGTCCAAGGGATACAGTAAACCTGGAGTGAAGCGTCGGAATCTATAACTAGTGTCACAGGAATGGTAGAGAACATAGACAGTAAGATGAGTCAGTCTTCTTGTACTAGAGTCGGCATTGTGCCTTTTGCATTTAATTCCGATGCAATTTCTGTGTTTCATCGTCAATAAGAAGGTCCAAGGGATACAGTAAACCTCAAGTGAAGCATCGGAATCTATAACTAGTGTCACAGGATTGGTTCAAATCATAGTCAGTAGGAAGTGTCGGTCTTCATGTACTTAAGTCGGCATTGTGCCTTTTGTATTTAATTCCGATGCAATTTCTGTGTTTCATCGTCAATAAGAAGGTCAGAGGGATACAGTTAACTTGAAGGGAAGCATCGCAATCTATAACTAGTCTCACTGGAATGGTTCAAATCATAGTCAGTAAGCGGAGTCAGTCTTCTTGTACTTAAGACGGCTTTGGGCCTCTTGTATTTAATTCCAAAGCAATTTCTGTGTTTCATCGGCAATAAGAAGGTCAGAGGGATACAGTAAACCTGCAGTGACGCATCGTAATCTATAACTAGTGTCACAGGAATGGTTCAAATCATAGTCAGTAGGAAGTGTCGGTCTTCATGTACGTAAGTCGGCATTGTGCCTTTTGTATTTAATTCCTATGCAATTTCTGTGTTTCATCGTCAATAAGAAGGTCAGAGGGATACAGTAAACCTGAAGTGAAGTATCGCAATCTATAACTAGTCTCACAGGAATGGTTCAAAACATAGTCAGTAAAAGGAGTCAGTCTTCTTGTACTTAAGTCGGCCTTCTGCCTTTTGTATTTACTTCCGATGCAATTTCTGTGTTTCATCGTCAATTAGAAGATCCAAGGATACAGTAAACCTCAAGTGAAGCATCGGAATCTATAACTAGTGTCACAGCAATGGTTCAAATCATAGTCAGTAGGAAGTGTCGGTCTTCATGTACTTAAGTCGGCATTGTGAATTTTGTATTTAATTCCGATGTAATTTCTGTGTTTCCTCGTCAATAAGAAGGTCAGAGGGATACAGTAAACCTGAAGGGAAGCATCGCAATCTAAAACTAGTCTCACAGGAATGGTTCAAATCACAGTCAGTAAGAAGATTCAGTCTTCTTGTACTTAAGTCGGCATTGTGCCTCTTGCATTTAATTCCGATGCAATATCTGTGTTTCATCGTCAATAAGAAGGTCAGAGGGATACAGTAAACCTGAAGTGACGCATCGGAATCTATAACTAGTGTCACAGGAATGGTTCAAATCATAGTCAAAAGGAAGTGTCGGTCTTCATGTACTTAAGTCCGCATTGTGCCTTTTGTATTTAATTCCGATGCAATTTCTGTGTTTCATCGTCAATAAGAAGGTCAGACGGATACGGTAAACCTGAAGGGAAACATCGCTATCTATAACTAGTCTCACAGGAATGGTTCAAAAAATAGTCAGTAAAAGGAGTCAGTCTTCTTGTACTTAAGTCGGCATTGTGCCTTTTGTATTTAATTCCGAGGCAATTTCTGTGTTTCATCGTCAATTCGAAGGTCCAAGGGATACAGTAAACCTGAAGTGAAGCATCGGAATCTATAACTAGTGTCACAGGAATGGTTCAGAACATAGACAGTAACATAAGTCTGTCTTCTTGTACTTAAGTCGGCATTGTGCCTTTTGTATTTAATTCCGATGCAATTTCTGTGTTTCATCGTCAATAAGACGGTCCAAGGGATACAGTAAACCTCAAGTGAAGCATCGGAATCTATAACTAGTGCCACAGGAAAGGTTCAAATCAAAGTCAGTAGGAAGTGTCGGTCTTCATGTACGTAAGTCGGCATTGTGCCTTTTGTATTTAATTCCGATGTAATTTCTGTGTTTCATCGTCAATAAGAAGGTCAGAGGGATACAGTATACCGGAAGGGAAGCATCGCAATCTATAACTAGTCTCACAAAACTGGGTCAAATCATAGTCAGTAAGGAGAGTCAGTCTTCTTGTACTTAAGTCGGCATTTTGCCTCTTGTATTTAATTCCGATGCAATTTCTGTGTTTCATCGTCAATATGAATGTCAGAGGGATACAGTAAACCTGAAGTGACGCATCGGAATCTATAACTACTGTCACAGGAATGGTTCAAATCATAGTCAAAAGGAAGTGTCGGTCTTCATGTACGTAAGTCGGCATTGTGCCTTTTGTATTTAATTCCGATGCAATTTCTTTGTTTCATCGTCAATAAGAAGGTCAGAGGGATACTGTAAACCTGAAGTGAAGCATCGCAATCTATAACTAATCTCACAGGAACGGTTCAAAACATAGTCAGTAAAAGGAGTCAGTCTTCTTGTACTTAAGTCGGCATTGTGCCTTTTGTATTTAATTCCGAGGCAATTTCTGTGTTTCATCGTCAATAAGAAGGTCCAAGGGATACAGTAAACCTCAAGTGAAGCATCGGAATCTATAACTAGTGTCACAGGAATGGTTCAAATCATAGTCAGTAGGAAGTGTCGGTCTTCAAGTACTTAAGTCGGCATTGTGCCTCTTGTATTTAATTCCGATGCAATTTCTGTGTTTCATCGTCAATAAGAAGGTTAGAGGGATACAGTAAACCTGAAGTGACGCATCGGAATCTATAATTAGTGTCACAGGAATGGTTCAAATCATAGTCAAAAGGAAGGTCGGTCTTCATGTACTTAAGTCGGCATTGTGCCTTTTGTATTTACTTCCGATGCAATTTCTGTGTTTCATCGTCAATAAGAAGGTCCAAGGGATACAGTAAACCTGAAGTGAAGCATCGGAATCTATAACTAGTGTAACAGTAATGGTTCAAAACATAGACAGTAGGAAGAGTCAGTGTTCTTCTACTCAAGTCGGCATTGTGCCTTTTCTATTCAATTCCGATGCAATTTCTGCGTTCATCGTCAAAAAGTAGGTCAGACGGGTACAGTAAAGCTGAAGTGAAGCATCGGAATCTATAACTAGTGTCACAGGAATGGTTCAAAACATAGTCAGTAGAAGGAGGCAGTCTTATTGTACTTAAGTCGGCCATGTGCCTTTTATATTTAATTCCGAATCAATTTCTGTGTTTCATCGTCAATAAGAAGGTCCAAGGGATACAGTAAAACTGAAGTGAAGCATCGGAATCTATAACTAGTGTCACAGGAATGGTTCAGAACATAGACAGTAAGATGAGTCAGTCTTCTTGTACTTAAGTCGGCAGTGTGCCTTTTGTATTTAATTCCGATGCAATTTCTGTGTTTCATCGTCAATAAGAAGGTCAAAGGGATACAGTAAACCTCAAGTGAAGCATCGGAATCTATAACTAGTGTCACAGGAATGGTTCAAAACATAGTCAGTAGGAAGAGTCGGTCTTCATGTACTTAAGTCGGCATTGTGCCTTTTGTATTTAATTCCGATGCAATTTCTGTGATTCATCGTCAATAACAAGGTCCAAGGGATACAGTAAACATGGAGTGAAGCGTCGGAATCTATAACTAGTGTCACAGGAATGGTTCAGAACTTAGACAGTAAGATGAGTCAGTCTTCTTGTACTTAAGTCGGCATTGTGCCTATTGCATTTAATTCCGATGCAATTTCTGTGTTTCATCGTCAATAAGAAGGTCCAAGGGATACAGTAAACCTCCAGTGAAGCATCGGAATCTATAACTAGTGTCACAGGAATGGTTCAAATCATAGTCAGTAGGAAGTGTCGGTCTTCATGTACTTAAGTCGGCATTGTGCCTTTTGTATTTAATTCCGATGCAATTTCTGTGTATCATCGTCAATAAGAAGGTCAGAGTGATACAGTAAACCTGAAGTAACGCATCGGAATCTATAACTAGTGTCACAGGAATGGTTCAAATCATAGTCAAAAGGAAGTGTCGGTCTTCATGTACTTAAGTCGGCATTGTGCCTTTTGTATTTAATTCCGATGCAATTTCTGTGTTTCATCGTCAATAAGAAGGTCAGAGGGATACAGTAAACCTGAAGGGAAACATCGCAATCTATAACTAGTCTCGAGTTGTTCAAATCATAGTCAGTAAAAGGAGTCAGTCTTCTTGTACTTAAGTCGGCATTGTGCCTTTTGTATTTAATTTCGAGGCAATTTCTGTGTTTCATCGTCAATAAGAAGGTCCAAGGGATACAGTAAACCTCAAGTGAAGCATCGGAATCTATAACTAGTGTCACAGGAATGGTTCTAAACATAGACAGTAGGAAGAGTCACTCTTCTTGTACTTAAGTCGGCATTTTGCCTCTTGTATTTAATTCCGATGCAATTTCTGTGTTTCATCGTCAATATGAATGTGAGAGGGATACAGTAAACCTGAAGTGACGCATCGGAATCTATAACTAGTGTCACAGGAATGGTTCAAATCATAGTCAAAAGGAAGTGTCGGTCTTCATGTGCGTAAGTCGGCATTGTGCCTTTTGTATTTAATTCCGAATCAATTTCTGTGATTCATCGTCAATAAGAAGGTCCAAGGGATACAGTAAACCTCAAGTGAAGCATCGCAATCTATAACTAGTCTCACAGGAACGGTTCAAAACATAGTCAGTAAAAGGAGTCAGTCTTCTTGTACTTAAGTCGGCATTGTGCCTTTTGTATTTAATTCCGAGGCAATTTCTGTGTTTCATCGTCAATAAGAAGGTCCAAGGGATACAGTAAACCTCAAGTGAAGCATCGGAATCCATAACTAGTGTCACAGGAATGGTTCAAATCATAGTCAGTAGGAAGTGTCGGTCTTCAAGTACTTAAGTCGGCATTGTGCCTCTTGTATATTATTCCGATGCAATTTCTGTGTTTCATCGTCAATAAGAAGGTTAGAGGGATACAGTAAACCTGAAGTGACGCATCGGAATCTATAATTAGTGTCACAGGAATGGTTCAAATCATAGTCAAAAGGAAGGTCAGTCTTCATGTACTTAAGTCGGCATTGTGCCTTTTGTATTTACTTCCGATGCAATTTCTGTGTTCATCGTCAAAAAGTAGGTCAGACGGGTACAGTAAAGCTGAAGTGAAGCATCGGAATCTATAACTAGTGTCACAGGAATGGTTCAAAACATAGTCAGTAGAAGGAGTCAGTCTTATTGTACTTAAGTCGGCATTGTGCCTTTTGTATTTAATTCCGAATCAATTTCTGTGATTCATCGTCAATAAGAAGGTCCAAGGGATACAGTAAACATGGAGTGAAGCGTCGGAATCTATAACTAGTGTCACAGGAATGGTTCAGAACTTAGACAGTAAGATGAGTCAGTCTTCTTGTACTTAAGTCGGCATTGTGCCTATTGCATTTAATTCCGATGCAATTTCTGTGTTTCATCGTCAATAAGAAGGTCCAAGGGATACAGTAAACCTCCAGTGAAGCATCGGAATCTATAACTAGTGTCACAGGAATGGTTCAAATCATTGTCAGTAGGAAGTGTCGGTCTTCATGTACTTAAGTCGGCATTGTGCCTTTTGTATTTAATTCCGATGCAATTTCTGTGTATCATCGTCAATAAGAAGGTCAGAGTGATACAGTAAACCTGAAGTAACGCATCGGAATCTATAGCTAGTGTCACAGGAATGGTTCAAATCATAGTCAAAAGGAAGTGTCGGTCTTCATGTACTTAAGTCGGCATTGTGCCTTTTGTATTTAATTCCGATGCAATTTCTGTGTTTCATCGTCAATAAGAAGGTCAGAGGGATACAGTAAACCTGAAGGGAAACATCGCAATCTATAACTAGTCTCGAGTTGTTCAAATCATAGTCAGTAAAAGGAGTCAGTCTTCTTGTACTTAAGTCGGCATTGTGCCTTTTGTATTTAATTTCGAGGCAATTTCTGTGTTTCATCGTCAATAAGAAGGTCCAAGGGATACAGTAAACCTGAAGTGAAGCATCGGAATCTATAACTAGTGTCACAGGAATGGTTCTAAACGTAGACAGTAGGAAGAGTCACTCTTCTTGTACTCAAGTCGGCATTGTGCCTTTTCTATTTAATTCCGATGCAATTTCTGTGTTCTTCGTCAAAACGTAGGTCAGACGGGTACAGTAAAGCTGAAGTGAAGCATCGGAATCTATAACTAATGTCACAGGAATGGTTCAAAACATAGTCAGTGAAAGGAGTCAGTCTTCTTGTACTTATGTCGGCATTGTGAATTTTGTATTTAATTCCGAGGCAATTTCTGTGTTTCATCGTCAATAAGAAGGTCCAAGGGATACAGTAAACCTGAAATGAAGCATCGGAATCTATAACTAGTGTCACAGGAATGGTTCGAAACATAGACATTAGGAAGAGTCACTCTTCTTGTACTCAAGTCGGCATTGTGCCTTTTGTATTTAATTCCGATGATAGTTCTGTGTCTCATCGTCAAATAGTAGTTCAGAGGGGTACAGTAAAGCTGAAGTGAAGCATCGGAATCCATAACTAGTGTCACAGGAATGGTTCAAAACATAGTCAGTAAGAGGAGTCAGTCTTTTTGTACTTAAGTCGTCAGTGTGAGTATTGTGTTAATTCCGATGCGATTTCTGTATTTCATCGTCAATAAGAAGGTCCAAGGGATACAGTAAACCTGAAGTGAAGCATCGGAATCTATATCTAGTGTCACAGGAATGGTTCAACGCATAGTCAGTGAGAGGAGTCGGTCCTTTTGTACTTCAGTCGGCAGTGTTCCTATTGTGTTAATTCTGTTGCGATTTCTGTATTTCATCGTCAATAAGAAGGTCCAAGGGATACAGTAAACCTGAAGTGAAGCATCGGAATCTATAACTAGTGTCACAGGAATGGTTCAGAACATAGACAGTAAGATGAGTCAGTCTTCTTGCACTTAAGTCGGCATTGTGCCTTTTGCATTTAATTCCGATGCAATTTCTGTGTTTCATCGTCAATAAGAAGGTCCAAGGGATACAGTAAACCTCCAGTGAAGCATCGGAATCTACAACTAGTGCCACAGGAATGGTTCAAATCATAGTCAGTAGGAAGTGTCGGTCTTCATGTACTTAAGTCGGCATTCTGCCTTTTGTATTTAATTCCGATGCAATTACTGTGTTTCATCGTCAATAAGAAGGTCGTAGGGATACAGTAAACCTGAAGGGAAGCATCACAATCTTTAACTAGTCTCACAAAAATGGTTCAAATCATAGTCAGTAAGAAGAGTCAGTCTTCTTGTACTTAAGTCGGCATTGTGCCTCTTGTATTTAATTCCGATGCAATTTCTGAGTTTCATCGTCAATAAGAAGTTCAGAGGGATACAGTAAACCTGAAGTGGCGCATCTGAATCTATAACTAGTGTCACAGGAATGGTTCAAATCATAGTCAAAAGGAAGTGTCGGTCTTCATATACTTAAGTCGGCATTGTGCCTTTTGTATTTAATTCCGATGCAATTTCTGTGTTTCATCGTCAATAAGAAGGTCAGAGGGATACAGTAATCCTGAAGGGAAACATCGTAATCTATAACTAGTCTCACAGGAGTTGTTCAAATCATAGACAGTAAAAGGAGTCAGTCTTCTTGTACTTAAGTCGGCATTGTGCCTTTTGTATCTCATTCGGAGGCTATTTCTGTGTTTCATCGTCAATAAGAAGGTCCAAGGGATACAGTAAACCTGAAGTGAAGCATCGGAATCTATAACTAGTGTCACAGGAATGGTTCAAAACATAGACAGTAGGATGAGTCAGTCTTCTTGTACTTAAGTCGGCATTGTGCCTGTTCTATTTAATTCCGATGCAATTTCTGTGTTTCATCGTCAAATAGTAGGTCAGACGGGTACAGTAAAGCTGAAGTGAAGCATCGGAATCTATAACTAGCGTCACAGGAATGGTTTAAACATCGTCAGTAAAAGGAGTCAGTCTTCTTGTACTTAAGTCGGCATTGTGCCTTTTGTATTTAATTCCGAGGCAATTTCTGTGTTTCATCTTCAATAAGAGGGTCCAAGGGATACAGTAAACCTGAAGTGAAGCATCGGAATCTATAACTAGTGTCACAGGAATGGTTCAAAACATAGACAGTAGGAAGAGTCAGTCTTCTTGTACTTAAGTCGGCAATGTGCCTTTTCTATTTAAATCCGATGCAATTTCTGTGTTTTATCGTCAAAAAGTAGGTCAGAGGGGTACAGTAAAGCTGAAGTGAAGCATCGGAATCTATAACTAGTGTCAGAGGAATGGTTCAAAACATAGTCAGTAAGATGAGTCAGTCTTCATGTACTTAAGTTGGCATTGTGCCTTTTGTATTTAATTTCGATGCGATTTCTGTGCTTCATCGTCAATAAGAAGGTCCAAGGGATACAGTAAACCTGGAGTGAAGCGTCGGAATCTATAACTAGTGTCACAGGAATGGTTCAGAACATAGACAGTAAGATGAGTCAGTCTTCTTGTACTTAAGTCGGCATTGTGCCTTTTGCATTTAATTCCGATGCAATTTCTGTGTTTTATCGTCAATAAGAAGGTCCAAGGGATACAGTAAACCTCAAGTGAAGCATCGGAATCTATAACTAGTGTCACAGGAATGGTTCAAATCATAGTCAGTAGGAAGTGTCTTTCTTCATGTACTTAAGTCGGCATTGTGTCTTTTGTATTTAATTCCGATGCAATTTCTGTGTTTCATCGTCAATAAGAAGGTCAGAGGGATACAGTTAACCTGAAGGGAAGCATCGCAATCTATAACTAGTCTCACAGGAATGGTTCAAAACATAGTCAGTAAGAGGAGTCAGTCTTTTTGTACTTAAGTCCGTAGTGTTTTCTTATTGTGTTAATTCCGATGCGATTTCTGTATTTCATCGTCAATAAGAAGGTCCAAGGTATACAGTAAACCTGAAGTGAAGCATCGGAATCTATAACTAGTGTCACAGGAATGGTTCAGAACATAGACAGTAAGATGAGTCAGTCTTCATGTACTTAAGTTGGCATTGTGCCTTTTGTATTTAATTTCGATGCGATTTCTGTGCTTCATCGTCAATAAGAAGGTCCAAGGGATACAGTAAACCTGGAGTGAAGCGTCGGAATCTATAACTAGAGTCACAGGAATGGTTCAGAACATAGACAGTAAGATGAGTCAGTCTTCTTGTACTTAAGTCGGCATTGTGCCTTTTGCATTTAATTCCGATGCAATTTCTGTGTTTTATCGTCAATAAGAAGGTCCAAGGGATACAGTAAACCTCAAGTGAAGCATCGGAATCTATAACTAGTGTCACAGGAATGGTTCAAATCATAGTCAGTACGAAGTGTCTTTCTTCATGTACTTAAGTCGGCATTGTGCCTTTTGTATTTAATTCCGATGCAATTTCTGTGTTTCATCGTCAATAAGAAGGTCAGAGGGATACAGTTAACCTGAAGGGAAGCATCGCAATCTATAACTAGTCTCACAGGAATGGTTCAAATCATAGTCAGTAAGAAGAGTCAGTCTTCTTGTACTTAAGTTGGCATTGTGCCTCTTGTATTTAATTCCGATGACAATTTCTGTGTTTCATCGTCAATAAGAAGGTCAGAAGGATACAGTAAACCTGAAGTTACGCATCGGAATCTATAACTAGTGTCACAGGAATGGTTCAAATCATAGTCAGTAGGAAGTGTCGGTCTTCATGTACGTAATTCGGCATTGTGCCTTTTGTATTTAATTCCGATGCATTTTCTGTGTTTCATCGTCAATAAGATGGTCAGAGGGATACAGTAAACCTGAAGTGAAGCATCGCAATCTATAACTAGTCTCACAGGAATGGTTCAAAACATAGTCAGTAAAAGGAGTCAGTCTTCTTGTACTTAAGTCGGCATTGTGCCTTTTGTAATTAATTCCGAGGCAATTTCTGTGTTTCATCGTCAATACGAAGGTCCAAGGGATACAGTAAAGCTGAAGTGAAGCATCGGAATCATTAACTAGTGTAACAGGAATGGTTCAGAACACAGTCAGTAAGAGGAGTCAGTTTTTTTGTACTTAAGTCGGCAGTGTGCCTATTGTGTTAATTCCGATGCGATTTCTGTATTTCATCGACAATAAGAAGGTCCAAGGGATACAGTAAACCTGAAGTGACGCATCGGAATCTATAACTAGTGTCACAGGAATGGTTCAAAACGTAGTTAGTAAGAGGAGTCAGTCTTTTTGTACTTAAGTCGGCAGTGTTCCTATTGTGTTAATTCCGATGCGATTTCTGTATTTCATCGTCAATAAGACGGTCCAAGGGATACAGTAAACCTGAAGCATCGGAATCTATAACTAGTGTCACAGGAATGGTTCAGAACATAGACAGTAAGATGAGTCAGTCTTCTTGTACTTAAGTCGGCATTGTGCCTCTTGTATTTAATTCCGATGCAATTTCAGTGTTTCATCGTCAATAAGAAAGTCCAAGGGATACAGTAAACCTCAAGTGAAGCATCGGAATCTATAACTAGTGTCACAGGAATGGTTCAAAACATAGTCAGTAGGAAGAGTCGGTCTTCATGTACTTAAGTCGGCATTGTGCCTTTTGTATTTAATTCCGATGCAATTTCTGTGTTTCATCGTCAATAAGAAGGTCAGAGGGATACAGTTAACCTGAAGGGAAGCATCGCAATCTATAACTAGTCTCACAGGAATGGTTCAAATCATAGTCAGTAGGAAGTGTCGGTCTTCATGTACTTAAGTCGGCATTGTGCCTTTTGTATTTAATTCCAATACAATTTCTGTGTTTCATCGTCAATAAGAAGATCAGAGGGATACAGTTAACCTGAAGGGAAGCATCGCAAACTATAACTACTCTCACAGGAATGGTTCAAATCATAGTCAGTAAGAAGAGTCAGTCTTCTTGTACTTAAGTCGGCATTGTGCCTCTTGTATTTAATTCCGATGCAATTTCTGTGTTTCATCGTCAATAAGAAGGTCAGAGAGATACAGTAAACCTGAAGTGACGCATCGGAATCTATAACTAGTGTCACAGGAATGGTTGAAATCATAGTCAGTAGGAAGTGTCGGTCCTCATGTACGTAAGTCGGCATTGTGCCTTTTGTATTTAATTCCGATGCAATATCTTTGTTTCATCGTCAATAAGAAGGTCAGAGGGATACAGTAAACCTGAAGTGAAGCATCGCAAACTATAACTAGTCTCACAGGAATGGTCAAAACATAGTCAGTAAAAGGAGTCAGTCTTCTTGTACTTAAGTCGGCATTGTGCCTTTTGTATTTAATTCCGAGGCAATTTCTGTGTTTCATCGTCAATAAGAAGGTCCAAGGGATGCAGTAAACCTCAAGTGAAGCATCAGAATCTATAACTGGTGTCACAGGAATGCTTCAAATCATAGTCAGTAGGAAGTGTCGGTCTTCATGTACTTAAGTCGGCATTGTGCCTTTTGTATTTAATTCCGATGCAAGTTCTGTGTTTCATCGTCAATAAGAAGGCCAGAGGGATAAAGTTAACCTGAAGGGAAGCATCGCAATCTATAACTAGTCTCACAGGAATGGTTCAAATCATAGTCAGTAAGAAGAGTCAGTCTTCTTGTACTTAAGTTGGCATTGTGCCTCTCGTATTTAATTCCGATGCAATTTCTGTGTTTCATCGTCAATAAGAAGGTCAGAAGGATACAGTAAACCTGAAGTGACGCATCGGAATCTATAACTAGTGTCACAGGAATGGTTCAAATCATAGTCAGTAGGAAGTGTCGGTCTTCATGTACGTAATTCGGCATTGTGCCTTTTGTATTTAATTCCGATGCAATTTCTGTGTTTCATCGTCAATAAGAAGGTCAGAGGGATACAGTAAACCTGAAGTGAAGCATCGCAATCTATAACTAGTCTCACAGGAATGGTTCAAAACATAGTCAGTAAAAGGAGTCAGTCTTCTTGTACTTAAGTCGGCATTGTGCATTTTGTATTTAATTCCGAGGCAATTTCTGTGTTTCATCGTCAATACGAAGGTCCAAAGGATACAGTAAAGCTGAAGTGAAGCATCGGAATCATTAACTAGTGTCACAGGAATGGTTCAGAACATAGTCAGTAAGAGGGGTCAGTTTTTTTGTACTTAAGTCGGCAGTGTGCCTATTGTGTTACTTCCGATGCGATTTCTGTATTTCATCGTCAATAAGAAGGTCCAAGGGATACAGTAAACCTGAAGTGAAGCATCGGAATCTATAACTAGTGTCACAGGAATGGTTCAAAACATAGTTAGTAAGAGGAGTCAGTCTTTTTGTACTTAAGTCGGCAGTGTTCCTATTGTGTTAATTCCGATGCGATTTCTGTATTTCATCGTCAATAAGACGGTCTAAGGGATACAGTAAACCTGAAGCATCGGAATCTATAACTAGTGTCACAGGAATGGTTCAGAACATAGACAGTAAGATGAGTCAGTCTTCTTGTACTTAAGTCGGCATTGTGCCTCTTGTATTTAATTCCGATGCAATTTCAGTGTTTCATCGTCAATAAGAAGGTCCAAGGGATACAGTAAACCTCAAGTGAAGCATCGGAATCTATAACTAGTGTCACAGGAATGGTTGAAAACATAGTCAGTAGGAAGAGTCGGTCTTCATGTACTTAAGTCGGCATTGTGCCTTTTGTATTTAATTCCGATGCAATTTCTGTGTTTCATCGTCAATAAGAAGGTCAGAGGGATACAGTTAACCTGAAGGGAAGCATCGCAATCTATGATTAGTCTCACAGGAATGGTTCAAATCATAGTCAGTAGGAAGTGTCGGTCTTCATGTACTTAAGTCGGCATTGTGCCTTTTGTATTTAATTCCAATACAATTTCTGTGTTTCATCGTCAATAAGAAGATCAGAGGGATACAGTTAACCTGAAGGGAAGCATCGCAATCTATAACTACTCTCACAGGAATGGTTCAAATCATAGTCAGTAAGAAGAGTCAGTCTTCTTGTACTTAAGTCGGCATTGTGCCTCTTGTATTTAATTCCGATGCAATTTCTGTGTTTCATCGTCAATAAGAAGGTCAGAGGGATACAGTAAACCTGAAGTGACGCATCGGAATCTATAACTAGTGTCACAGGAATGGTTCAAATCATAGTCATTAGGAAGTGTCGGTCTTCATGTACGTAAGTCGGCATTGTGCCTTTTGTATTTAATTCCGATGCAATATCTTTGTTTCATCGTCAATAAGAAGGTCAGAGGGATACAGTAAACCTGAAGTGAAGCATCGAAAACTATAACTAGTCTCACAGGAATGGTTCAAAACATAGTCAGTAAAAGGAGTCAGTCTTCTTGTACTTAAGTCGGCATTGTGCCTTTTGTATTTAATTCCGAGGCAATTTCTGTGTTTCATCGTCAATAAGAAGGTCCAAGGGATACAGTAAACCTCAAGTGAAGCATCAGAATCTATAACTGGTGTCACAGGAATGGTTCAAATCATAGTCAGTAGGAAGTGTCGGTCTTCATGTACTTAAGTCGGCATTGTGCCTTTTGTAATTAATTCCGATGCAATTTCTGTGGTTCATCGTCAATAAGAAGGTCAGAGGGATACAGTTAACCCGAAGGGAAGCATCGCAATCTATAACTAGTCTCACAGGAATGGTTCAAATCATAGTCAGTAAGAAGAGTCAGTCTTCTTGTACTTAAGTTGGCATTGTGCCTCTTGTATTTAATTCCGATGCAATTTCTGTGTTTCATCGTCAATAAGAAGGTCAGAAGGATACAGTAAACCTGAAGTGAGGCATCGGAATCTATAACAAGTGTCACAGGAATGGTTCAAATCATAGTCAGTAGGAAGTGTCGGTCTTCATGAACGTAATTCGGCATTGTGCCTTTTGTATTTAATTCCGATGCAATTTCTGTGTTTCATCGTCAATAAGAAGGTCAGAGGGATACAGTAAACCTGAAGTGAAGCATCGTAATCTATAACTAGTCTCACAGGAATGGTTCAAAACATAGTCAGTAAAAGGAGTCAGTCTTCTTGTACTTAAGTCGGCATTGTGCCTTTTGTATTTAATTGCGAGGCAATTTCTGTGTTTCATCGTCAATACGAAGGTCCAAGGGATAGAGTAAAGCTGAAGTAAAGCATCGGAATCATTAACTAGTGTCACAGGAATGGTTCAGAACATAGTCAGTAAGAGGAGTCAGTTTTTTTGTACTTAAGTCGGCAGTGTGCCTATTGTGTTAATTCCGATGCGAATTCTGTATTTCATCGTCAATAAGAAGGTCCAAGGGATACAGTAAACCTGAAGTGAAGCATCGGAATCTATAACTAGTGTCACAGGAATGGTTCAGAACATAGACAGTAAGATGAGTCAGTCTTCTTGTACTTAAGTCGGCATTGTGCCTCTTGTATTTAATTCCGATGCAATTTCAGTGTTTCATCGTCAATAAGAAGGTCCAAGGGATACAGTAAACCTCAAGTGAAGCATCGGAATCTATAACTAGTGTCACAGGAATGGTTCAAAACATAGTCAGTAGGAAGAGTCGGTCTTCATGTACTTAAGTCGGCATTGTGCCTTTTGTATTTAATTCCGATGCAATTTCTGTGTTTCATCGTCAATAAGAAGGTCAGAGGGATACAGTTAACCTGAAGGGAAGCATCGCAATCTATAACTAGTCTCACAGGAATGGTTCAAATCATAGTCAGTAGGAAGTGTCGGTCTTCATGTACTTAAGTCGGCATTGTGCCTTTTGTATTTAATTCCAATACAATTTCTGTGTTTCATCGTCAATAAGAAGATCAGAAGGATACAGTTAACCTGAAGGGAAGCATCGCAATCTATAACTACTCTCACAGGAATGGTTCAAATCATAGTCAGTAAGAAGAGTCAGTCTTCTTGTACTTAAGTCGGCATTGTGCCTCTTGTATTTAATTCCGATGCAATTTCTGTGTTTCATCGTCAATAAGAAGGTCAGAGGGATACAGTAAACCTGAAGTGACGCATCGGAATCTATAACTAGTGTCACAGGAATGGTTCAAATCATAGTCAGTAGGAAGTGTCGGTCTTCATGTACGTAAGTCGGCATTGTGCCTTTTGTATTTAATTCCGATGCAATATCTTTGTTTCATCGTCAATAAGAAGGTCAGAGGGATACAGTAAACCTGAAGTGAAGCATCGCAAACTATAACTAGTCTCACAGGAATGGTTCAAAACATAGTCAGTAAAAGGAGTCAGTCTTCTTGTACTTAAGTCGGCATTGTGACTTTTGTATTTAATTCCGAGGCAATTTATGTGTTTCATCGTCAATAAGAAGGTCCAAGGGATACAGTAAACCTCAAGTGAAGCATCAGAATCTATAACTGGTGTCACAGGAATGGTTCAAATCATAGTCATTAGGAAGTGTCGGTCTTCATGTACTTAAGTCGGCATTGTGCCTTTTGTATTTAATTCCGATGTAATTTCTGTGTTTCATCGTCAATAAGAAGGTCAGAGGGATACAGTAAACCTGAAGGGAAGCCTCGCAATCTATAACTAGTCTCACAGGAATGGTTCAAGTCATAGTCAGTAAGAAGAGTCAGTCTTCTTGTACTTAAGTCGGCATTGTGCCTCTTGTATTTAATTCCGATGCAATTTCTGTGTTTCATCGTCAATAAGAATGTCAGAGGGGTACTGTAAACCTGAAGTGACGCATAGGAATCTATAACTAGTGTCACAGGAATGGTTCAAATCATAGTCAAAAGGAAGTGTCAGTCTTCATGTACTTAAGTCGGCATTGTGCCTTTTGTATTTAATTCCGATGCAATTACTGTGTTTCATCGACAATAAGAAGGACCCAGGGATACAATAAATCTCAAGTGAAGCATCGGAATCTATAACTAGTGTCACAGGAATGGTTCAAAACATAGTCAGTATGAAGAGTCGGTCTTCATGTACTTAAGTCGGCATTGTGCATTTTGTATTTAATTCCGTTGCAATTTCTGTGTTTCATCGTCAATAAGAATTTCAGAGGGATACAGTTAACCTGAAGGGTAGCATCGCAATTTATAACTAGTCTCAGAGGAATGATTCAAATCATAGTCAGTAGGAAGTGTCGGTCTTCATGTACTTAAGTCGGCATTGTGCCTCTTGTATTTAATTCCGATGCAATTTCTGTGTTTCATCGTCAATAAGAAGGTCCAAGGGATACAGTAAACCTGAAGTGAAGCATCGGAATCTATAACTAGTGTCACAGGAATGGTTCAAAACATAGGCAGTACGAAGAGTCAGTGTTCTTGTACTTTAGTCGGCATTGTGCCTTTTTTATTTAATTCCGATGCAATTTCTGTGTTTCATCGTCAAAAAGGAGGTCAGAGGGGTACAGTAAAGCTGAACTGAAGCATCGGAATCTATAACTAGTGTCACAGGAATGGTTCAAATCATAGTCAGTAAGAGGAGTCAGTCTTTTTGTACTTAAGTCGGCTGTGTGCCTATTGTGTTAATTCCTATGCGAGTTCTGTATTTCATCGTCAATAAGAAGGTCCAAGGGATACAGTAAACCTGAATTGAAGCATCGGAATCTATAACTAGTGTCACAGGAAAGGACCAGAACATAGACAGTAAGATGAGTAAGTCTTCTTGTAATTAAGTCGGCATTCTGCCTTTTGTATTTAATTGCGATGCAATTACTGTGTTTCATCGTCAATAAGAAGGACCCAGGGATACAGTAAATCTCAAGTGAAGCATCGGAATCTATAACTAGTGCCACAGGAATGGATCAAATCATAGTCAGTAGGAAGTGTCGGTCTTCATGTACTTAAGTCGGCATTGTGCCTTTTGTATTTAATTCCGATGTAATTTCTGTGTTTCTTCGTCAATAAGAAGGTCAGAGGGATACAGTAAACCTGAAGGGAAGCATCGCAATCTATAACTAGTCTCACAAAAATGGTTCAAATCATAGTCAGTAAGAAGAGTCAGTCTTCTTGAACTTAAGTCGGCATTGTGCCTCTTTTATTTAATTCCGATGCAATTTCTGTGTTTCATCGTCATTAAGAAGGTCAGAGGGATACAGTAAACCTGAAGGGAAGCCTCGCAATCTATAACTAGTGTCACAGGAATGGTTCAAATCATAGACAGTAAGAAGAGTCAGTCTTCTTGTACCTAAGTCGGCTTTGTGCCTTTTCTATTTAATTCCGATGCAATTTCTGTGTTTCATCGTCACAAAGTAGGTCAGACGGGTACAGTAAAGCTGAAGTGAAGCATCGGAATCTATAACTAGTGTCACAGGAATGGTTCAAACATAGTCGGTAAAAGGAGTCAGTCTTCTTGTACTTAAGTCGGCATTGTGCCTTTTGTATTTAATTCCGAGGCAATTTCTGTGTTTCATCGTCAATAAGAAGGTCCAAGGGTTACAGTAAACCTGAAGTGAAGCATCGGAATCTATAACTAGTGTCAAAGGAATGTTTCAAAACATAGACAGTAGGAAGAGTCAGTCTTCTTGTACTTAAGTCGGCAATGTACCTTTTCTATTTAAATCCGATGCAATTTCAGTGTTTTATCGTCAAAAAGTAGGTCAGAGGGGTACAGTAAAGCTGAAGTGAAGCATCGGAATCTATACCTAGTGTCACAGGAATGGTTCAAAACATAGTCAGTAAGAGGAGTCAGTCTTTTTGTACTTAAGTCGGCAGTGTGCCCTATTGTGTTAATTCCGATGCGATTTCTGTATTTCATCGTCAATAAGAAGGTCCAAGGTATACAGTAAACCTGAAGTGAAGCATCGGAATCTATAACTAGTGTCACAGGAATGGTTCAGAACATAGACAGTAAGATGAGTCAGTCTTCTTGTACTTAAGTCGGCATTGTGCCTTTTGTATTTAATTCCGATGCAATTTCTGTGTTTCATCGTCAATAAGAAGGTCCAAGAGATACAGTAAACCTCAAGTGAAGCATCGGAATCTGTAACTAGTGTCACAGGAATGGTTCAAAGCATAGTCAGTAGGAAGAGTCGGTCTTCATGTACTTAAGTTGGCATTGTGCCTTTTGTATTTAATTTCGATGCGATTTCTGTGCTTCATCGTCAATAAGAAGGTCCAAGGGATACAGTAAACCTGGAGTGAAGCGTCGGAATCTATAACTAGTGTCACAGGAATGGTTCAGAACATAGACAGTAAGATGAGTCAGTTTTCTTGTACTTAAGTCGGCATTGTGCCTTTTGCATTTAATTCCGATGCAATTTCTGTGTTTTATCGTCAATAATAAGGTCCAAGGGATACAGTTAACCTGAAGGGAAGCATCGCAATCTATAACTAGTCTCACAGGAATGGTTCAAATCATAGTCAGTAAGATGAGTCAGTCTTCTTGTACTTAAGTTGGCATTGTGCCTCTTGTATTTAATTCCGTTGCAATTTCTGTGTTTCATCGTCAACAAGAAGGTCAGAAGGATACAGTAAACCTGAAGTGACGCATCGGAATCTATAACTAGTGTCACAGGAATGGTTCAAATCATAGTCAGTAGGAAGTGTCGGTCTTCATGTACGTAATTCGGCATTGTGCCTTTTGTATTTAATTCCGATGCAATTTCTGTGTTTCATTGTCAATAAGAAGGTCAGAGGGATACAGTAAACCGGAAGTGAAGCATCGCAATCTATAACTAGTCTCACAGGAATGGTTCAAAACATAGTCAGTAAAAGGAGTCAGTCCTCTTGTACTTAAGTCGGCATTGTGCGTTTTGTATTTAATTCCGAGGCAATTTCTGTGTTTCATCGTCAATACGAAGGTCCAAGGGATACAGTAAAGCTGAAGTGAAGCATCGGAATCATTAACTAGTGTCACAGGAATGGTTCAGAACATAGTCAGTAAGAAAAGTCAATTTTTTTGTACTTAAGTCGGCAGTGTGCCTATTGTGTTAATTCCGATGCGATTTCTGAATTTCATCGTCAATAAGAAGGTCCAAGGGATACAGTAAACCTGAAGTGAAGCATCGGAATCTATAACTAGTGTCACAGGAATGGTTCAAAACATAGTTAGTAAGAGGAGTCAGTCTTTTTGTACTTAAGTCGGCAGTGTTATTATTGTGTTAATTCCGATGCGATTTCTATATTTCATCGTCAATAAGACGGTCCAAGGGATACAGTAAACCTGAAGTGAAGCATCGGAATCTATAACTAGTGTCACAGGAATGGTTCAGAACATAGACAGTAAGATGAGTCAGTCTTCTTGTACTTAAGTCGGCATTGTGCCTCTTGTATTTAATTCCGATGCAATTTCAGTGTTTCATCGTACATAAGAAGGTCCAAGGGATACAGTAAACCTCAAGTGAAGCATCGGAATCATTAACTAGTGTCACAGGAATGGTTCAAAACATAGTCAGTAAAAGGAGTCAGTCTTCTTGTACTTAAGTCGGCATTGTGCATTTTGTATTTAATTCCGAGGCAATTTCTGTGTTTCATCGTCAATAAGAAGGTCCAAGGGATACAGTAAACCTCAAGTGAAGCATCAGAATCTATAACTGGTGTCACAGGAATGGTTCAAATCATAGTCAGTAGGAAGTGTCGGTCTTCATGTACTTAAGTTGGCATTGTGCCTTTTGTATTTAATTCCGATGTAATTTCTGTGTTTCATCGTCAATAAGAAGGTCAGAGGGATACAGTAAACCTGAAGGGAAGCCTCGCAATCTATAACTAGTCTCACAGGAATGGTTCAAATCATAGTCAGTAAGAAGAGTCAGTCTTCTTGTACTTAAGTCGGCATTGTACCTTTTGTATTTAATTCCGATGTAATATCTGTGTTTCATCGTCAATAAGAATGTCAGAGGGGTACAGTAAAGCTCAACTGAGGCATCGGAATCTATAACTAGTGTCACAGGAATGGTTCAAAACATAGTCAGTAAGAGGAGTCAGTCTTTTTGTACTTAAGTCGGCAGTGTGCCTATTGTGTTAATTCCGATGCGAGTAGTGTATTTCATCATCAATAAGAAGGTCCAAGGGATACAGTAAACCTGAATTGAAGCATCGGAATCTATAACTAGTGTCACAGGAATGGTTCAGAACATAGACAGTAAGATGAGTAAGTCTTCTTGTAATTAAGTCGGCATTCTGCCTTTTGTATTTAATTCCGATGCAATTAGTGTGTTTCATCGTCAATAAGAAAGACCCAGGGATACAGTAATTCTCACGTGATGCATCGGAATCTATAACTAGTGTCACAGGAATGGTTCAAAACATAGTCAGTAGGAAGAGTCGGTCTTCATATACTTAAGTCGGCATTGTGCATTTTGTATTTAATTCCGATGCAATTTCTGTGTTTCATCGTCAATAAGAAGGTGAGAGGGATACAGTTAACCTGAAGGGAAGCATCGCAATCTATAACTAGTCACACAGGAGTGATTCAAATCATAGTCAGTAGGAAGTGTCAGTCTTCATGTACTTAAGTCGGCATTGTGCCTTTTGTATTTAATTCCGATGCAATTTCTGTGTTTCATCGTCAATAAGAAGATCAGAGAGATACAGTTAACCTGAAGGGAAACATCGCTATCTACAACTAGTCTCACAGGAATGGTTCAAATCATAGTCAGTAGGAAGAGTCAGTCTTCTTGTACTTAAGTCGGCATTGTGCCTCTTGTATTTAATTCCGATGCAATTTCTGTGTTTCATCGTCAATAAGAAGGTCAGAGGGATACAGTAAACCTGAAGTGACGCATCGGAATCTATAACTAGTGTCACAGGAATGGTTCAAATCATAGTCAGAAGGAAGTGTCGGTCTTCATGTACGTAAATCGGCATTGTGCCTTTTGTATTTAATTCCGAAGCAATTTCTTTGTTTCATCGTCAATAAGAAGGTCAGAGGGATACAGTAAACCTGAAGTGAAGCATCGCAATCTATAACTAGTCTCACAGGAATGGTTCAAAACATAGTCAGTAAAAGGAGTCAGTCTTCTTGTACTTAAGTCGGCATTGTGCCTTTTGTATTTTATTCCGAGGCAATTTCTGTGTTTCATCGTCAATAAGAAGGTCCAAGGGATACAGTAAACCTCAAGTGAAGCATCGGAATCTATAACTGGTGTCACAGGAATGGTTCAAATCATAGTCAGTAGGAATTGTCGGTCTTCATGTACTTAAGTCGGCATTGTGCCTTTTGTATTTAATTCCGATGTAATTTCTGTGTTTCATCGTCAATAAGAAGGTCAGAGGGATACAGTAAACCTGAAGGGAAGCATCGCAATCTATAACTAGTCTCACAGGAATGGTTCAAATCATAGTCAGTAAGAACAGTCAGTCTTCTTGTACTTAAGTCGGCATTGTGTTTTGTATTTAATTCCGAGGCAATTTCTGTGTTTCATAGTCAATAAGAAGGTCCAAGGGATACAGCAAACCTGAAGTGAAGCATCGGAATCTATAACTAGTGTCACAGGAATGGTTCAAAACATAGACAGTACGAAGAGTCAGTCTTCTTGTACTTTAGTCGGCATTGTGCCTTTTCTATTTAATTCCGATGCAATGTCTGTGTTTCATCGTCAAAAAGGAGGTCAGAGGGGTACAGTAAAGCTGAACTGAAGCATCGGAATCTACAACTTGTGTCACAGGAATGGTTCAAAACATAGTCAGTAAGGGGAGTCAGTCATTTTGTACTTAAGTCGGCAGTGTGCCTATTGTGTTAATTCCGATTCGATTTCTGTATTTCATCGTCAATAACAAGGTCCAAGGGATACAGTAAACCTGAAGTGAAGCATCGGAATCTATAACTAGTGTCACAGGAATGGTTCAAAACATAGTTAGTAAGAGGAGTCAGTCTTTTTGTACTTAAGTCGGCAGTGTTCCTATTGTGTTAATTCCGATGCGATTTCTGTATTTCATCGTCAATAAGACGGTCCAAGGGATACAGTAAACCTGAAGTGAAGCATCGGAATCTATAACTAGTGTCACAGGGATGGTTCAGAACATAGACAGTAAGATGAGTCAGTCTTCTTGTACTTAAGTCGGCATTGTGCCTCTTGTATTTAATTCCGATGCAATTTCAGTGTTTCATCGTCAATAAGAATGTCCAAGGGATACAGTAAACCTCAAGTGATGCTTCGGAATCTATAACTAGTGTCACAGGAATGGTTCAAAACATAGTCAGTAGGAAGAGTCGGTCTTCATGTACTTAAGTCGGCATTGTGCCTTTTGTATTTAATTCCGATGCAATTTCTGTGTTTCATCGTCAATAAGAAGGTCAGAGGGATACAGGTAACCTGAAGGGGAGCATCGCAATCTATAACTAGTCTCACAGGAATGGTTCAAATCATAGTCAGTAGGAAGTGTCGGTCTTCATGTACTTAAGTCGGCATTGTGCCTTTTGTATTTAATTCCAATACAATTTCTGTGTTTCATCGTCAATAAGAAGATCATAGGGATACAGTTAACCTGAAGGGAAGCGTCGCAATCTATAACTACTCTCACAGGAATGGTTCAAATCATAGTCAGTAAGAAGAGTCAGTCTTCTTGTACTTAAGTCGGCATTGTGCCTCTTGTATTTAATTCCGATGCAATTTCTGTGTTTCATCGTCAATAAGAAGGTCAGAGGGATACAGTGAACCTGAAGTGACGAATCGGAATCTATAACTAGTGTCACAGGAATGGTTCAAATCATAGTCAGTAGGAAGTGTCGGTCTTTATGTACGTAAGTCGGCATTGTGCCTTTTGTATTTAATTCCGATGCAATATCTTTGTTTCACCGTCAACAAGAAGGTCAGAAGGATACAGTAAACCTGAAGTGACGCATCGGAATCTATAACTAGTGTCACAGGAATGGTTCAAATCATAGTCAGTAGGAAGTGTCGGTCTTCATGTACGTAATTCGGCATTGTGCCTTTTCTATTTAATTCCGATGCAATTTCTGTGTTTCATCGTCAATAAGAAGGTCAGAGGGATACAGTAAACCGGAAGTGAAGCATCGCAATCTATAACTAGTCTCACAGGAATGGTTCAAAACATAGTCAGTAAAAGGAGTCAGTCTTCTTGTACTTAAGTCGGCATTGTGCGTTTTGTAATTAATTCCGAGGCAATTTCTGTGTTTCATCGTCAATACGAAGGTCCAAGGGATACAGTAAAGCTGAAGTGAAGCATTGGAATCATTAACTAGTGTCACAGGGATGGTTCAGAACATAGTCAGTAAGAAAAGTCAGTTTTTTTGTACTTAAGTCGGCAGTGTGCCTATTGTGTTAATTCCGATGCGATTTCTGTATTTCATCGTCAATACGAAGGTCCAAGGGATACAGAAAACCTGAAGTGAAGCATCGGAATCTATAACTAGTGTCACAGGAATGGTTCAAAACATAGTTAGTAAGAGGAGTCAGTCTTTTTGTACTTAAGTCGGCAGTGTTATTATTGTGTTAATTCCGATGCGATTTCTGTATTTCATCGTCAATAATGCGGTCCAAGGGATACAGTAAACCTGAAGTGAAGCATCGGAATCTATAACTAGTGTCACAGGAATGGTTCAGAACATAGACAGTAAGATGAGTCAGTCTTCTTGTACTTAAGTCGGCATTGTGCCTCTTGTATTTAATTCCGATGCAATTTCAGTGTTTCATCGTAATTAAGAAGGTCCAAGGGATACAGTAAACCTCAAGTGAAGCATCGGAATCATTAACTAGTGTCACAGGAATGGTTCAAAACATAGTCAGTAAAAGGAGTCAGACTTCTTGTACTTAAGTCGGCATTGTGCATTTTGTATTTAATTCCGAGCCAATTTCTGTGTTTCATCGTCAATAAGAAGGTCCAAGGGATACAGTAAACCTCAAGTGAAGCATCAGAATCTATAACTGGTGTCACAGGAATGGTTCAAATCATAGTCAGTAGGAAGTGTCGGTCTTCATGTACTTACGTCGGCATTGTGCCTTTTGTATTTAATTCCGATGTAATTTCTGTGTTTCATCGTCAATAAGAAGGTCAGAGGGATACAGTAAACCTGAAGGGAAGCCTCGCAATCTATAACTAGTCTCACAGGAATGGTTCAAATCATAGTCAGTAAGAAGAGTCAGTCTTCTTGTACTTAAGTCGGCATTGTACCTTTTGTATTTAATTCCGATGTAATTTCTGTGTTTCATCGTCAATAAGAATGTCAGAGGGGTACAGTAAAGCTGAACTGAGGCATCGGAATCTCTAACTAGTGTCACAGGAATGGTTCAAAACATAGTCAGTAAGAGGAGTCAGTCTTTTTGTACTTAAGTCGGCAGTGTGCCTATTGTGTTAATTCCGATGCGAGTTCTGTATTTCATCGTCAATAAGAAGGTCCAAGGGATACAGTAAACCTGAATTGAAGCATCGGAATCTATAACTAGTGTCACAGGAATGGTTCAGAACATAGACAGTAAGATGAGTCAGTCTTCTTGTAATTAAGTCGGCATTCTGCCTTTTGTATTTAATTCCGATGCAATTAGTGTGTTTCATCGTCAATAAGAATGACCCAGGGATACAGTAAATCTCAAGTGAAGCATCGGAATCTATAACTAGTGTCACAGGAATGGTTCAAAACATAGTCAGTAGGAAGAGTCGGTCTTCAAGTTCTTAAGTCGGCATTGTGCATTTTGTATTTAATTCCGATGCAATATCTGTGTTTCATCGTCAATAAGAAGGTGAGAGGGATACAGTTAACCTGAAGGGAAGCATCGCAATCTATAACTAGTCTCACAGGAGTGATTCAAATCATAGTCAGTAGGAAGTGTCAGTCTTCATGTACTTAAGTCGGCATTGTGCCTTTTGTATTTAATTCCGATGCAATTTCTGTGTTTCATCGTCAATAAGAAGATCAGAGAGATACAGTAAACCTGAAGTGAAGCATCGCAATCTAGAACTAGTCTCACAGGAATGGTTCAAAACATAGTCAGTAAAAGGAGTCAGTCTTCTTGTACTTAAGTCGGCATTGTGCCTTTTGTATTTTATTCCGAGGCAATTTCTGTGTTTCATCGTCAATAAGGAGGTCCAAGGGATACAGTAAACCTCAAGTGAAGCATCGGAATCTATAACTGGTGTCACATGAATGGTTCAAATCATAGTCAGTAGGAATTGTCGGTCTTCATGTACTTAAGTCGGCATTGTGCCTTTTGTATTTAATTCCGATGTAATTTCTGTGTTTCATCGTCAATAAGAAGGTCAGAGGAATACAGTAAACCTGAAGGGATGCATCGCAATCTATAACTAGTCTCACAGGAATGGTTCAAATCATAGTCAGTAAGAACAGTCAGTCTTCTTGTACTTAAGTCGGCATTGTGCTTTTGTATTTAATTCCGACGCAATTCTTGTGTTTCATAGCCAATAAGAAGGTCCAAGGGATACAGTAAACCTGAAGTGAAGCATCGGAATCTATAACTAGTGTCACAGGAATGGTTCAAAACATAGACAGTACGAAGAGTCAGTCTTCTTGTACTTTAGTCGGCATTGTCCCTTTTCTATTTAATTCCGATGCAATTTCTGTGTTTCATCGTCAAAAAGGAGGTCAGAGGGGTACAGTAAAGCTGAACTGAAACATCGGAATCTACAACTTGTGTCACAGGAATGGTTCAAAACATAGTCAGTAAGAGGAGTCAGTCTTCTTGTACTTAAGTCCGCATTATGCCTTTTGTAATTAATTCCGAGGCAATTTCTGTGTTTCATCGTCAATAAGAAGGTCAGAGGGATACAGTTAACCTGAAGGGAAGCATCGCAATCTATAACTAGTGTCACAGGAATGGTTCAAAACATAGTTAGTAAGAGGAGTCAGTCTTTTTGTACTTAAGTCGGCAGTGTTCCTATTGTGTTAATTCCGATGCGATTTCTGTATTTCATCGTCAATAAGAAGGTCAGAGGGATACAGTAAACCTGAAGTGACGAATCGGAATCTATAACTAGTGTCACAGGAATGGTTCAAATCATAGTCAGTAGGAAGTGTCGGTCTTCATGTACGTAATTCGGCATTGCGCCTTTTGTATTTAATTCCGATGCAATTTCTGTGTTTCATCGTCAATAAGAAGGTCAGAGGGATACAGTAAACCTGAAGTGAAGCGTCGTAATCTATAACTAGTCTCACAGGAATGGTTCAAAACATAGTCAGTAAATGGAGTCAGTCTTCTTGTACTTAAATCGGCATTGTGCATTTTGTATTTAATTCCGAGGCAATTTCTGTGTTTCATCGTCAATACGAAGGTCCAAGGGACACAGTAAAGCTGAAGTGAAGCATCGGAATCATTAACTAGTGTCACAGGAATGGTTCAGAACATAGTCAGTAAGAGGAGTCAGTTTTTTTGTACTTAAGTCGGCAGTGTGCCTATTGTGTTAATTCCGATGCGATTTCTGTATTTCATCGTCAATAAGAAGGTTCAAGGGATACAGTAAACCTGAAGTGAAGCTTCGGAATCTATAACTAGTGTCACAGGAATGGTTCAAATCATAGTTAGTAAGTGGAGTCAGTCTTTTTGTACTTAAGTTGACAGTGTTCCTATTGTGTTAATTCCGATGCGATTTCTGTATTTCATCGTCAATAAGACGGTCCAAGGGATACAGTAAACCTGAAGCATCGGAATCTATAACTAGTGTCACAGGAATGGTTCAGAACATAGACAGTAAGATGAGTCAGTCTTCTTGTACTTAAGTCGGCATTGTGCCTCTTGTATTTAATTCCGACTCGATTTCAGTGTTTCATCGTCAATAAGAAGGTCCAAGGGATACAGTAAACCTCAAGTGAAGCATCGGAATCTATAACTAGTGTCACAGGAATGATTCAAAACATTGTCAGTAGGAAGAGTCGGTCTTCATGTACTTAAGTCGGCATTGTGCCTTTTGTATTTAATTCCGATGCAATTTCTGTGTTTCATCGTCAATAAGAAGGTCAGAGGGATACAGTTAAACTGAAGGGAAGCATCGCAATCTATAAATAGTCTCACAGGAATGGTTCAAATCATAGTCAGTAGGAAGTGTCGGTCTTCATGTACTTAAGTCGGCATTGTGCCTTTTGTATTTAATTCCAATACAATTTCTGTGTTTCATCGTCAATAAGAATATCAGAGGGATACAGTTAACCTGAAGGGAAGCATCGCAATCTATAACTACTCTCACAGGAATGGTTCAAATCATAGTCAGTAAGAAGAGTCAGTCTTCTAGTACTTAAGTCGGCATTGTGCCCTTTTGTATTTAATTCCGATGCAATTTCTGTGTTTCATCGTCAATAAGAAGGTCAGAGGGATACAGTAAACCTGAAGTGACGCATCGGAATCTATAACTAGTGTCACAGGAATGGTTCAAATCATAGTCAGTAGGAAGTGTCGGTCTTCATGTACGTAAGTCGGCATTGTGCCTTTTGTATTTAATTCCGATGCAATATCTTTGTTTCATCGTCAATCAGAAGGTCAGAGGGATACAGTAAACCTGAAGTGAAGCATCGCAAACTATAACTAGTCTCACAGGAATGGTTCAAACATAGTCAGTAAAAGGAGTCCATCTTCTTGTACTTAAGTCGGCATTGTGCCTTTTGTATTTAATTCCGAGGCAATTTCTGTGTTTCATCGTCAATAAGAAGGTCGAAGGGATACAGTAAACCTCAAGTGAAGCATCAGAATCTATAACTGGTGTCACAGGAATGGTTCAAATCATAGTCAGTAGGAAGTGTCGGTCTTCATGTACTTAAGTCGGCATTGTGCCTTTTGTATTTAATTCCGATGTAATTTCTGTGTTTCATCGTCAATAAGAAGGTCAGAGAGATACAGTAAACCTGAAG